>NC_045630.1:25515111-25815254 GCF_009829155.1 Mustela erminea
TTGGACCTTTACAGGGCCAACCTTGAACTCATTCATCCCCACCCTTTTGGAAAAGTAGGAATGCTGGCCTGCACATTATTGGGAAATGTTTTAGCCTTTGCATTAGCTGGAGTGAGGTAGAATCATGGCCTCCTTTTGTTCCAGTAGGATTCATTGGACAAGTAATATGAACTACAATATATGGCCCCATTCCCGTGCCATCGTCATGCTTTGATTGTCTCTATTCTTGCTGTACTCATCACCAATTAGATGGAAAAGAAAGGCAATGATGAGGAATTTGGGATTATAAGGCATTTATGCTTACATTGCACATGGGGTTTGTACCATGTGTTTTGTGAGGTACAGGAGAATTGATTCTGTCTCAAAAAAAAAAATCCTAACATATTTTTGAGGTAACAGAATGTTGTGGAAAGAGATTGGACTTTGTATCCAGACAGACCCTCTTTTTTTCCCCCCAAGACTTTATTTTTATTTATTTATTTTTAAAAGATTTTATTTGTTTATTTGACAGAGAGAGAGATCACAAGTAGGCAGAGAAGCAGGCAGAGAGAGAGGAAGGGAAACAGGCTCCCCGCTGAGCAGAGAGCCTGACGTGGGGCTCGATCCCAGGATCTTGGGATCATGACCTGAGCGAAGGCAGAGGCTTTAACCCACCGAGCCACCCAGGTGCCCCAAAACTTATTTTTAAAAATTATTTTCTTCAAGATTTTATATATTTATTTGAGAGAAATAGCATGAATTCAGGGCGGGGGGAGGCAGAGGCAGTGGGAGAAGCAGATTCCCCTCTGAGTCGGGAGTCTGACTTGATCCCAGGCTTGATCCCAGGACCCCAGGATCATGATCTAGGCCAACGGCAGACACTTAAGCAATTGAGCCTCCCAGGCGCCCCAGACAGACCCTCCTGAATTCTATCTGCGGGTGATTGCTGTCGAGCTACTTAACTTCCCTGAGCATAGCTTTTCTTTTGACCACAGGGAAGTCTGGCTACAGCAAAGTGCCTAGCACATCGTTGATTCATAGCTTCTCCTCTTCTGACCGCTGTTTAGGTCAATGCTTCGAGGTATACTTGCGCAGACCTCAGCTGACAGCTAAGGTAGTCCGTGTGATAAAAACAATATCCGACACGTGTTTGTAATTCTAGGACATCAGGGCCACTTTAGAAGTTCATCTTTAACAGTACATGGCATGATCATTTGTGCTTTCTGAGCTAACCCAAAAGGATCCTTCTCCTGGAGAATCTGACCCAAGCCCAGTGACCCAGAGCGGCAGACCCACACCCCTGGAGCATCTCCTTTGTCTTTTTTACCCCTTTCTCATTCTGGGTCTGAATATCCCTTCTTGGGATCTGCATAAACACTCCTGTGTGATTCCAGGGCTTCCGTGAACAGTTGCCCATGTCGTAAACACAGGCCGTGTGTGAAGCAAGTACTAGGATGTGTACTGATGCGGGGTAGGAGGCAGAGAGGAATTACATGAGCTTTGTTTTTCCATCTGGGCCTTTGGAGTCCGGGGCCCCAGCTGTCTCCTGGCTTGAGTTCATGCCCTGGCAGGATTCTGGGTGTTTGCTTCCAGACTACTGTTTGGGATGTTCTGTTGAATGTAGGATCTTAATGAGGAACTGAGCCCCTGCTGTGGAGCTGTGGTGCTTTCTGCCTGGTGAGTGGGCTCAGGAGGTGTTGTGGTTTGGAGGGTGGGCTGGGCTTTCGCCCCAGGGTCTTAAAGCCATCTGGTGGAAGCCACGGGATGGGGAAGGCAGACCATCTCCTTTCCTCTTGGGCAACTTCCCTTGCCTGGTCCTCTTCTCCGCTTGGTGATTATTAAGTCCCAGTGGAAGGTCGTGAGTGGGTGCCTGGATGGCAGAAGAGTGAGTGCTCTTCTTAGCCGAGGTATGATTCACATTTCCTACTCAGGGAGAAAGGAGGGGGATGGACCGTGTTTATCGTCATTCGTTCAGATGTTTTCAGAAGTGCAATTCCTTCCTCGCCTCCTTCAATTATAAGGGTAATACGTGTTCACAGTGTTTGTGTCAGAAAAAATAAGAAAGCATCAAGAAGGAAAAAAAAAAAATCACTCAACTTCCAGCAACGGGAGGTAACCCCATTGACACGTAGGTGTGTTTCCTTCTTTTTAAGCATAGTTTTTACCTGCTTGAAACACTATTGTATATATAATTTCAACCTTGGGCTTTCTCTGGAAATTTTAATATCAACAAATACCCATATTATCAGAATCTAAAAACAATTTTATAAACCCTGAGAAGGAAGTGGATGGGTGTAGATGGTTTCCTATTAAATTCTCAGTGCCCAGCAAATAGGTATTTGTTGAATAAAATGAACAGTGGTAGTCTAATGTATGGATGTTCAGCATTCTAGTGAATAATATTGACATTGCCAGTTTGTTTTCTTTTATATGTAATATGTCAGCTATCATCCATGGTATAACACAATTCTTTTATCCTTCTGATTATTTTCTTCTGCTAGATTCCCAGAAGTATAATTACACACTCAGTGAAAGAGGTATGAGCATTTTTAAAGTTCTTGGAACGTATAACACAAATTGCTTTCCAGAAAGGTTGTGTTAATTTATACTTCCACAAGAAGTACGTGAGAGGCACATTTCACTGTTCCCCGGGCAGATAGTGAGGTAACAGAGACTTCGAGGGCCACTTAGGCAGCTCCATCCATCTGGAGGACGGACAAGAGCAGCTTTCAGTGAATTGAGGGGAATGTGTTTTTTAATAGGATCTGAAGTGGCAAAAGTGCCGTGTACTTACTTACTTACCTACTTTATTTATTTATTGTAATTTTATTTTTTTCAGTGTTCCAAGATTCCTTGTTTATGCACCACACCCCGTGCTCCATGCAATCCGTGCCCTCCTTAATACCCACCACCAGGCTCCCCCAACCCTTGACCCCTCTCCCCTCCAAAACCCTCCGTTCGTTTCAAGTGCCATGCACTTTAATTTAAAAATCCAGTAAGTGCAAACTGGAGCTCAGAGTAGAGGGAAAAAAAAAAAAAATCCCTGTTAGGGAAACTAAAATATAAAGCTTTCTCCTGCTCAAGGGACCTAATGGCCAGCCCCCAAAAGCCTCAGAGAGGAGCCTCCCTGCTAGGAGCTAGCAGTAACCTTGTCTGCCTTCACCACTCAGTGTCAAACACTTGAACGTGGATCGGGCTCATGCCAGAGTCTCTGGGTGACACTAATCCCTGATTTAATTACCCTTGACAGTGTGTGATGGGCCTTAATGAGCCAGGGTCCCTAATGAGCTACATCTCGGGGTTTTAGAGCATTACCTGAAAGGCGTGGCCCCCATCCGGGCTAACTTTGGTGGATGCAGAAAGCCAGCTCCCAGCTCAGGGACCTCAGCGCTCCTGACAGAGCAGGAGCAGCATCGGGGGACCTGTGGAGTTTGCTTCTCAGTGGGGAGATGACACGTGGTATTTCCCCGGCCCTAAATCATGAGAAAGGAAGAACTGCAGGGACGATTTTAAGAGTGTCGGCCTGATGTGGGTGCCTTGCCTCTTTCGCTGCTACTCCAGCCCCTTCCTGGGGACAAGGACTAGTTTTGCTTTTATGCTATCCATTGAAAGTCTCCTTATTGGCGCGCCGTAGGGCTGGGGTGGGGGGGTGTGCCCGCCGAGGGAGGGATGGCCTAACCTTAGCACCAGCGTCGCACAGACCACCCGGTCCAACGTGGAACAAGGTTTATCCCGCATCTTCTCTATTAAACGAGGTGAGATAACTGTTTGGAATAAGGAACTTCAACCAGACCAGACAGTAGAAAAACACATGATCAAATGAATTGGAAAAAGTAGATGAATTTACAAAGTAAGCTTTAGCCATGAAGAAGATTTTCTATTCACAAGCGCGGTGACCTTGGAACAAGTTGTTAATCTTTGTGAGACTCTTCCCTCATTTGTGAAACACAGATAATAGTGTTCAGGTTCATAGGACTCTTGCTATCATGAAGAGACCCAAGGAGCAAAGAAGAGACCAGAAAAGGCCTTTAGCGCCTCCTTCGGGCTCCAGTAATGGCAGGTGCTTTGTTGGTGGTGTTAAGTTCTTCTTACTATTTTTCTGTTCTTTCCTTTACTCCGTTTTTTCCTCAGGTGCACACTTTACAGAGACATTCTGAGTCCCGGGCTTAGGAAGACTTGGGTAGGCAGTGCCTCTAGGTCTGGGAGCAACATAGATCCTTACAGCCTGCCACCTTCTCGGTGGGTTCCCGGGGTCCTGTGGAAGCTGCTGCATGTTCCTCTTCCCTAAACTAGTCTTCTGCCCTCAAACTGATTTTAGTTTGACCTTGACGCTATAATCATCTCAACCATTCATGTCTGGTCCTTAACACCCGAGATAAGAATTTCTTAGTTGGAATTCAGAGCGACTTGTTCTGGGAACTTAATGATTAAACAGCCCTGGAATTTTTACCTTTATCCTTTATACATGTTTCTTGAGAAATTTTTACATTGTCTGAAGCTTATTCGTTGCTGTGTTTGCCCCAGAAGAGTGATCCCACCATCTGATGAAACCTGGCGTCTCCATCCACTGATGTCACTGAGCTCCCTGACCTGGGCTTAAAGCCCACGTAATCCTCATGATGGCACCATCCTTCCTTGGAGCTCATCCGCACCTTTGACCATCAGAGTCCGATTCTCTAATCTTAAAAGCATACTTCTTTTTTGACTATTTATCATATTCCTATTTCATGCTGATAAGAAATTCCAACCCTCATATCCTATTCAGAGCAGAGACAATAGATTACTATGGCCCGTGGCTGATCCAGATGTTGCTGGGTTGGGTTGCTAGTTCTACCAACTTCTCCAGTTTCTCTTCAATCCATTGGATAAAATTAAACAACTGTTTGCCCCCACAGGGGATTACTCTTCTAGATTCTTGTCTAATACCCAAAGAGCATACACAGTCGAAATCACAGAAGGGAAGTCATGGTATCACAGCTGGTTCTTCTAGACTTCAGTTGGGGAGTTGCTTATAGAGCTCGTATTTGGTGCCTGTGTGTCCCAATGGTATGCAGAACTTCAGAAATAGCAGCGGTCCTGTGACTTCCTCAACTTGAGGGTAAGAGTAATTTTTTAAAACTGTGGTTTTTTAAAAAGGACCTTTGGCTGTGGGAAACAATGTATGGAGGATGTGAGGGTAAACATTTGAACTTTCTAATAATGTTAGACTTTAGAGTTTTGATTAAATTAAATATTATTTTGTGTGTGGTTTGCGGTCTTTGAATTCACCAGAGAAAGGTCGGTTCCAGGCAGAGAATCCTTCTCGTGTGGAGTAGGAAGGTTTGGGGTGAGTAGAGCTTGCAGAGGTAAGAAAGAATCTCCACAGAGGCTGTGAAATGGGTGCCTTCCGGGCTACTGGGTTGCTCAGTGGATTAAGCCTCTGCCTTCAGCTGAGGTCATGATCTCAAGGTTCTGGGATCAAGCCCCAAATCGGGCTCTCTGCTCAGCAGGGGGCCTGCTTCTCAATCTCTCTCTGCCTGCCTCTCTGCCTACTTGCGATCTCTCTGTCAAATAAATAAATAAAATATTAAAAAAAAAAAGAAAGAAATGGGTGCCTTCCTGTTTTCTTCTTTAATACTGTACTTTAAGTTATGACTCCTCTTCAGAAAGATATTTTTTGCTCAGATTCATCTAATGACAAGAATTTTTGTGAATAATCTTTAAGTCCCTGTAGGGTTATAACTAAGAAATAATGAAGGCCCCCAAACCTTTGCTGCTGTTCAGGAAGGTTACATTTATATTATTTTTGTTATATTATTATTATTATTTTATCATAATCTGATGATCGCTTCACCAGGGCACTGCGAGTTACTATTTGTAAAGAAATTTCATCTTTCTGGGAAAAAAGGTCATTTTCTGTTGGTGCATAAGTTGACATGAAAAATTGCATCGACAGCAAACATTTATGTTTTGAATCATATGCATACAGGATGTGGTTGACCTGACAAACTGTTTAAATAAATCATCAAAATGGGATGCCATCCATCCAGCAGTTTTGAAAGAACTTGAGAGTGAAATTGTAAAAATCAGGGCCAGTTGTGTCAGATGGATCCTTGGAGGAGGAACGGGGCTCACGGGAAGGCCTGTTTACTATCAGAGACACCCAAGGAAATGCAGAGGTGACCCTCCCCCCGACTCCCAGGCCCTCATATCACTGTTCCATTGCCAGAAAGAGGTAAAGCACTTGTTCAGAGAGAGTCATGGTAGGTCTACAAAACCACAGCCACGGTTGGAGAATGGTCTAGTGGTTAGGATCTTGGGCTTTGAACCCACACACAGTGGGTCAGACATGCTGAAGCTGTTTGGATGTGGAGAAGGTCCTGGGTGTGGGTAGAAGAGCGGAAAATGCAGTGACGAGGGTGAGGAACGGGCTTTGATGTCAAGGAAAGCGATAAATGGGTGCTTCTCGGAATAAAAATCATTAACCGAGGGGTCTTCTAGAAACCACTACTTCAAAATTTTTAATTTAACATTTTAATATTTTTATAGAAGAGAGAGGCCATAATGAAATCTCTTTAGTGTGCATCGACATTTCCACGCACAGGAATGTCAGGCCAACAGAAATAAATTTCAGAAATATTGCAGGAGATTAGATGAGGGAGTTAAAAGAACTTTTGTCAAGAATTAAAGCTTCGTTCTTTGCCCTCCGGATGACCGTGACCTACCTGCCCAACGTTTGTCTGGGGGTCTCAGCAACTGTTTACCCTTGTTAATTACTCCGTCGCTTGTTGTTTGTGTTATTCATTCGGCATGGAACATATGTCGGCTTTAAAGTGTTATGTACTTTTTTCCATTTATGTCTCGGATTTCCAGTCACGTTGTCTTTTTTATTCTGATATCACTAGATCCTTAACAAGCCTTTAATGGTATTCTTGATGATTACCTTGGCCCAGTTTCCCTGGAAACTGGCACCTAATGAGTAAGTTTGTTTTTTTTTTTTTTTTTTTTTTAAAGATTTTATTTATTTATTTGACAGAGAGAGATCACAAGTAGATGGAGAGAGAGGCAGGCAGAGAGAGAGAGGAGGAAGCAGGCTCCCTGCCGAGCAGAAAGCCCGATGCGGGACTCGATCCCAGGACCCTGAGATCATGACCTGAGCCAAAGGCAGCGGCTTAACCCACTGAGCCACCCAGGTGCCCTAATGAGTAAGTTTTGATGATGTATTTGCAAGGCATGGGCCACAAAAGCAAAGAGAAAGGGCAGTGAGAGGGAAGGATGAGAAAAGTTTCTTGATGATGCATTACGGTAATGGCCTTGCTTCGTGACACCTGCAAGAAGACATAGCAGGTCACTCGGTAGAGACATTTGGCTCTGCCGAATGGGAAATCTGTGGACAGAGCCATACCACACACTTTGCAGTAGTCCAGGGATGTGGGGAAGGACAGATCATTCAGCTGCCTGGCTCCTGCTCTTCCCCTGGTCCTGGTGCAAGTCTGCACCAGAGAAGTTTCCTCCTCTGTGTTGCTGGATTGTATTGACTGACCACTGCAGTGGCCACTCAGCGAGTCAGATCTAAAACCCCAATGAGTCGTGATGCATCTGATCCCGAAGTTGCTGGTGAAGCCCAGACTCAAGGGGTCCAGCTGATTGTCCAGTTGGGTGTCTCCAACCAAGGGGGAAGGTCTGTCACTCCCATGCAGTTACTCGCTAGCCCCACATTGGCTGATGTCAGTTCATCAGTCCCAGAGACAGCTGAGGGTCCTGGAGGCCTGTGAGACCAAGGGGATCAGACAGAGCTCAAGAGCCAATCTGATAGGAGGAGGAGGAAGAGGAGGGGGAGGGGAGGGAGAGTTAAAGAAGTACTACCACCAAGAAATAGAGCCGAGAAAGCACCTGAAGAGGTCATGGAGAACCAACAACAAATTTTCATGTAAGGCTAAGTCCAACTTTCTTTTTCTTTTTCTTTCTTTCTTTTTTAAAAAATTTTTATTTATTTATTTTTAAAAAAGATTTTATTTATTTGACAGTCAGAGATCACAAATAGGCCGAGAAGCAGGCAGAGAGAGAGAGAGGAGGAAGCAGGCTCCTTGATGAGCAGAGAGCCCGGTGTGAGGCTCGATCCCAGAACCCTGGGATCATGACCTGAGCCGAAGGCAGAGGCTTTAACCCACTGAACCACCTAGGCGCCCCTCCAACATTCTTTAAAGAGGCAAGGGCCATGAGAAGTTCTAACTAAATGAATATAGATTTGTTCACAATGTCTTGGACTATTACAAATAAGGGCCATTCTTTGAAGCTTGAAGGAGAGATTTAATTTGGGAGAAATGAAGGGGATGTTATTATCACTAAATTGAGTGGGCAGCAAATACACAGAATGTATCACCCTCAGCAGTGATACTGTTAGAAAGTACAAATTTGGGGGTGCCTGTGTGGCTCAGTTGGTTGGGCCACTGCCTTCGGCTTGGGTCATGATCCTGGAGTCCTGGGATCAAGTCCCACATCAGGCTCTCTGCTTAGCGGGGAGTCTGCACCTCTCTCCTCTCATGCTTTCTCTCTCATAAATAAATAAATAAAATCTTAAAAAAAAAAAGGGAAATACAAATTGGTTGACGAAGAATTTGAGGAAGTTTATATTTTATGGAGCCATAATCGGCTACTAAGAGGAAATTAGGGTGTTTTGGGTACTAACCCTAACCTTTTGAGATTGAGATCAAAAAGACAGAAATGTCCTTCCTTTGATATACTCGGTATCATTTTCAGTCACCGAATCCTGTTCTGAATGGATCATTGGTCTGAGCCAATAGAGAGTGTTTTACCTGCCTATTTTTATCATTAATATCCCTGGTAATTTCAGGCACTTTGCTTTCTTGTGGGAAGTGTGGGGGAGGGGCAACAGAATCCTTGTCTCCAAATCTACCTGGGCATCCCTCTTTCCCGGAGAAGGACTTGTGTTCACTGTAGGGCTTTCTCCGACGGAGTACCCAGTCTGTTAGCATTGCAATCTGCTCTCCAAACCAGTGGGGAATTAAATGGGCAGTCAATCTACTGGATCTTTGCAGAGTCATTTGAAACACAAATATAATGAGATACATCAGTTTCTTCATCCTCATTCACAACTCTTGTTCTTTGCCTTAGTTAATATCTATACTTGGGTTTCCTTGTCTCTCTGTTTATCCAAATCTGTGCACTGAAAGGCTTAGGCCAATTCCCATTTCTCTGCAAAACCTTCACTGACCACTTCATTCCTCGTGGCCTTTCATGGCTTTAAATCATTTGACATTTATTGTCTTTATCATAAATACTCAGCTTTATGCCTTCTTGAATTGGTTGCTAATCACTTTGTTTGTACACGGGTCACGTCGCTCAAACTAGATTTTAAACCCTTTAAAGCTCCAGAGTGTGGTCTCCTATACTTTCAGGTTCCCTGGTTTGTAGCACAATTCCAGGCACCTGGGTGACGCTGGACCAACACCTGCTGAGTGATAGGCAGGCAGGTGAAAGAAGTGCGTGTGTGTCCTGCTGTCCAGACTCAGGAACAGTGGGCAGCTCTCCGTAGCCCCCTGTGAAAACACTTCCTCCTTGATGTTGGATAATGAAAGCTGTCTTTAATTTTCACTGAGAGTAATAAAAGTTACTGCCCCTTTTAGTGGTGCTAACTCTCTCCCACTCTTCCTCCTCCTCTATCAAAACATGCCAGTGAATCCTAAAGACCTCCTAATTGATAATAAAGAGAACTTAATCTCCTACCTGATATTAAAAAAGTATTTGCCTTCCCTATCTTGTCCTCCCGTTCCTCTGGGCAGTGGCTTCTGTGGTAGCTGTTAGCAGAATGCTTCAGGCCACATACATCAGGTACAGAAATCTATCATCACGATGCCCCAAGCTCCAATCCTAGATGATGCAGCAGAGTTTAGCTGAACCAAGATCCACCACCCACGCATACCCTCACCAAATCTGTGGTGGGGTCTCCGGGGTCTTTGTTTTCTCTCTCCTGGAGAGGATTTTTTTTTTTAAGATTTTATTTATTTATTGGGAACAGAAATAACAAGAGAGAGCCCAAGCTGGCAGTGGGGGTAGAAGGGGGTAGAAGAGGGGCCAGAGAGAGAAGCAGGTTCCCTGCTGAGCAGAGAGCCTGATGATGCAGAGCTCAATCCCAGGACACAGAGATCATGACCTGAGCTGAAGGCAGAGGCTAACTGACTAAACCATCTAGGCACCCCCCTCTCTCGGAGAGAATTTTGAGGGAAGGGATTCATTGGCAGCAGGAGGCAGAGAAAAGACTTGGAATAAGAATGATTTGAACAGGGGCATCTGGGTGGCGCGGTTGTTAAGTGTCTGCCTTCCACTCAGGTCATGATCCTGGGGTCTGGAATCAAGTCCTGCATCAGACTCCCTGCTTCGTGGGAAGCCTACTTCTCCCTCCCACTCCCCCTGCTTGTGTTCCCTCTCTTGCTGTGTCTCTCTCTATGTTAAATAAATAAATAAAATCTTTTTTAAAAAAAAAAGAGCAACTTGAATAGTTTGGCTTGGAACATGCCCCTGCACTTCCGTCAGCCTTCCAGATGCTTCTTGGGAGGGTGAGCTGAAATCACATAAACACACAGGCCAGGGAGGAGAGTTGGGGTTCCATTGCTCCCTGCTTTAAGCTAAGGCATTCATTGGAGCAGGGAACACGAGCCCCGTGCTTCGTAGAAAGAGGACTGTGGTGTCCACGGGAGGGAGAGGCCAGGCCCCCAGTGGGAAGCGGCTCCCAAAGTCTTACCATAATCAGATGTGCAGCTGAAAGGCTTCCTCGAAAACACCCCCATCGGAGAGAACAAAATTAAATGCTCTTAAATCAAACCTTTTACACAATGGACCTGTCCTTTCCTAGGCAAGATGGAAATAGACTTGCAACTCTGGGACTTAATTCGTTTACTTCTCCTCACTGATCAGCCACTGAACTCGGCTCCCTGCCTGGGGTGAGCTCACAAGTCGATCCCGAGGCCTCCCAGAGCCTTGGCTTTGCCAGCTGCTTGCTGTGCCACCGGCCAAAATGTAATGAGCTCACAGAGCCAGGATGGGTGGATGCAGCTGGAGCTGAGTGGCTGAGGTCTGTCGAGAAAATCTGCCGTGGAGAACCCTGAACTCCTCACAGAGAGGAAGAAGGAACCCGTGGGTCACCTGGAGCCCACAGGGATGGGATGGGCGTAGGACGTGGAGCGGGAACCGAGAGTGCATGTTTTGTGACCTGTGATTGTCCTTTTGGGGGATTTTAGCTTATGGTTATATATTTTGGAGCCTCTGCTGTCCTCCTCATCTTCAAAAAGGGGAAGGTAGTACCTACCCGTCTTCTTCCACGGGATTCTGATGAGAAGCCAATATTCTGGTGCTTTTGCAAGAACTCAGTAAACCACAAAAGATGGCGGACAGTTGTTGGGTCTTACTTGTCATTAGTAGAAATAAAAGTCCAATAAGGATTATTATTTGGTGAATTTCTCCCCTTTTAAATGAACGCTTTGGAAATGTTTGTGTTGACCTCCCGTGTTTTCCATTGACTGGTGGAATGAAGCCAGACCCTGTACGGTGAGGGCCTGCTGTTAGTGGATTCTACTCAGTGTTTACTGGTTTCTGAGACTCCCATTCTGAGACCTGGCAGGAGATTGGACTTCTTCACCCTGACTGGTGACCAACCCTGTGGGCAAGTCCTGCTGCGTGTGGCTTATGTTCCCTGGGCTGTTGAGAGGTGCCCTGGCCTTGAAGCTGGTGCTCCGGGGGGTGCTTTGGCCATGATGATCCCCCGAGGGAAGAAGGTTCCAGAAGAGGCTGTGCAGTGCAGTGTTTTGAGTCTAACTCACTCTCTCGGAGGATCTTCTCTCTCAGCCTTTTCCGTAATTTATGGCAAGTGGCTCCGAAGACCTTTTAGATCTTGGGCATTTCTGCCTCCAGTTCTTTGAAATAAGGAGGGTAATTCCCATCACCTCCCTTGCGGGAATGCAGTGAGTTTGATGAGTTAGGTAATGTCTGGACAGAACTCTGGCCCCTGTGAAGTAGAAAGAATAGGGTGGCCAAATGCGTGTCCCTGAGTGGTGACATGGGTGGTCACATCAGCCACTCGGGAGTGGAGGCCCAGCCTTGCCAGCAGGAATCTGAGCTGGGTGTGGGGCGGTGGGCTGGCTAAGGAGGGTGGACGGGAAGGGGAGATACGGCAGCTCCCCCGTTTTGCTCCTTCCAAGTCCTCTCTCTGGCCTTGTTGGCCTGGCAGATCGAGGCCCTGCCTGGCTGCGGCACTCCAGCACCAGTCACATACTTGGGAGCTGTCACAGCTCTGCTAACATGTCCCCAGATACTATGCCTAATCAAGTTGACAGGAAGCAAAAACGGTTCCACTCTCCGAATTCCGTTTTCGTGGCATCGTGCTCGGCCTCTCGAAGAGCAGGGGAAGCGTGGCTCTCGTCCCTTCCGGTCCCGTCTCCCTGTGGCCCCAAGCCTCTGCCGGCCCACGTTAACACGCCGGGCTTCGTCTCCGGCCCTCGGTGGCGCGGGGCTTAGCCTCGCTACCTCCTTGTTGCAGCTTATTTGAAAAACCACTTTGGCAGGAGGAGAATGGGATTTGGCAGGTAACAGTAGGGTCCCCATCGATCTCTTTTTGTAACCCGGTAACCCCAAAGTGTTTCAGCTAGCTGCAGTACTTCCTTCCCTCGGCGTCAATGCCTCCGCTCGAGCCAAGAAATGAAGCTGCCAGCTCTGTGCTAAGTGGGTCAAGAGGGCCTCTCGTTTGCTTGCACCTGCTTTGACCCTGTTGACGATATCCCTGGGTCTTCCCTCCCACCGTCCCGCCGCTCTGGTCCTCCCTCCAGTATGCCTCTAGCTCTGACACTTGACACATTCGCCTCCCTCCAGGGGCAAAGCTGGGTCTTCCACTCTGAAACCCAGGCAAGACGGTGGGGCACACGGAGACACCCATAAACCTCTCTTTTTCCTAATTTCAGGGCCTCTTAGATCCGTGAGTCATGTGTAATGATAGAGCTCACAGAAGTCTGAAGGAGTTGGCAGAAGGGAAGGAGCTGGAGGTAGAAAAGCTAATTCTTACAGGTCACTTAAAAAAAACAAAAACAAAAACAAAAAAACGTAGAGGGTTGTAAAATGCTATCTCCCTTCGTTTTCAGCCCAAACCCCATAAAGCATATGAGCGGAGAGATGAGAAACTTGAGGCTCATAGAAAAGAGTGACTTGCCCACCATCACACACCATCGATGGGCAGGACTGCTAAGGGCACACAACCTCCTCCCTTTGCTCTCGAGGCCCACGTGCCTCCTTGGATACTCTCTTCCTGCCTTGATGTCGATGAGGGCCATCCTTGCATTTCCCTGCTGAGGAAATGGAATGCGTATCACTTGGTCAGCATCACTGGTCTCGGTTCCAGGGGCATAGATTCTTTTACTTGGTGTCCTTCCTATAAGGCACGCAGCGTTCTCACCTCGGCGAGAGTATGATGATGTCTGGTGGTCCTGACTCGGAGTCCCCATCAAAATCTGAAAGCTTTTATCCTCATAAAGCTTACCCATCGTTCGCATGGCGCGGAAGGTCAGCTTGGACGTTCTGGCCCTGGCAAGGCTGCAATCATAAATAAAAGCAGAAACGGGGTTTTAAAATCACAAGTCTTTGGGATGCCTGGGTGGCGCAGTTGGTTAAGCGGCTGCCTTCGGCTCAGGTTATGATCCCAGCGTCCTGGGATCGAGTCCCACATCAGGCTCCTTGCTTGGCAGGGAGCCTGCTTCTCCCTCTGCCTCTGCCTGCCACTCTGTCTGCCTGTCTCCCACAACAAATTAGAAAAAATTTTTTTAAAAATCTAAAAAAAAACCCCAAAACACAAGTCTTTAGAGTCTTCTGGGATGAAAGTGTTCTACACGTGCAAGTCACCTCTGTTTCCGAAGCTCGGTCTGTAGCCGCGTGAGGCCCAAGAGGTGGGACGACCAGAGGAGATCTTGGCATTAGATCTCCTGAGCTCAGTTCGGAAGAGAGAGACGCCTTTGCTCAGGATCCTGGAGACATAGTCAGGATCCTGTGCCTGGATGGCATCTGCATCCCAAGCGGCCGGACGGGCACATCGTCTGGTTGAAGCCTTCTTGCCAACAGCTGGACTTACTTGCAGGAAAGCTGAGGCAAATACCGACGCGGCCAGAAAAACCTCGAGACATAGCCAGTGTACGTGAGATAGGAAGGGCGGAAACTCATTATAGAAGAAAGTGCTGTCTCTTTTGCAATGGAGGCCACTCCTTGTGTCTGGGAATCATGAATATTGCATCAAAAGAAGACGCTTATTTAGAAAAAGGAAAAAGAAACCCAGAAGCCCAGAGAATTAAATAACTCTTGGGAACTAGCCTTAGGAAGGTCTTTTCAATTTGATTGTGGAAGTAAATTTCTGTCAGGGTTTTGCCTTGGATTTTGAGCTTTGTGTGAAGCCAGATCAAGAAAAGCCCTTTGGGATGCCTGAGGTGAGGAGGGAGCCCTTTGTGAAAAGATGGCAGCCGGCGAGTCCAGAACCAGTGGGGCTCAGGGCACCCATCAGCCTTCTCCATGCTCGTTTTCTATGCTCTTTTTGTGTAAAATGTCCCAATGTTTCAATCTCCCCAGCGTAGTAGAGGGTGTTTTAAATTGAGTCTCCTTGTGGCAGCTGTGCATTCTAATACTTCAGTGAAATATCAAGTAATCACACAAACATACTTGGAAGGGGGCTTTCCAGCGTGAGATCAGATGGGAGCTGCTCCGCGGCTCTGTTTTCCAGCTCGGAGGCCACTTTGCTGCCCTTTCTGTTGTAGAGTGCAGCAAATAACCCTCAGCAAAATGTTCCTGCTTCCTGATGCCACACAGAACAGAGAGCTGTTTCCTGGATTATTTATCAGCTGTTTGACCGTGACTCTGGCAGTCGGAGCAAGGCACCTGGCTCTGTGTTGGGTGGTGGTGACGGGGGGTGAGGGGAGGCAACAGCCTCTTTCAACAGCTTCCCCCACATCAGCCCTATTTCTTGCCCTGCTATTTTAGGACGGAGGGAAGGCCTCTGCTGTTGACAGTCATCAAGAAGAGGCGGGCTGTTAACGGACACGCTTGGAGCAGTTCTCTGTGATATTGAGAATGAGGCAAAGTGAAGGGGGAGCAGTAATAACAGCAAAAGGCAAAAGGAAAGGCAACGAAGGCAGTAAAAATAGTCCCGGAGCTAAATCCGCATTGTTCTGTGTGAGCCAGGCCATTCCAGGGGTATGTGGAATTCTAGGAGACCTGGGTCCCAGGACTTAGCTGGTGTCAGCTTTCATGTTGCTCAAAGGAAAGGTTTGGGAGAAAAGAAGGAGGGGAGGGGAACCAAAATCCCCTTTGCATTTCTGCCGCTTCTTTTGAGTGGAGAAGGACTCTTCAGCCAGAGCTTCCATCCAGAACCTTGTTTCCATGGCAACCCCTTACAGCCTGCAAAACTGTGACGGCCCATTCTGGACCTAGTGTTGCTGAACCAGAAAATGGAAGAGGAGAAGTTTTGTTTCCTGGATTATTAGCCTGAGCTAGATACACAGAGAGGTAGGCAGGAACCTGTGTATTCATTCAGCAGCAAATGTGGTTTTTCTTCTTTGACCTTAGACATGAATTCTGTGCATTTATTTAGCATTTACTATGGACACTGGTTAGGTTCTGGGGATACAAGATGGGGAATCAGATCTAGTCTTTGACATTGTTGAGGCTGCTGGCTTGGGTGCTGGGGGGCCGGTGACCACACCGTGAGCTCTGTGCCACAGAAACTTTCTGGGCTGCTGTTTCACTGGTGTAGAGGAGGGTGTAGCTGGCTTTGACAGAGATTGGGAAGGCTTTCCAACGAAGAGGACATTAAAGAATTAAAAAAAAAAAGGAGTGAGTGGGAGTTTTCCAGGTGGAGATGTGAGGAGCAGGCAATCCCCTTGGGAATAACATCTATGAAGTGGAAAATAAAGCACATTATGGTTTTGTTTCTTGACATGTCCCTGAGACTCCCCGCCCCCCAGGACATCCTGCTGGTTCTGGAGCTTCTGCCAGCAGCTGCTGAAGGCTCTAGCTGCAGCCTTGCCATTGCCGTTGATGTAAAGTCTGGGGATTGACAGTGTTACACCAGCCCTCCTGGGACTTTGACCTGTACGCTTGCCTTAAGAGACACATGAATTTCCAACATTATGTGGAAATACAATACGGGCAAATCAGATGTCATTGCGGTGGGGGTGGGGGTGCTCAGAGGTGGGTCAGGGCTGATTTTTAAAGCTTATAATTAAATATTTGAAAAATCTTTTGTTCGGGGATTAGCATACTTTCTTCTTAAGACTCTTCATGTAATATGCTTTTTTTGAAGAGGCATGTACCTGGTCTGAACTAGCTAAGTGGTCTTTACTCTAACTAGCTGGCTTCTTTATGCTCCTGGGGACATACTAATTTGCATATTGATGCCAAGAGTGTAAAGATAAATTACTTCTTTCAGAGCGCTGGAGAGGAAGGCCCACCTCGGTAATGTTCCACAGAGCCCCCTCGGATCAGTGCCAGTCATCCTGTGAACACTCCATGCATATTAATTGGTGATAATTGAAAAGTAACACCCATCATCCTGAAAGAAGAAAATTGCCTCAACTGATTGCACTTTTATACGAAGATTCTTCTTATTACCTAGATTCACTAAATAATCAGATTGTCATTATCGTACTCAATTATTACCACTCATATAGAGTCTTTTATTCATTCATTCAACAGCCATGTCCAGAGCAACGTGGTGGGGATAGAAATATTGGGGGAAAAAAAAGAAAGAACAAACAACTGAGCCCTATTCGCAAGAATCTTACAATTCACTGTGTTTGTGGAGGGGAGGGCAGGGATGTATATAAATTAATATGATGCAGAGCAGAAAGAAGGAATCGCTGTGTTTGTGTGTGTGTGTTCCTAGCACTGCGCCTCACACATAACACATTTTGTAAGTGTAACATGATTGATAGGACAAATAAACATGCTGTAAAGATGCAGAGAAGAAATGATTCATTTTGATGGGTGTCCAGGGTTTTCGGGACAGAAAAGCTTTATAGAGGAAGTAACATTTATGTGGAAATTTCCAAGAGTGAGTGGTGTTTTGTAGATAAAGAGGAGAAGGGCAGGACGGGTGAGGAGGCAGCCGGAGCGAGGCCAGGAGCTGGGGTGGCGTATGGAGTGTGGCGGATGGTAATGGCCCGTGAGAAACGGGGTACCGTGTGGGACCCCTGGAAATAGGACGCCTGATTTTGGATCTTCAACGTCATCGTGCTTAGAAGTTTGGATTTTATTTTTGTGGTGAGGAGGGCGAGAAGTGAGTAGCTGCGGAAGATATGAGGAACAGCTTGATGCTATTAATGTTTGTTCTTACTGTCTATGTGCTGCCCGAGGTGGGCTTTTTGTCTGCATTGTTCACGCCTCCCAAGGGCTTGACCTGCTGCCTGGCACACAGTAGGTCCTTGATAGATGACTGTCGAATGGGATTCTACTAGGGTTTGAGGAATTTATGTCTGGGGCTGATAGGAAATTAAGAAAATGAGAAGGATTTCAGGCAGGAGATTCAAGGTGTAGAAAGTTTTTCCAGAAGCTCGAGAGAATGCTGTGAGACTGAAGTCGAGAAACACCAAGAAAGGAGAACTGGACGTGGGAGGTTGAGGGTCAGATGTGGCCTCTGTATGTTTAAACAGCAGTGACAGGCCTGGATTGCCACCAACTAAGGCTCAGACCTCCAAGGGTAGGAGTGGCCTCTGGTGGGGGTCAGTGAGGGGAGTGGCTGAGTAGTGGGAGATGACTGCTTTGCTCTTGGAAAGGCTGAATTTGAGGTGCCCTTGGGGAATTCACTAGGGGAGCGGAGCTCACTGTGGGCCAGGAGGACTGGAGGAAAAGATGTGGGAGTCCTGAAGAGACAGGTAGTAAGTGAAGTTCAAGGATCAGGGGCTTATGCTTCCTGCGGAGGGAACCCAGAGCAAGCTGAAGGACAGGTGACAGAATCCAAGGAAGGCTTGCATTCAACGCGTAGGAAGGTCAAAAGCTTGAGAACTGGTGGGGAAGTTAGGGCTAAAATTAGGAGAACAGAGGGTCAAAGAAGTCAGAGAAGAGTGTTTTCTGATTGCGAATGTGAGCAAAGAACCCAGTTTTTTTGAAAATGAAGTAAGGTGAAGGCCAGTAAAAGCCTACTGGATTGGACAGCCCAGAGTATTAGTAATTTAAAAAAAAAATAAAAAAGAGTGCTAGTGATTTCAGTGGAATGGTGGAGGCAGAAGACCCTACAGGAAGTTAAAAGTGTTGGATGAGAAAATGCAGCACAAATGTAGATGGCTTTTTTAAGAAGCCTGGCAGTGAAGGGAAAGAAAGAACAGGGCTTTGTTTCAGGGGAAATCAGAGTTGCTGAAAGACATTGTATTTGTTATGAAGGGAAGTATGTGTGTGAGCCAGTGGGAAGGAAGCTGTTAGGTAAAGATTTAACAATCAACCCTTGGTTGTTTCCATAATACAGGAGAAGTATTTTGATTCTGAGAAAAGAGAAGACATGAGCTTTCATCTACATGTACAATAATACATCGGAGCTCAATTTAAATGTGATAATGTCAAACACAGTGCATAAAGATGACGTTTAGTCTTACTAATAATGATCATTTTGGCAGTCTAGGTTTTTTTTTTTTTGTACAGAAAGAGGGCTGCTTTCTGTAAATGCTGTGAAGGGGAAGAGGCAGTGACATCACCATGCCTGTGCCTCTGTCCCCATTGCCTGGTGATGGCTACGTCGTACAAGAGGGATGGAAGCGCTTAGGGGATGTTGGGCATCCTAGACATTACAGTACTTGGGAAGGTTATTGGGTCTTTTACCTTGTCCTCTAGAAGATTCCCACGGACAGTATTCCCCAATTAAATTGTCCTGCCCAAGTGAACGTGCCTGGAACTTACCACGGCAGTGGTATCAGTCCATATGAGGAGGGATCTCATGGGATTTCATGTGATTGTTCTTTAGGCTACCAAGGGCTAGAACTGGCATCGAAACAAATGGGAAAGCATTTTTTCTTTCTTCCTTTTTTCTTAACCAAATAATACAGTCAAACAGAAGCAAATTTTTTTTAAATCCCTTTCTTGAAGTTGAAGAGCTTGTCTTGTGTCGTCAGAGTGCTGGCATAAAATGACTGCAATAGAAACACGAAGTTAGCAGAAATGTGAGCAAAGCAGAGGATTCTCTACATTTCAAGGCCCCCCCTCCGTTCAGGATCTAGAGACCACCATGTTACACTGAGAAGAAGTGGACCACATCTCTAAGGGCAGGGAAGCGGGTGCATAAACGATGGTGTGTCTCTGAATTCATCCTGGGCTGTGGTTTAGCATATCCAGAAACATGGAGGAGGGCGCCTGGGTGGCTCGCGCCTGGGTGGCTCAGTCAGTTAAGCGTCTGCCTTCGGCTCAGGTCATGCTCCCAGGGTCCGGGGTTGGAGCCCCAGGTCAGGCTCCCTGCCCTGCAGGGAGTCTGCTTCTCCCTCTGCCCCTCCTCCCACTCGTTCTCTCAGTCTCTCTCTCTTTCTCTCAAATAAACAAATAAAATCTAAAAAAAAAAAAAAAAAGAAAAAAAAAAAAGAAGGAAACCCACGTTCAAGGGAAAATCCAGGATACAAATCTCTGTGTAGTGTGATACAAAATTTGTAAAATTAAACATTGCCCATATAGATACATTTGCATACAAAAAGACCTGAGGGAATATTCTATCCCAGAAATATTAATGGTGATGGGATCATGAGTGATTATTTTTTTCTCTTTATATTTTTATGTACTCGCCAAGTTTTATATAATGAGTACACTTTCTTTTTATAATCGTATCAGTTATTTGAGCCTGAACTTAAATATCACAAAAGGTGTAATTGCACCTGGGTTTCCTCTTGTGTGTCTTTCTGCTTAATTTTCAATTCGAACAGGGTCTAGGCTTGGAGGACCTGATTTAATAACTCCTGTGGGCTCCTGTTTACAACCACACCTCAGTATGATTCAGAACAGATTCTGTTTAGAGCAAATCACAGCTGACCTGTTTCCCAGAAATTTCCCTGTGGGGGAAATGGGTGAGCACCGAGGCCGGGAAGATGGGGTGCTGCTCCTGGTCTGTGGGACATACGAAGGGCGTCTTAAACTCCCGCCTCTCCTTCTCCTCACCCTCATCACCTCCTTCTCTGCCCTTCCCCTCTCTTGCCTCTTCCTCCTCCTCCTCCTCCTCCGCCCTCCCTTCTCCTGCTCCCCCTTCTCCTCTGCCCTTCTTCTTACACCCCCTCTTCTCCCCTGCCTCCTCCTCCTGCTCACTCTACTCTCCTTCCCTTCCACGTCCTAGCTTCTCTAACACTCAGGTGCTCTCTTTCTGTGCTGGAGCGACATACCCTGCAGGATAAAGAGCCGGCTCAGGAAACGATCAGACGCGCCAGGAGCCAGAAGAAAGGCAACATGGGCATTGTGACTTGGGTTACCCAAATGAGGCTGTTTAGAAAATTAAGAAAAGAGGTGTGTTTGTGGTATGTTGTGGAGCTTGACTATGGGGGGGGGCACGATACGTGAGCCTACACATGCAATAAACTTGTGTAAGATCAAGACATGCCTACATATATGCAAATGAGCCCAAGTAAAAGAAGAATTCTGAAAAAGACTAGAGAGTCAATCAGTGTCAATATCTTGTCTGTGATATTGGATATTATACTATAGTTTTGCAAAATGTTACCATTGGGGAAACTGAGTAAAGAACACATGCCATCTCTCTTTATTATTTTCTTTTTTTACAACTGCATGTGAATGTACGGTTATCTCAAATTAAAAGCTTAATTAAAAAACAAGTATCGGTGAGCGAGTCATGTCATGAAGATCTGTTCCCCACGTAACTCAGGATTCTGCTCTGACAGGAAAAATAAAGGATCTCAGGGGGTGCCTGGGTGGCTCAGTGGGTTAAAGCCTCTTCCTTCTGCTCAGATCATGATCTCAGGGTCCTGGGATCGAGCCCCTCATCGGGCTCTCTGCTCAGCAGGGAGCCTTCTTCCCTTCTTCTCTCTCTGCCTGCCTCTCTGCCTACTTGTGATCTCTGTCTGTCAAATAAATAAATAAAATCTTAAAAAAAAAAAAAAGTATTTCAAGCAAACACCAATTAAGAAGCTACTGTGTATCAGGCACTAAGCTAACTAGGCACTTGGTACGCATTATTGTCCTTTAGTTAGTTCACCAACTTTATGGTGGGTATTGCTGCCTTCATGTGATGGATAAGGAAACCGAGGCTCAAAAAAAGTGAAGGTGACTTGCCCACACTCTCCCAGCTAGTAACTGAAAAAGGAAGGAGCCAACCCAGGCAGCCTGACTCCAAAGTGTGCACACGTAAATCGCTAAGCTATACTCCCTCCGTGTTCTGTCAGGTGACGTGTTGGCCTTGAATGGTGTTTAGCTCAATGGGTAGGCAGGGCTCTCTTGTCTCCTCCCAGCAGTCATTTCTTTGCATGGATCCTTTGGGGCTCATTCCCCGATGGGTGTATCTAAATTCCTGCTACTCTTATTTATATGACCGATTTTACTATCTCTAGTTTACTATCTCAATTTTCGTATCAATCAGGTTTATGCACTGCTGTGTAGGTATGCCTTTTTAAATTGAACTCTTTATTTTTCTGTTGGAAACTCCTCACTCCCTTTCCCCCCCACTGATGATTTACCGAGATTGGGTGGGGTTTTTCTGTGTCATCTGCTAGGGCGAGGCATGGGGTCAACAATGGATGAATCTGCTAGCTGGAACTGAGAGAAAGGGGCACGTTTGAGAGGGCCCGAAAACTGGTGTCAGGGCAGAGCCCAGCTTCTGGAACCAGGGCAGCGGTTCCAGCCCATATAAGTGAGAGCGAAGAAGTGAAGTTAAACCAAGGAGGTGCACCAGAAGGGGAAAGACAGAAAAACCAAAGACCAAAAGAAGGCTAACACTGGACTGGCACATCCAAAGGAAACGAGATGGTAATAGGGGAAGGTCAGGAAGAGAACAGATCTAAGGTCAAGAGGATGACGGTGTTGAGAAGCTGTTTTCCCCAGCAGGGATTGTCCCGTGTGCTCCCCACGGGGAAGGACCAGCTCCAGGACGTGGACAGCAGCAGGCATGACGCGGCTGTCTCTGGCTCTGGGTTGCTATAAGACTTTAATCACTGGCCCTTGAATGTCCTAACATGATACGTGACTTCTTTTTTTTTTTTTCTTTTCACTTCTGAGGGGGAAATGGCCTTTTTCCTGCCATGTAGAAGCTGGAAACAACCTTACGTGTTTATGGCCTGATTTGGAGCAAGTGCAGGGGTTATGAGGTATTGTCTCCTGTGGCGAATTGACAGCCCCATGCCGCTCTGAGCCGGGACTCCTTGTGATAAAGAGGCAGTTTCCAGGTGATCCCTGGGAATGTGTGCAGAGAAAGCTGGAGCGCGGGGAGGGCGGCCGGCCTCGTGCACGCCGGCTCTGTCTGCGCCTGCCTGCCTGTTTGTGCAGGACACTTCGTCTGCGGTTGAGAAAGAATTTGGTGGGCTAGTTAAAGTGAGCTCTACAAAGACTGCCTTACAAGAAATATGAAAGAGAAGCTTCACAACAAGTCTCAGGGGAGAGAGGTCATTGCAGAGGGAGGAGCAGGAGATGATGTAGGGAAAAAATTAATGAGAAGAGCCCTGGGCATGATAACAGACGGACTTGAAAAAGGGAAAAGAGAAAAGGATTCTGCCCCAGGATTGGCTAAACTGTGTGAAATGTAGAGATAAAAGGTAATGCAGCCATCTTCGTAGAATCTGGGGATGGCTGCACCTCATGCTTTTCTCCTCTACCTCCTTCCCAGGCTAAATCTCAAACCCAAGAGTATTAGGGATGTGAGATGAAGAGAAAAGAGATGCTTGGGAGGGAGTGAAATCCGCTCATTATGGCAGCGAGGAAGTGAAATCCACTCATTAGGGCAGTACTGATCAAGCACAGTTTGGAGCCATTTCCCCCATTAGACCTCATTACCCACATCTGTCTAGGAGGCATTGTCCCAGTCTGGTTGTTGCTGGGGTGGCGCTCACCCCTGCTGGACATGGACTGAATGCCCAGTGTCCTTTAGGAACTTGTCCCCGGTGAGGGGCCTCAGCTGGCCCACAGGAGAGGTGTGGCAAGGAGGAGTGAGCGGTTCTAGCAGCAGCTAGTGTGAGGGCTGTCGGGGAGCAAATCCTGTCAACCCAAAATAGGTCTCTTTGGTATATTGATTATTTAAGCTGGTTATTTTGAAGAAATAGCAGACACAAGAGAAGCTCTTAAAACTGGTAGAAACTACCCTTCTGTAAGAGACATTTACATGTGTAAGGGAACCCTCCGTTTGTAAAGGTGTCTCCCCTACTACTTTTCCCAACCAGGAAAAGGGGGATGAGTCGATCTCTAGAAGTTTTGATAGTGGGGAAGGTGATGGACTTACAACCTTACTGTGTTTCCTGTGTTTTTCCCGATAACTTCCTATAACTGACTCCCAACCCAAATATCTTCTTTTGTCTTTAGCTAAAGATGCTAATCAAGATGATGGCTTCAGCCATTTCAGGAGTTACTCAGTTTCCCTGGGTCTCCCATGTGTACAAGAGGTGTGCATGTTACTAACTTCTGTTTGATTTTCTCCTGTTAGCCTGTCTCAAGTCAATTTGATTCTTTAAAAAAAATATATATATTTATGTATTTGGAAGAAAGAGAGAGAGAGAGAGAGCACAGTGAAGGAGGGGGCAGAGGGAGAAGGAGAAGCCGGCGCCCTGTTTAGGGATCAAGCCCTGAGATCATGACCTGAGCCGAACGAAGGCAGACGCTTAACCCACTGAGCCACTTGGGCTCCCCTCAATTTGTTTCTTATACCACTTCGAAGAATCTTGAAGGGTAGAATAAAATTTTTCCTCCCCAGCAGTGCTATAGCATAATCCTCTTCCTTTGGTGTGAAAGATTCCCTACACAAAAGCCACTGTCAGCTGTAAGAACACAGTGATAAGTTTTTTTTTTTTTTCCTGCTGAAATAAAGCAATTACCTCAGACTATGCAAACACCTGAGTGACCCCAGTGGTAACCCGAGCAATTTGCTGTAAAGTTGGTTTCCACTGAAATAGCGAAACTTTCCATGGACGTCAGCCTTGATTTCAGATTGCAGACACAGATGAGGGTCACTTGCCATGCAGCTCCTATTAGGAGACCATCTGAAACATTGAAAAGAGAGAAGGAGCTGGGTGGTGGGGGGGAGTGAAATGCAAAGCAGAGCACTGGAATGTGGCTAAGGGTGTGAAACAACTTTGCGTCAAACACCTACTAGTTGCCAGAAGGTGTTTGGCTCCTTCCTGGCTGAGTGCTGCCACCCTAATGGATGCGGGGCTTCCGGATGGCATCGTGGCCATTTGAGAATGAGAACTGCTGCAGCCTCCAAGATTGTAGGAGACCTTCCAGAACTGTCCCTCGCACATGGGGACTACTTACTGCTGCTGTAGAATCCTTCTTTTGGGGAGCTTGGGGTCATGCACACATAGTCACCTAACCACCACCGCCCATCCCACTCTTAGGACTCTCACTCTCTATCTAGCCTAGCAGCTGTAGCCGAGAAAATTATCATCCGTCATGCATAGCAATCATTGAATATTTTAGAAAGCAGAGTTTCCACTGAAGCCGTCTAGCGGAAGAGTACCATGTGTCGGCACATGCTGGTGGGGTTGGCTTTGTAAATATTTAGATCATTCTAGCTCTGAAGAGTGGTCTGCAGGCCAGCAGCTGTCAGCATCACCTGGGATCTTATTAGACATGCAAAATCTGAGACTCCACCTTAGACCCAGTGAAACAGACATGTATTTTAACAAGATCCCAGGTGATTCACGTGCACATTGAAGTCTGACAGGTACTGCCTTAGATGTCTTCAGTGCTGTTCCTTACAAAGGCATTACTGTGGAGTAACTTTGTCTTGGAATTAGCTTTAGATCTGGGACTTGGGTCTGTTACCTAATGACATTGATCAAGAAATTGAACTTTTCTGAGACTCGGCTTCACCAGTATAACATCATGAGATAGTTGTGCCTGTTCAGGGAGAGGATGCCTAGCAATGCCTGGCAAGGAGAATGAATGAACTCGCGCTCTTCCTACCACCCCATCTTCTCGTTGCAGGGTCTTTAAATAAAATAACTTACCCCTTGTCCCTAAAAGGCAAGCTTTTATAGAAACTGATGTTTTCAAGTGTTATAAGAGGGTTACAAAGAATTTCACTTTGCTTGATCGATCTCACCTTTCTTAAAGTCAGCCAGGCTTTCACAGCAATCTGTTTCTAAATCATGCCTACTTCATAATTAAAGGCAAGATACCGGCTTATTTCCTGGTCTGTTGAGCCTGTATTAGAAGCAACCTGGCATCGCGGATCTTTCTCATTTCCTTTTCTGTAAAGTGCACTGTGGTGCAACTGCTCAGGCTTTGGGGTTCAGCAGTCTTGGATCCAGACTCTAGCACTGCCATTTACCAGCGTACACCTAGCAGAGCTATCTAACCTATGTGAAACTTTGTTTCCTTTTGTAGAGAATGGAGCTGATGAGTTCTCATCTCATAGGATCATTGTGAAGAGTAGGTGACTAAAGTCATAGTCATAGATGGCTAAAGGTCAGAACCCTACAGCTGCTGGGTGTTCCCTATACCTCTAATCCCTCCTCTTTTGTATCTAGAAATAATTCTAAGCAGGGTTTTGTTTTTTGTTTTTGCAAGACGAAACTAATATTTGTTCTCAAACATCACTGGAAAAGGGAAATTTGAATGTCAGGGACATGTGCATAATTTTTTATCCTCTTTTACTCACTGGCCACCTCAGCATCAGAGCCAATGCTGTGTTAGACACCGTAGCCCTAATGGTATCACGATGTGCTGGTCTTATGACTCGTTTTAATAAATTAACTTTGAAATGTTACCTATTTTTACACTTAGAAACTCATTTTAACTTAGTTCTCGTTTGATCTTTATAACATTCTAAAGGTCTCTTTATAGGTTATCTTTCCTCTAAAAGTCTTGTGATGGCCTTTGGCCAAAAGCAATAAAATTCTGACCTTGTAAAATCTCTATTAATCACCTTTGCTCATGTCATGTATGGCTCATATTTACCCACCAACTTTGAGTTGTCAAAATACTGTATTTCAGTGAGAAAGAACTGGAGATTAATGTGTTTCATAGGTAGATAACTAAGGTAGGGAAAGGATGGCGAAAGCAGGGCAAATTAAGTGAATGATAATAAGTGATATAAGAGGAAAATATTCAGGAGTGTAATTAAAGATGAAAGATGCCTTCAGCTGAGCTTTTCAAGGAAGTGGAAGAGACAGTGAATCTGAGAAACTTGGCTGGGCTGAGCTGTCTATTCTAGTGGTCTGCAGTTGGGTAGATGAAAGCTCTTCTACCCAAAGCCGTGAAACGGTGGAGAGAATCACATCCTATGAAAAGAAGGACCCATGAGGGATCTTCCAGTCTGTCTGCTTTATCTGGAGGCATGTTCCCACTTAGACCATTCCAGACAGATGAGAGCCCATTTTTGCTTTTGAACAATGCGAAGAAAAGCTATTCCATGGTCTCTCGATTGGAATCAACATCTAACAATTGTGAATATTTGTAACAATTTCCAGTCACAGAGAGCTTGTCCTGAAATCTAATTTACATCTTATGTATCTTGCTCCACGATGATTTTTAAGCTAAAGACGGGGGTTTTAAATGCCATTGTAGAGTATTTCATACATCCAGTGCAGTTAAGTTGTCTGTCGCTTGGGATTGTGTGTGTGTGTGTGTGTGTGTGAGAGAGAGAGAGAGAGAAAGACACACAGACAGGATTTCTCTCCATTACAACCACTTTGAACACTCTATCAGGTGTCTCTCAAACATTTTTTTTTTAAAGATTTTATTTATTTACTTATTTATTTGACATACAGGGATCACAAGTAGGCAAAGAGGCAGGTAGAGAGAGAGGAGGAAGCAGGCTCCCCGCTGGGCAGAAAACCTAATGTGGGGCTTGATCCCAGGACTCTGGGATCATGACCTGAGCCTAAGACAGAGACTTTAACCCACTGAGCCACCCAGGAGCCTCTCTCTCAAACATCTTAACAGTTTGTCACAAATGTAACATCAATGATTTTATACACACCTTCCTAGTATTTATTTTCCTCAACTCTTTCTTGAACAAATGGCTTTCTTAGATTTACTACTCATTTTCTGCAAGCTACCAGTAGATAGTTTTAAATGTAGCATACTACATTTGAAAAATCAATACTCATAATTTAATGATTTTCAATGTTATCTATTCTCAATCTTAGTTTTTACCAAACTGATGAGGCCTGACATTCTCTGTCTATTCCAGAAGTTCTCCAGAATCAAATACCCACACGCTCTGCTGAATTTCCTGCTATTTTTCTGCATGCTGTTCTGTCTCATTTTCTAGCTCACCCTCTTCTCCCTCCCCACAAAATCAGAGTTCCTCAGGACTCAGCCCTTTGCCTTCTGCTTTATGCTCTGCTTTTTCTCCATCGGTGATCTCATTCACTCTCTCGATTTCCATTGCAACCTCCATGCCTTCAGCCGGTAAAGCTACACCTCCAACCCACATGTTTTCCTGAGCTCAAGAGCCATGTTTCTATCTATATACTGAACATGAGCATTTGTATATTTCGCAGGTGCTCAAAGTTAACATGCCCCAACCAGAGGCACATTTCCCCTTTACCTTCCATACATCTTCTTTCTTTCTTTTTTAAGATTTGGTTTAATTATTTGACAGAGAGAGATCACAGGTAGACAGCGAGGCAGGCAGAGAGAGAGCAGGGAAACAGGCTCCCTGCTGAGCAGAGAGCCTGACGCAGGCCTCCATCCCAGGACCCTGAGATCATGACCCAAGCTGAAGGCAGAGGCTTTAACCCACTGAGCCACCCAGGCGCCCCCATACATCTTCTTTCTGCCTTCTCAACCACAGAAAATGACACCATCCATTATTCGCAGTAGCCAAAAGGTAGAAACAACCCAAGTGTCCATCAGCAGATGAATGGATAAACAAAATGTGCTTCTTGCAGCCAACAGAATATTATTCAGGCTTAAAAAGGAAGAAGTTTCTGACACGTGACACAGCATTGCTGAACCTTGGAAACATGGTGCTAAGTGAAATAAGGCAGACCCAAAAGGCGAAATACCGTGTGATTGCCCTCATGGGCCGTACCTGGAACAGTCGGAATGTTAAGACAAAGTAGAGTGGAGGCTGCCAGGGGTGAAGGGGAAGGAGGGAGGAGTGTGGGCAGTTACTGTTCAGCGGCACCGAGGTTCAGTTGGGGAAGATGAAGAAAGTTCTGCAGATGGATGGTGGGGAGGCTCATGCACCAGCGGGAATGTACTTAATGCCATTGAACCGCCTACTTCAAAAATAGTGAAGACGGTAAACTTCATGGTATGTATTTCACTACACTTTTCAAAGACGAAAGTGAGGGAGTCGGTGAAAACGCACCATCGAGACCCATCAGCCGTGTCCAGAATGTGGTTCGTATGAGGCTCATGCTACAGGCCAAGTTTCTCTAAAAAATCAGAGGCATGAAAGAAGTAAGGAGGAGGGAGGGACTCTTGTGGAATAATGGAGGGATATGGGATAGGACTTAACTAATTAATTTTTAAAAATGAGTAAATCAGAACAGCTTCCACCGAGGCTCTTAAGTCAGAAACCTGGAAGTCAGGCTTGAATGCCCTTGCCCTGTCTATCCTTCCCCATGTGTTTGCTCATGTCCTCTGTTTCCAGGAAATGCCCTGGTTCTGACTTAAAAGAAAGCAAGCTCCAGAGGAGTTGGGTAAGGGAGAAATTTTTGTATTTTAAGGCTGCAAGAAAGACTTTGCCAAAAAGATGAGACCGTGAGGGCCTTGGAGGCTGGGTGATGTGGAGTTACTTAGGAGCAGGTGGTTGGAGAGAAGAGTGTAGACCGAGGGACAGAGTGAGGACGTGGCAGACAGAGGCTTGACACATGAGTGGCAGTGATGGATGGGGCGCTGCCGGGAAGGCTTTTTGTGTGCCTGGTGCGGTTGTGCTGACTTCTTATAGAAGTGGGCCCTCTGGAGTGTCTTGGGCCAGATTCTACTCAGTTAGAGTCACATTTTGTTCTGCAGGTACGCTGATGTATGTGTGCACTTGACATTCTGTGATATAAGGAGGTCAGAAAGAAATTTGATCAGATCTCCTTCTGGAAGCTTCTGGAAAAGAGGGGTCACGCTTTGCAAAGGAATGGGGGAATCTGACTAGGTCGGTTGCGAAAGGATAGATCTTACAGGGAAACCAGCAAGTTATCTAATCAACTTCACACTTTGAGGAGAAGAAAAGGAGAGGGGACATCTGCAGGAGATGTCTTATCTCCGTAGGCTGTTTAAGGGTGCGAGTTGGAGGAGTGCCTAAGGGACATTGCTGTCACAAGACACAGCCAGTATACACCGGATAAGTAGAGAATCTGGACCGAAGTGCGGCAGAAATCCCATTCCGAGCATTAGGATTTCTTAACAGATGAAAGATAAGCTGCTTCTTGAAACAAGTTCAGAGCACGTCGCTTTGTTTACGGTCTAAGTGTGATGGGGCATCAGCCCTTGGTGAAATTGGTTGCAGCTTCTTTCCCCTGGCTCATGTTTTGTTTTAGATCTCCTCCCCTGTGATAGGTGATCGCTTTCCATTCTCCTTTCTTTCTTTGAACCAGTAGTTTTTGTCCTTATCCATCAATCAACGTCCCGGCAGAAAACAGGTTATGTGCTCCAACTGAATTTTGTACAATTTACCGAGGGCTTTCTAAAACGGTGCGGGAGGGAATAGTGCAGGAGACAGAGGCTAAGGACAGCAAGGTGTGGTCACCAGCCGTAGCCCTGAGGGGGAGGAGCGGGGGCCGTCCCTGGAACCCCGAGACTGGAAGGGCTGTTTGGAGAAAAGTGTGACCCCCACAGAGGGACCTGGCCAGCTTGAGGCCAGCCCAGGAGAAGTCTCACTCCTTTCTTCCTCGCTCTCACTCAGGTCAGCCTCCCTGGGCACAGAGCAAGATGTAGGAAAGTGGAGGGCGGATCAGAGTGTGGACAGAACATGCCCGCTGTGCTTCCGCATAGATCTCCTGCTGTCTCTGCTGTGGTGTCACTGCATTTATATTAAGAACAGTTAAAAAAAAGTTTCTCTTTCCTTATTTTGCTTTTATATTGTCATATCTACTTACTTACTCATTTGAATTTTTATTTTTTTAATTCTTTAATTTTTTTAAAGATTTTTAAAAAATTTATTAGACAGACGGAGATCACAAGTAGGCAGAGAGGCAGGCAGAGAAAAGTGGGGAGGGGGAAGCAGGCTCCCCGCTCGGCAGCGAGCCGGATGTAGGTCTCCATCCCAGGACCCTGAGACCATGACCTGAGCTGAAGGCAGAGGTTTTAACCCACTGAGCCACCCACGCACCCGTATTTGAATTTTTATTTTATTTTTTTTTAGATTTTATTTATTTATTCGACAGATAGAGATCACAAGTATGCAGAGAGGCAGGCAGAGAGAGAGAGGAGGAATCAGGCTCCCCGTTGAGCAGAGAGCCTGACGTGGGGCTCGATCCCAGTACCCTGAGAACATGACCTGGGCCGAAGGCAGAGGCTTAACCCACTGAGCCACCCAGGTGCCCTGCGTATTTGAATTTTTAAAATGGAGTTCATTTGGGGCACCTGGGTGGTGCAGTCAGTCAGGCATCTGACTCTTGGTTTTGGCTCAGGTCGTGTTCTCACGATGGTGAGATCAAGCCCTGCATCAGGCTCTGAGCTCGGTGTGGAGAGGGCTTGGTTTTCTTTCCCTCCCTTTCTCTCTGCAACCCAGTCCCACCGCATGCGCAGGCATGCTCGCTCTCTCTCTCTAAAATGAATAAATATATATTTTTTAAAAAATAGAGTTAATTTAAAGCTAAGTCAGGCCAGCCCATGTTCACCTGAGCGAGGAACCCTCTACCAGAGCTACTCGGTACATCCTGCACTCAGGAACCATGAACTCCTCACACAGATTCTGATTTGGGGGGCTGGGTGGAGGGCTGGGAAAGGGCCTGAGTCTTCATTTCTAACATGTTCCCTAGTGATGTCCGTGCAGCTGGTGCATGGGCCACATTTGGAACAGCAAGGCAGTGCGCGATCTGAAAATGATCTCTAGATAAACTGCCAGCTGCCCCGAATTAGCTAGGTGAGGCAAGGGGAGGGTCCACCCTTCTCCTGATGGCCCACCAGTTTCTACTTCATTATTTCTTGGCTTTATCACGAGTTCCCAGCACTCACGTGTAGCGTGTGCTTCCCCAAGCCTCAACAGTTCTGCCTTCTTTATGGGATTTAATGCCGCTCTTCTTCCTGGGCTTGTCAAGGAACCGAGGACAGCAAACTCCCATAATGATCTCCTGGGAGTGGTGTCTTAGAAGTCCTGTTATCTGCCTCACGTTGCTGCCACTCAGTGGAATGCCACTACAGCGTGGTGCTCACCTGAGCCGAATGAGCCGATGATTTTGGTGATGGGATCAGCGAGTTGCAGGAAACGAGGAGCCTGTGATCTCCAGACTTTGGCTTTAACAGGACAAGGCATCACAGACTCAAATGTGAGGGTCTCTTAACATATTCCTGGCCCTATTGGTCAAAGGAATTTCAGCAACACTTGTCAACAGTACTTACAAGTGCCCGTTTCATCAGAGGCCGAGGCTCGACAAATAGGGGAGAGGGGAGGGACATGTTCCTCCGAACTCTGTTGCCTACAGGAAGCTGCTACGTCAGTAAGAAGAATCCGGAAAGGCGGGACCTACAGAAGTTACAAACTGGGGTACAAGGGAGGTCCACTCTGGGATGACTGTGCGTGCCAATGGCTCTTGTGTCCAGGGGCTGAGACAGCAGTGGGGCCAGTGGGGTAAAAATTATGGGGAGTTAAGGTAGAGAAGAGAAGTATAAAGGATCAATTATAACACCGTCAGCTGGGAAAATCAACATTTAAGGAAACAACTATTTTAACCTAAATCTTATCAAAATACTGTGTGCTTACAATACGGCTACACGCGTTCTTTCAGATCATCATGCCAGCTCTAAGGAATAGCATCATTAAGGGCCCAGACTCTAAATTGCCTGGGTTTAAATCTGGTGTGCACCAGTTCCTGGAAATGTGGCATTACGAAGCTTTTAACCTCCATGTGCTGCGTGTTCTTTTTACAGTGAAATGGACATGAAAATAGTAACAATCTCATAGGGTTGTCTTGAGGGATTAAAGGACTCCATAAATGAACATCGCTGAGAACAATGCTGGCATAGACTGATTTTCTCAATCAGTGCTAACAGTAATTATTATTATTATGTAATCAAGTTTGATTTCCTGCTTAACTGTGAGTTCTTCCCATGAAGGCATGTCGTCTCTTCAGGCGTGGGGCCAATGCAGTGTATGGAGGGGATGACCAACTTAGTCATGGCGGAGGGGAAGTCTAGATAGTGTTGAAATACCCCCAAGGTATTTTCCTTTTATGTTGGTGGCACAGTAAGCATCTATCTAGAAACGAATATGGGGAGAATGACTTGAGCTTGTAAAACACAGTGGTCCTGACTCCTCAGTGATCAGTAGGAACCAAGGTGAAGGATATCCGTGGTTGGGGTCGTGTATCAAGGCTCTCAGGTTTTTTTCTTTTTTTTGGTGGGGTGATCATAAAGAGCTAAACTTTCTCAAGGAAGCATTTAGCCCTTGAATTTGTAAGGTATTTCAGGTGAGTTCTGTGAGACTCAAAATGTAATTATTACCGAGTATCCAGTGTAACATCAAGTACTGGCTAAGTCCCACACAAGCATATTATTTAATCCCATGTCTCTCTTCGGTGGCAGCCAAGTACGGTCACATAATCCCCCATCAGTGACCAAACGATGGGCCTAGAATTCCTAAGTGACTCCCGGTTCAAGGGCAAATGGCAAATAGGAGAGAGAACCGTGGTTTGACTCCAGAGCCCGTGGGTCCCCGTTCTGCCCGTTAACTGTGAGCCAGGCTAAGCAGTCAAAGAGGAATGCCCATATGGGAAAAAAGGAAACTCATTTCAAAATGATCCTTGACGAAAGGTAGTGGTGATCAAGAGGGGATAAAGATAAGGCCCAGAGGAGTGCTATTTCACAGCCGTAAAGCGGAGGAGACGGGGGCATCATCTCATCTCAATCTTTTCACCTCACAGATGAAGAAGGAAGGGACAGACCTCAAGGTCACTTGCAGTTGGTGTCAGCGCTGAGACGAGAACCCCTTCCCGGACTCACATTCACTCCCTGCTCTTACTTCCTCCGCAAAGGGCAGTTGCTTTAGCTGGGAATGAGAGGCTGGGAGTAGAAGCGACTGTGGGATTCTTTCAGCAGGAACTAGTTAAACCCGGAAAATCACACTTTTTAATTATTGAAATCATTTATTGATGCTAAGACACTGTTTGTTTGGTGAACATATGTGGAGAATATTAATGGATATTATATATTACAAAAGTTCCCTCTTATTGACTTCTGCGTCACAGCATAAACACCCACGGCCCAATAAAACATGACTTTGTCTTAATAGCATTATGAATAAATTATTAAGGGCTTTTTTTTTCCTTCTGCAGTAATTTTACTAGTTTGAATTTTTTTTCTTTTTTTTTTAAACAAACCTTCCACGGGACTGTAATTAAAAGTAAAGGAATGCGCAGCAGGTTTTAGCCGTAATTCTCTGGAGATTAATAAGGAACTGTCCACGGTCAGGCTAGAGAATATGCTCTGCTTGCTGAGGGGCTCCTTGAGAATGACCTTCATAGTGGGGGGTGGGCGGGCATGACCTCTTCTGCACTGGGATCTCACCACCCACGGCTGGGGTCTGCGTTGCAGGAGAATTTGCCCGGAACGACTGCCATGCCATGCTTGTTGGATGGCAGTGGACATGGCCGAGGGCAGGGAGCACATCATCCATGGCTAGCCCAAGGCTGACCCAGGGTAGACCCCTCTTCAAACGCTTGTTGGATGAGTTCTTGCGCTCCAGCCTGTGCCTTTTACTCCAGAGCCACGCTGTGGTTTGCATTTCTTCCCGCGGTGGCTTAGGGATCTGCTCCGAGCTCGTATGCTGTGAATAACTGTGATTTGAGACAGGAGGTCCTCATTTAATGGGCAAGGGCTCTTGTGTCAGCCAGACCTATATTTTAGTGATGGCTTCACTGTCTTAGGCAAGTTACTTTGTCACTTTGACCCTCATTTCTTTAAAAATGACAATACCCGCTTCTCGGGGGCTGGCGTGAGGACTGTGATACATATGTAAAATGAACCCACTCGGGCTCTGGGAGGCTGTGATTAGCCTCTGCTTGCCACCAGATGGAATCCTTAGAAGGGAGTCACCTGATCATAAGCCGACGGTTAAATTCGATTCATCTATTGTGTTGCTATTTTTGCATAAACATTGGATATCTGCTGCCCCACCTTTAGCTCAGTGCTTCCTCCTCTCTGTTCTCGTGGTCATTCAGTTTTGGCTCCGAGTCTCTGTGGCTGCTGTCTGCTGTCTGGCCCTCCAGCGCCCGGTCCTGCTGATTCCGCTAGAGCGAGTGCAGAGAACAAATGTCCACAGAGGGCAGGCTTACTGGAGAAGTCCAGTGTGGCAAATTTCACTCTTAATTTTTTTCCCTAGTGTTTTGACCCATTCAGTCCCCAAATATAACTCCGCATCAACTGTTTGCCTTAGCATCTCATTATGAGTAAGATGTTCTCAAGCCTCTGGAGCTGAAAACATGTGCAACTGTGCAAGCCCAACCCCCATGTGCATTGCTCCAGGCCCCTGCCCTGATGGTCACATGATTCCTAGCGCTTACATGGTGCCTCATCCTGGGGACATTAGCTAGTTCTTCGAATGCCCTGGAGGACAGGTAAGAATTGTTATGATCCCTTTGCTGTGTGGGGGAACTCAGATGCTTATTCTAGATCATTGCAGCAGTGGGGTTGGTCAGGAAATAGTCTTCATGGGAAAGCAGCTACCAGCCTGAGTCTTGATACCTCGGAACAGGTGTACAGTTTTGCTGAAGGCTTTTGGGTTGGCACCACTGAGTTTTTCCTCTTTGGGTGCTGGCCTGTTCTGTAGCACTGGGAATGGTTCTTTTCCCGGGGTCTGAGGGAAGTTAGATTCCTGGTACGTGGAAATCCGCTCTTTTGAGGCATGCTTTTTGGGAGGTCTCTCACAGACCACCCCCTTGAAGACCTTCATTTATGAAAGAATATTAGTCTGGATTGAGAGAGAGAGAGTGGTCAGACCAGCGATCACAGTTATTATAATCTCGTACCCTCACTGTCCCCGGCCCTTTAAGTCTTTCGTATTTTTTTTTTTTTCCAGGCAGAAGAGTGGTTGTGTTTTTCCTTGCTCTTGGGATAAACCCTGGTATGAGAAGGGGATCGAAGCAGAGTTGAAGAGAACCCTTTGGTTCTTTTCTTTAGGGACTGCAGACATTTTGCCAAAGGGCTGTTGACCTCTGTGGAAGCTACGTGATGGAAGAGCCTGATGAGTCCGTGGTCCTGAGTCTGAACCTTTGTTCCCTCATTTAGTATCGGGTACAGCTTGCATAAGATTCATCCCCTCTGACTTTGTTTCCTCCTCTGTAAAATGAGTCCAGCTTTGAAAGCTGTTGTGAGGATTACATAAACGTCTAACATCGCACTGCCTCGTGTTAGGTCCTTAACGGGTTCTTTCCATCCTTCCTCTCTGTATTAGAGAGAGAGGACAGACCTCTGTGTTCCTTCCACAGACCTTAGAGATGCAGCACAAACGACAGATGCTCAATTAGACCATGTCCCCAAATGATGTATGTTCCCCAAATGTATCTGACTTCTCTTTGTAATCAGTGGGACACATCCTAGATACCACGCACTGCCAGCAATCAGCTTGAAATGACAGATGTGGACTCACTCATTATCCTAATAGGTCCATTTTTAGTATATGAAAACTGAGACCCAGTCTTGCCTCGGGGCAAAAAGAAGTGAGTACCTTGGTTCTTGCATAAGAGTGTGACATTTATACATTTGTGTTCCTCATTTGCAGGCTGGTGACCAGTTTCATAAGCAGTGATGAGGGAAGAGCTGGGCAAGGGAGGAAAGGCTGCCTGTGGGCACAGTCATTCTTTATCTTATTGACAGGACATCTTTTCTACTAATTTGTCATTCTTGTCTTATCATGTATTTATAGGAAAAGTTTTAGGACTTCAGATTTTTTAAATGACATATAAGCATATGAATCAAGGCATTACTACAAAGATAGCAACCTGTGTCCGCAGGGCCGTGATCAAGAAACAGAAGAGCATCATGTTACGTCCTCTGCATCCGCCAATCTTCCTTGTGCCCCTTCCAGTCACCACCCCTAGGGGAAGCACAAACTCAATCATTTTCAAATTTTGTATATTTTATTTAGTTTATTTATTTATTTGACAGAGAGATAGAGAGAGAGATCACAAGCAGGCAGAGAGACAGGCAGAGAGGGGGGGAAGCAGGCTCCACGCTGAGCAGAGAGCCCGATGCGGGGCTCCATCCAGGAACCCTGAGACCAAGACCTGAGCCGAAGGCAGAGGCTTAACCCACTGAGCCACCCAGGTGCCCCTCAAATTTTGCATAAAGAAAATCATACAGTACAAACTTTCTGCAGATGTGGCTTCTTTTACCCTATGTGAATTTTTGGTGAAAGTTTGTTCATGTTATTAGAATCACTACAGCTCACTCATTACCATTGCAAAATGGTAATCTGTTGTGGGAAGCTACCACAGGGTATTTTGCCCATCCTACTGCTGATGGTCATTTGGGTAGTTTCCGTTTAGGAAACTCTTTCTTTCTTTCTTTCGTTTTTATTTTTTATTTTTTTTTTTTTTAAGGAAACTATTTCTTATTTTATTTTATCTTTAAAAAATTTTTTTTAAAGATTTTATTTATTTATTTATTTGACAGACAGAGATCACAAGCAGGCAGAGAGGCAGGCAGAGAGAGAGGAGGAAGCAGTCTCCCCACGGAGCAGAGATCCCGATGTGCGGCTCCATCCCAGGACCCTGGGATCATGACCTGAGCTGAAGGCAGAGGCTTCAACCCACTGAGCCACCCAGGCGCCCCAACTATTTTTTATTTTAAACAAGGCTGTAAGGCAATCCTTGTGCATGTCTTGGATTCATGTATAAATGCACTTCAGTTAGGTGTGTATCTGTGTGGGGAATTTCGGGCGGAGAGTGAATGCCAGTGCTTACCTTTTACAGATATTGACAAATAGTCCTCCAAAGCCAGGTCTTTGGTTTTTTAAAAGACAAAGTCATATTTTGGGAGCAATTGGGAGGGGACCCTTTCTCCCCCAAACCAGGCTTGCCTCGGTAATCAACCGATCTTATGCCCAGAAATGGAATCCTCTTCCTCTACTTGTAGGTTATGTGTGGCTCACAAATGGAGTTTTAATACCCAGGTTCTATCATGCCGCCGTTAGTTGTCTTTACTGGATGGTAATGGTTTCCTCTCATCCCGAACTCCTGAAGGCAAAACACTTTCCATGAGGGTACAGACCTTTCTCTGGATGTGAAAACTTCAGCTTGTTCATTTTTATGGTACAATAAAAGCCCACTTTTAAAAATTGGCCAGCAGGGGATTAGGGTATCAGAAAAACCCCATGTTTATGCAGTTTCTGAGCTGTTCTTATCTAGCTTGTTCTGTTCTGGAAATATATTACCAGGAGCTGTCACTTGTCTTAAATGTTTTAATGAATGACATTTAGTTGCCTCTGGCTTTTTTTTTTTTTTTAAGCAAAGTATATAGATTTTTTTTTTTTCAAGTGCAGAGAGAGATGGGAAAAAATAGATGTTCTGCCTTAACAAAAGCATTACCAAATACCAGCTAACTGAACTCATTTCCCTGTTTCCAGCACAGTGAAATTTCATTATCGTCATCATCTGCATTAACTAAGTTTTATTATCTGTCCATAAAGTACTAAGGGGTTTATAGTAGCGTGGGTGAAATGAGACACTGTTGGAACTGGAATCAGGTTCCTGTGAACAAGTCTCTCTGCCATTTACTAGTTCCGTACCGATGGGATAATCCCTTTGCGTCTCTCACCTCAGCTTCCTCTATTGTAAGAAGGAGAGTTTAGAGAGTTTAGATTCTATGATATGTAAGAGTCTTTCCAGCTTTATAAATCCTGTGGTTTGAATTTCAAGCAATTTGGGTATTTTGCATCTAACCAAATTTCAATTTTAATGAAATATATGCTTTAAAAAAAATCTTCATTGTTTAAGAAGATAAATGCCCACTTCTCTGAGATCAGGGACCTTTTAAATGGACTTTTTTTTTTTTTAAAGATTTTATTCATTCATTTGACAGACAGAGATCACAAGTAGGCAGAGAGGCAGGCAGAGAGAGAGGAGGAAGCAGGCTCCCCATTGAGCAGAGAGTCTAATGCAGGCCTTGATCCCAGGACCCTGGGACCATGACCTGGGCGGAAGGCAGAGGCTTTAACCCACTGAGCCCCCCCGACGCCCCTTTTTAATGGACTTTTTGAAATAAACAAGATGAGACTGCTTCTCCTGGGTGTATTAAGGCCAATAATGAGGACGCTCGTACTTCCTACTGGTACTTTCCAGACTTGAGACTGCTCTTTCTTTTTTTAACAAAGGGAGAAGTTGAGCAGAGAAGGGGAAAATCCACTAGGCAACCATATTAGCAAAACATTGAATTATTTTAACCTCAAATATCCAAATAGCCTCCTAGTTTTTAATTTTAACATTAATATTTATTAAATGTTAAATATTACTATTTATTTATTAAATATTAAAATTTATTTTGGAAAATATCCATTAAATGCCAACTATATGTTAGGGAATTAGGATTTCAAAATTGGTTCACAGAAACCCACATAGTCAGTGAAAGTCTCTTGTGTTTAAAAAGCACACCCCATCTGGTATTTTTTTAAAAGGATTTTCTTGATTTATTTTGAGAGAGAGAACATGCTTTGGGGCAGGAGGAGAGCTAGAATCCTAAGCAGACTCCATGGCCGGAATGGAGCCCAACGTGGGGCTCCATCTTGCCACCCTGAGATCACGATCTGAGCTGAAATGCTTAACTGACTGAGCCACCCAGGTGCCCACAATCTGGTATTTTATGTGATTTAACTCTTTAAAATCAAAGGAAATGGAAGAGTGTATGTTCATTGTAGAAAACTTCAGACCAGTTTTTTTTTTTTTCTAATCGTCTGTACTGATCATAAAATATAAGCTAGGACTTTAAAGAAAGATTATATGTTGATTTATTCTTTTACGCCTGCCTGTTTTCCCTGGAATATAATTACATTGAGAAGCTGGTAAGAATGATGTTTTTGGAGGAAAAAAGAGAGTACATAAAAATCAGCTTTGGAGTTTCTTCAACATAATACTTCGTGTTTAATTTTTAATTATAGCCATATAAGAGATTATATCCAGTGTGTTGAGAATTGATGTTGCTTAATGGGGATGTATATTCTTCCCTAGTAGTATATGTATTATTCATAGAAGAAATGGTCTTTCATGAAAGGGCAGCTGGTCCTTTAAGATACAAGAATCTTCTGAGTTGCTGCTAACAGTGGTTTTGATTTGCTGCCCAAAGTGCACTTACAGGCTCATTTAACATTAATAGAAGGTGATCTGGGTTCCTTCCCGACCTCTTGGAACCTAAATTATAGCCCGGGTCATTTAAGAGATTTCGGATGAGTGGACAGCCAGTCAGCAACAGGTCATGGAATGAGTTTTCTAACCTTTATTTCCCTCCAGGATCTACCCAGCAATACTCCCTTCTTTATCCTGGGGCCAAAGGGGAGGGGAAGTAGAAATCAGTTTATCACAAGAGGTTATAAACATGATTTTTAAAAACCACTCTTCTACTGTCCTGTTTCACCTTTACTTTCTCTTCTGTATTTTTTTTTTTACAGATTTTATTTCTTTATTAATTTATATGGGGGGGGCAGAGGAAGAGGTCTGACATGGGGCTCCATCCCAGGACTCCAGGATCGTGACCTGAGCCAAAGGCAGACTCTTAGCTAACTGAGCCACCCAGGTCCCCCTTCTCTTCTCTATTTCTAATGTTTCTCCTTGCTTTCTTCTTTTCAGCCATTTGCTTATTCGACATCGACCACCACAGCATCTAATACCACATAAGGAAAAATCTCATTATTATTGTACAGAGATTGAGATAGAGCAAACTAACTGATCCAGATGGTCCAGAGGAGTAGATAATAATAAATAAGAATAGCTACTGTGTGGGCTTTGCTAGGTGTCAGGCACCATTTTTTAAATTTCATTTTTATGACAAACCTTTGATATGGGTATTATTGTAGCCACCTTTAGGTGAGGAAATCAAGGCTTGGATTCATTAAGGAGTTGTGAAGAGACCTATAGCTGGTAGGTAATGGGGCTAGGATTTGAACCAGTTCTAACCCCAAAGATTGTGTTGGTGGTGTGAGGCTGAACCTATATTGAGAAATTTCTGTATGAAGTAAGATGATGGTGTTTGGCAGTTGGGGAAAAAATGGTGGGATTTTTCTCTGGAAATACTTCAGCATTTTCCTCCTGGTGTTGATCACTGGCAAAATAATAAGTGATGAGTAAAAATGTTGGGAGTTTGTTAAGACTGGGGAAGATCGGGGCACTTGGGTGGCTCAGTTGCTGAGCGTCTGCCTTTGGCTCGGGTCGTGATCCCAGGATCCTGGGATCGAGCCCCACATCGGGTTCCCTGCTTGGCGAGAAGCCTCTCCCTCTCCCACTCCCACTGCTTCTTTTCCCTCTCTTGCTGTGTCTCTCTCTGTCAAATAAATAAAATCTTAAAAAAAAAAAAAAAAGACTGGGGAAGATCTGAGGAACTGAGGAGCCATTTAAGATCTCTTTGTGGGTCGTTTGAAACTGGATTCACTCTTGGAAGTCAGCTACATTGGACTTGAGGTGTTCAAATAGACTTTGGTCGTCTGAGACTCGTGCCTCTGAGTGACCTCCCAGTTTCCTCTCAAAGCCAATGTCCAAAGAGAGAGGGGGTCATAGACCTGCAGAAATTCCTGCCGTGAACTTGTTAATGGGATGATCTGTAAGAAGCAACAAGAGGAAGAGTAGTCATTGACCTTGTTCTTTATACTCAGGGTTGTTTTGCCAATTCAGAATCCTTCCTGGTTCCATGCATGTTTTAGGATTGCTTTTCTATTTCTGCAAATTATGCGATTAGGATTTTCATGGGAATTGTACTAAATCTGTAGATCAGTTTAGGTAGTGTGAACATTTTAACAATATTAAGTCTTTCAGTCTATGGACAGGGGACATGTTTCCATTTTAACCTCAAAACCTATTACAAAGTTATGGTCATCAAACCAGTATAGCATTAGTATTAATGATAGACACGGACCAATGGAACCAAACAGAGCTCAGATGTAAACTCAGGCATACATGGTCAAATGATCTTTGACAGAGTTGTCAAGATGACACAATGGGGAGAGAAGAGTTTCTTCCACAAATGCTGTTGGGAAAACAGGTGTTCCAATATGTTAAAGAAAGAGGTCATCCCAATAAAAGAGCAAAGCTTAAAAAAAAAAAAAAAAGAAAAGAAAGAGGTCAAACCCTTGTCTCAAACCACACACAAAAATTACCTCAACGTGAATTAAAGGCTTAAATGTAAGGCCTGAAATTATAAAATACAAGGGGCGAACTTCGTAACATTGGTATTGGCAATCATTTCTTGGCTATGACATGAAAAACAGGCAACAAAATGAAAAATAGGTAAGTAGAACTACATCAAACTAAAAAGCTTTTGCACAGTAAAGGAAGCAAGTGATAGTGAAGCAAGCCCAGAATGGGGCAAAAAATATTTGTGAGTCATCTGATGAGAGCTCAATATCCAAAATACATAAGGAACTCCAATAACCCTCTAGCAAAATGTAAGTAACCTGTCTTAAAAATGAGCTAAGGACTTGAACAGTCACTTCTCCATAGTACACGGTTTCGACAGGTATAAGGAAGATGCTTACCAGGAAGAGCAGATCACAAAGAGATGCCACCTCAGACTGTTGGGATGCCCATTATCATAAAAAAAAAAAATGAGTGTTGGCAAGACTGTGGAGAAATTAGAACCTTAGTACAGTGTTGGTGGGGATGTGAATGGGGTAGCTGCTATGGAAAGCATGAAGTTTTCTCAAAAAAAAATTATTTTTTAAAGATTTTAATTATTTGACATAGAGAGATCACAAGTAGGCAGAGAGGCAGGCAGAGAGAGAGGGGGAAGCAGGCTCTCCACTGAGCAGGAAGCCTCATGTGGGGCTCTATCCCAGGACCCTGGGATCATGACCTGAGCTGAAGGCAGCGGCTTAACCTACTGAGCCACCCAGGAGCCCTCAAAAAATTTAAAGTAGAACTACTGTATGGCTCAGCAGTCCCAGTTCTGTGTATTTACCTCCCCACCCCCCCAACTTACGAAACAGGATCTAAAGGAGATATTTGCATTCTCATTTCATTGTGGCATTATTAATAATAGCTAAGATATGGGAACAATCTAAATGCCCACTGATAAACAAATGGTTAAAAAAATAAACAGATTATTCAGCCTTACAAAAAAGAAGAAAATCCGGTCGGACCCTGCAACATGGATGAATGCTGAGGACCTTATGTTAAATGACATAAATCACGACAGAAAGACAAATAGTGCATGATCCTGCTTCCATGAGGTCTCCAAAGTAGTAGAACTCACAGAAGCAGAAAGTAGAATGGCAGTTGCCAAAGACAGGAGGGAGAAGGGAAAGGAAGTTGCTATTTAATGGGTATAGAGTTTCAGTCCTACAAGTCAAAAATGTTCTAGAGCTTTGCTGTGCAACAATGTCTGTGTAATTAGCAATACCGTACTGTACTCTTAAATCTTTGTTAGGAAGGGAGATTTCACATCAGGTGTTTTTTTTTTTTATTATTATTTTTTTATTTTACCACACACAACACACACACGCACACACAAGCACACGCACATGCACACATGGAGACTAAAAGTACAGACTGAGAATGTGAGAAGGACAAAATGCAAATGAGGCAGTGAGCTTGAGCTTGCATTTGAACTGGCCAAGTCCAAGGTTGCAATGGAGGAAGAGGAGCAGTTGGATTATACTCAGGAGGCAATCATGTGCTCAGGCAGACTCTCTTCTTTTAAAACCATCCCCTGCACATTCGTGGAGTCTCATTCTGTCCTTGGCGGCAGGACGTACAGTGGGTAAGGGCGTACAGTTTGGTATCAGACCTGGGTTTGAGTCTTGGCTCCTCTACTTATGAATTGAAATTTTCCTTTGCTTTTTCAAATTTTTTACTTTTAATTCCAGCAGAGTTCACACACTGTGTTGTTTGATTGAAAAGATTACATGAGATAATTTATGTAGCAATCTCAAGCCAAAATGATGACGGCTATTTGTTAATGTGGAGGCAGCCTTTGGTACAGGAGGCTGGAGTGACTGCATTCAAAAAGTTGTGTGGAAGTTCTTGAAATTTCAGGCAAGGATATTTCTATGAGGCAGGCTCCCTTGGTACCCAGTGTCAGTACCGGTATTTTTTATGTAGATCTGCCCTCAATGTAAACCCCAAAATATAAACTTTTAGTTAAATTCAGAGACCTAGCAGTCACCTGTACAAAACACATAGCTGAAAAGTCAGCTGTCACATACTGTTTAGAAAAAAACCCCTGAACTTTGAAAAAACAAATCTCTGTTAGCCATTCATCTATGGGAAGTGATTGAAGTCTTTCCTTCTCTGTTGATTTTTCCTTCATCTGTTGATGAGATCTGTCCCTGTGTCATTTTCCAACCACCTAGGTTCTGTTCAGAGGCAGGAAGAGCCCCGGAGGAGCCAATCTTGAGGGTGTGGGCAGGGTCATCTTTTGCTTATATTCCATTGTTGCTTCCTGGGCTTGGCGCTTCCCTAAAGGTCAGATGTGACCTCTAGAGTATTAGCTCCCCACATGGAGGTTCTCCTTTTTGTCTTGAGCTGCCGAATGATTTCAGTGTTATTGCCCTAGGGTTTTGCAGTTCTTCAAATCGATAATATTGGTTTCAGGAGGATAAGTCATAGAGGATTTCTGTCTTAAATGACCAAGTGGCAACATGCCTGTGCCAGGAATGGTCAACGTCATTGCTCTTTTGGTGATTCGAAGGTGATGGATAGTACACACAGTGTCCTGACTGAGGTTCAAATAGATGTTCTTTAAACATCGGCAAGGCGTTTGGCAAAGTCTCCCACACTAGTTTTTCTGACACCATGGCGGGAGAAGGCAGAATGCTGGGCCAACTAAGTAGATTCATACGTTTTTTGAGAGTGGGTTCTAATCACATTTTTTACTCTGTTATTCATTTATGGCAGCAAATATTTATTCAGAGCTTTACCATGTGTCAGACCCTTTTCTAGGTATGGGGGACACACCGGAGACCAAAGGAAACAAGACTTCTGACTTCATGGAGCTTATATTCTAGCGCCGTGCCACGGGGCTCTGCAGTTCTGTCTTATTCCCAATTTTCGCAGCCAAATTCGGTAACATTCGAAGGCATGTTTGTCCTACAAAGCCATAATAAAGACGGCGTGGCACTGGCATAAGGATGGGCATTTGGGATTATAATAGCCTTGAGAGTCCAGAAATAAACCCTGCATTTATAGATTTACAATTTAGTTTTGACAAGGGCGTCAAAATTATTCAATGGAGAAAAATGGTTCTGGGACAGTGCAAAAGAGCATATCCTATGTGTTTAAAAACCAGACTTCAGTGTAGTAAATCTGAAGGTCTAATTATTCAATGACTCATGAATTGAGCAGCATTAGATCCAGCAAGAAGAGGGGAGCTCCTTGGAGATGCCGAAAAGTGAAGGTTTTTATAGAAAGGAATGCATTGCTTTACACAAGGTCACCCTCCTGAGGGGAGAAGAGGGGCCTGTCAGCAGAATACCTCATAGTGCTGACCAGAAAATTCCATCTCGACTGGCCAAATGTTACATTCTCAGGGCTGTGCTTGGGGGAGCTGAAACCGGGGTTAAGTCTTGGTTTGCTTGGGTGAGGCCCTTAACATCAACCAGTTCATTTGGGGCCTGTGGTTTTCTTTTTAACACATGCAGAAGAATGAAGTCGGACCCTTCCCTTATACAATACACAAAAATTAACTAACATGGTTCAATTCGCTAAATGTAAGGGCTGAAATGATAAGATCCTGTGAAGAAAACACGGGTATATGTCTTTGTGATCTTGGATTAGGCAGCGGGTCTTAAACATGACAGCAAAAGCACAAGCAGCAAAGGGAAAAGCAGAGAAATTGGATTTCATCAAAATTTATGTGTATCAAAGAATACCATCAGGAAAGTGAAAATGTAGTCCGTATAATAGTAGTAAATATTTACAAACCATGTATCTGAGAAAGAGTTCATATCCAGAATAAATTTTAAAAACTCTTACAACTCAACCCATTAAAAAAAGACAATCCAACTAAAAATGAAGCAAAGATTTAAGTAGACGTTTCCCCTAAGAAGATAGACAAATGGCCAATAAGCCTGTAAAAAGATGCTCAGCCTCATTAGTCAGGAGGTGGCTACAAATAAAAACCACAATGAAATACCATTTCATAGCAACTAGAACGGCTCTAATCAGAAAGACAAACAAGAATCCACGCTAACAAGGGTATAAGGAAACTGGAGCCCTCCCACATTGCCGGTGGGAATGCAGAATGGTTCAGCTGATGTGGAAAACAATTTGGCATTTCTTCAAAAAGTTAAGCATAGAGGTACATATGATCCAGACATTCCACTTTTATGTATATACTCAAGAGAACCGAAGACATCTGTCTGCACAAAAACTTATTTATGAATGTTTATAGCAGCCTCATTCATAATATTCAAAAAATGGAACATCCAAGTGTATATGGATTGATGAATGAACAAACAAAATGGGCTCTTTCCATATAAGAAACTATTATTTGGCCATAAAAATGAAGGAAGTACTGGTGTGTGTTACAACATGTATGAATCTCCAAAACATTATGTATGCTAAGAGGAGGAAAGCAGATACAAAAGACTCATATTGTATGAGTCTATTTCTATGGGATATCCGTAATAGACAAACCCATAGAGACAGAAGGTAAATTAGTGGTTGCCAGAAATGGAGGGAGGAGGGGTGGGGATTGCTAATGAGAACAGTTTCTTTTTGGCAGGATAAAATTTTCCTGGAATTAGATAGTGATGGTTGCACAACTTTGTGAATATATTAAAAATCACTGTATGATCTAAAGATTTATTTATTTTAAAAAAAGAAAGAGCTGGGGCGGGACAGAGGGAAAGAGAGAATCTCTAACAGACTCCCCACAGAGTGCAAAGCCCAGTGCAGGGCTTGAACCCAGGACCCTGAGATCATAACTTGAGCCAAAATCAAGAGTCGGACGCTTAACCAACTGAGCCACGCAGGCACCCTAAAAATCACTGTGTAATTTCAAAGAGGGAGTTTTATGGTATGCAAGTCATCTATCAAATAAAAAGATGTGTTTATCATAATTATAGGTTATGTGAAACCAGCAAAGGGAATATTTGCATTGGGCAAAGGCGGAAAAGTCAGTACTCAGACGAAACTTGACGGATTGGACAGCTGGGTTGAATCTGACAGGGTGAAATTTAGTAGGAATAAACAGAGAATCCTAAAACTGTCTTCAAGAAAAACAACTAATAACAGCCCTATAAAAATAATTCCAGGCTTTGGTTCACAGGGAGCCTGATGTGAGTCAACAGAGTATCACAACCTTTTAAAAGGCTAATGTAACATTTGCAGCATTAATACAAGTACGGTTACTCCGATGAGGAATGAACGTCCCTTTTTTTTGGAGGGCCGGTCCAATGGCACCCAGACTTTGGAGGGCAGTTCTGGTTGCTATGTTTCAGGAAGTGTCCAATTCAGTGGATGAGAGTAATCCAAATACATGTTCTGTTTGGCTTTCACAAAGTCAGTTTTCTCATTTCAAGGAATTTTGGTAAGACGCGCCTCTGCTCTCGCTACCAGCCCTATCACTCCTTCACTGCCTGGAGTAGGGCCAGGCTAGCACGCAGGCGTCCTATCCACCTGCTCCTCACTAACGTCTGAGTTTAGCCCCCCTCTCTACCCAATCTCAAAAACAAACACATGTGAAAAGAATGGCAAAGGGGTCCCAAGACATGTTGAAAGGATAAGGAGCATTTGAATCAACTAGTTATGTTTGACCAGAAAAAGACCATGAGAGCAGACTTCAAATATCTGAAGACTTTTCATGCAGATGTGGGAGAAGACAAATGAATACAGCCAGGGTTTTATGGGTTGAAGCTTCGAGAAGGTGCTTTGATTCAATGTAGAGAGGGGTCCTACTGAGCTCTCTCTGGGTGGGTGGTTTTTATCCAAAGGTGGAGGGTAGGTTGAACTTTGTTGGCACATCTGTTGATTGTTTGGGTGAAATTTATGATCAGATGGATATCTGGTGTCGATGAGTTTGGTCATCTCTTGTAGTTTCAGGACTTCATCATGATGCTGTCTCTCTGCCCAGCTACTCTGCCGGTCTATTAGACACTCCAGCAGGGACTGGAAACCCAAGATTTTCTTACGGATCTTGTCCTTTGGGAAGCTCACAGTAGAAAGTAATGAGCATACCAACACTATGGAGTTATTTTGAGGATTAAGTGACATAGTGCCTGTCATGTGTGTGTCTCACACCTCCTGGAAACTCAATGTTAGTGAATTTTTAAATTAGAGAAGACAGAAAAGCTAAGTAAGTATGGGAAGTGCGACTTGTATGTATAGCACATGAACAGAGCACTGTTGCGTGGGTTACTGATTGTTGGGACTGTGAGTTCCCTCCGTGAAGGGCATTGTCAGATGGTAATGGTTGGCTTTGCTGTTGCAGATGAGTAGCAAAGATGGTCAGTGTGACTATGGATAAGTCATAAGTCTGTAACTTGCTGGGGTCTTTGTATGGTGATGATTTGTACTGATGATGGTGGTGGTGACTGAGGGATGTGGTGTGTGTTTATTTACAAGTGTGTACATTTATGCTCCTTTAAGGAAGGCTAACCTAATATATGGGCAACTAATGCTTTTGGTGTCAGAAGTGAAGAGGAGGCCCTATTTGTATTAAACAACATAAAAGTCTCCCTCAACCACTGATGGATAATACCCTAGGAAAGGTGACCATTTTCAGTGACTTCTAATTTTTATTTTAGTGTCTGATTTTAAGCCTTTTGCTAAGGGTCTTGATGGGTTTTGTAGGATTATGGAAGAACCCCAGAAGGCCCAGTGTGTTAATGATTCTGGGAGGGGGCCATGGGGTGAGAATAAAGACAGAGCAAGCCCTCCTGCACCCACTGTGTGTGAGTAGTGAGTGTGTGGGGGGTACCTGTGAGTCAGATGCCTGGCCTGAGGACATCAGATAAGGGTCCCTGTGTTTTGTGAACTGGACTCTGAGAGTTGAGGAGTACTTGTATTGGCTGATTTTATTTGTCTCAATCATTTTTAACGGTATGGTGCATCTCTTTCTCTCTCCCTCTCTCTCATTCTCTCTTCCTCTCCTTCCCATCCTAGCTCTGGATCAAAGAGTAACACATTAGCCAAAGGACAACAAATGGCTTTAATTTCCCTCCATAGGTGCTTTTGTGATTATGAAGGGTCACATAAGGCTGCATTTAGAAATAATCTAGGGACACTCATGGGACTTTCAAGGACCAACAGTGGTGTGAGTTTTCCACTGAGCAGGAAAACGTGGTATCAGACGAATCACAGAGATGGGGAAGCTCCATGCCTCCACCCTGATGAGGTGAAGCCATGGGCTGCTGGGTCACCTCTTCTGCTTTTGAGGAGAAGGACTGGCTGGGGCTAGTGACATAAAACAAGACAATCACCAATCTGCCCTCCTTCCTTGCTCGCTGTCCCTGTGTCTGCCCAGTGCTCTGCCCATGAAGGGCTGGTGAGTGCGGTGGGGGGAGGGGAGAAGAAACAGGAAGTAGCTCTGACTCTGGACCAGGTGAAATGGCTCCTCACCAACGAGCATGACTGTTTCCTAAACCTTAATGGAAGCACTTTGATGTTTTTACTACCCTCTCTGTTGAGGAAGGGAGGAAGAAGAGAAGGAAGGGAAGAGAGAAGGCGAGAGGGCAGAAAAACCCCACCCATGTTTGAATCTATTCACAGGAACCCGGAGAAGGTCATGCGAAGGTATACTCTGAACTGTAATACTGGTTATTTCCAGGAGTGAGGTTTCAAGGCGGAGAGGCAGACGTTTTGGGTGGTTTGACGTCTTCAGAAGCACGTTACATTTTAAAAATAAAATCTTTAAAATGATTTTTAAACTAGCATACTATCAATAGAGTGTAGGATCTCCTCCCCGCCCCCCCCAAATTAAAGGAGCATCTCTTGGTTTGTTGGTAAGTCCAAAAAACATGACTTTTCCCCTTGAGACGGTCCTGTCTGCCTTCTGGATCTTCCTGACGGGGACACTGGCCACATTCAGCCCAGCGTCTGAGCAGGCACACAGTGAATGTTGTGGCTGCTCTGGCTTCGCTGTGTCCTTGGCTTGCTGGCCTGACTCTCAGGCTCAAGGGAACTGCCTCCCTTTCTCCCCCTGAGAAGCAGGGAGCACCAAGAAATGGTGGCTGTCCCCTTAGGAGTGACTGCTGCTCATCTCCGGCAGTGGAACTTTGTCTTCTTGCGGTGACAGGGCCGGCAGACGTCCCCACGTGCAGCGGGTGGGGCAGCCTTCCATCCTCTTCGGGGACTTTGGTAGATTTCCAGTCCCATTCTGTCACCTCTGAGGGATTCAGATATATTTTCGACATCCAAGCCTTCGGGCTGGTACTCAACGGCACCTCGGAGGCAAGCGAGCTACGTGAGCTGGGTTCCTCGCCGCTATTACCCGAGTTGGAGATAGAAAAAGATGAGGTGATAATAATACCTTACAGGTACCCAACTTCTCTAATCCAATGCTCTTTGGGAACTGCTCAGGAAATGCTAGGGCCGGGAGTCTGGCTCAGCGGGTGCTGAAATGCAGCCCTGCCCTTGAATGCAGCCACCTTCAGGGTCCGCGAGCCCCCTCCGAGAGACCTTACCTCCAAGCCTCACTTGGCGAGGTGAAAATGAAGCCTGCATCTCACAGCAGCAGCGGGGACGCATTTCTGAGGCGAAATGTAATTACAGAGTTGGAGCTGGCCTGGCAAGTGGGGATTAGCACCCTGCAGCTCCTACAAGCACCTCCAGCGCTCTGAATGGCTTCAGCAAGATTTGGGGCTTTCTGCTTCCATCCAGGAGTGGGCTCCGTGTGGGACACGGCGGAGGACTCGCTGACTACAGGGACATTGATTGACTGCAACGGAGGCGGGGGAGGGATTTACTGGCATTTCTTGGGAACTGATCCTGAAGGTGGCGGGGGCAGGAGTATTGGGGGGGTGCCACAGAGTGCGAAGGTTGTAAAAGAGGCCACGGTCACCTGCAAATAATAAATAATGTCCGGGCTCCTGCTGAATGGGCAGAATTCCGTCTGTGGTTTGCTGAGCACGCTGTTGAGGATGGCTGACGCCTCACGGTCAGCCTCTCTGGTGCTGTTCCTGGTCTTGGATCTCAAGAACATCACTGGCAGGTGCGTTCCTCTTTTGGGCAAGGCTCTAATGAACCCGGTTCAGGAGTCTGGAAATCCAGGTTTTCTGTTTGCCCTGGTCAGGATCCTCGTCGCTGCCCTTCTTGGTGCCTGATTCCTCATCCCTGGCCTGGAGACCTTGGACCAAATCAGGATCTTGACAAATTAAGTTTCACAGAGTCCTAGAGATTTTATTTAACATGCCTCAACTGCCAACAGTGGGGCTGGAAGATGGGGATGATGGGGCTCTGGGCCCATTATCTCTGCTGGGATGAGAAACACTCTTCTTTTATCTTTGTTGACATAGGAAGCATCTCTTTAAGGTTTCTTTTGAAGAAAGAGTTTTCTTGTAAAAAAAAAAAAAAGTTTGATAATAGATGCTATTTTCTGGTTCTCTCTAGTTATAATAGTTTATGCCCTGCAAATCGGTTTGGCAGTTCTACAAACAAAACAGCCAGAGTACACATATTGGTTACCCTTGAGCATACTGAACAGTCTATGGTATCAAAATAAAAACCATTTTTTCATTAAAAGCTATCTATCGATCATAGTAAAATTAGAAGAAATACAAAAAAAAAAGCATAAAGAAGAAGTTTAAAATCATAACCCTACTCTCCAGCGATGAAACATAAACATGAATCACATCTTCTGCCAATTTTCTGTTCGTATAAAGTTTCTTTGTGGAGAGCTGAGCTGATATGTTACACAGTTTTTTAAAAGTTAAAATTATTGGACCTTGTAATATTTGACCATGGTGACCTGGCATGTCATTAAATGTTCGTGGAAGCACACGATGGTTCGTGGCGTTTAGCATTGCCGAGGATACCGTGATACCGTCTGCATCGTCATTTAACCATCCCTTCTTCAAGTGCTGAGCATCTAGAAGGGTCCCAGCGTCTGTGAGTTAAATTGTAAGGGGGAAAATCTGGGGAATGATTTTTTTCCACCACCTAGATACAGTACATTTGAAGTCTAATTGTTGATGTTGTTGTTTGGTTTATTTGTTTCTTTAGTTTCAGGTTGATGGCTGGTTTTATTTTCCTTTCTTGAAAATTTACACTTATGTCTAAAACTAGTTGACATAAAAAGAAAGCTCAATCTGGAGATAAGAACTGCTTGAAGGGACCCATGAGGCTACTGAGAAAGTACTATTAGAGATAGGAGGAGGAAGGAGAAATGTTGGGGTGGGGAGGGGGGTTGGGAGAGTCTATGCTCGGTGAGCAGCAGGGGATGGTTTCTCTGCAGTGACAAAAGATCAGAGAAGTCCTTGTGTCAGTCCACAATTACTGACTTTGAGAAGATGGGCCCTTTCGGAGGAGCACACAACTGGCTGCGTAGATCCCCTCAGGAAGCATTGTGAGGGGCTGTGATAAGAACCATGAACAGTACAGCAACCTGGTTGCTAACGTTGACATTGTCGCTAACTAACCCCGTGAACTTGTGGCAAAACTGCTACTTCATTGAATAATGAGGGGGGTCCACTAGGTCAGTCATTTCCCATGAAGGATAGCAGCCCACCTGGGAGCCATTGAGAGACAAAACGGTGTCTGTGAGGTGCTTACTGTTTTTATTAGGAACCTGACAGGAAGTGTGCCTTTGCTGGTTGAAGAAGGAGAGAAGAGAGAAAACTGGGGAGACTCACATTCATCCCATGCCTTCTCTGTGCCAACCATTGTGTGAACTAGACTCCTTATCCCAACCAACTGCCACAGCAATCCTGGGAGGCAGGGAATTTGCTGGTGGACTTTACTGTCTTAGCTGCATTTTACAGGGGAGGGTTCTAAGGCTCAGATCAGTGAAGCAGCCTGTCCAGGGTCATGTGGCTAGGAAAGTGGCAAAGTGGGATTGAAATTCATACTGCCTGGTTTCAAAAACCATGATCTTGTCATTGGGCCATATGGCCCCTATCAAACATAACTTTGAATAAAAAGGGAAACAAAAAATTATTATCCAATAAATAAATTTGGTAGACAGGAAGGAAAATGAACAAGGCTCCCAGTCAGATAAAAGAAAAAAAAAAGATGCCTTATAAATCTGGGACTATTTCCTCTCTAAGTTCTGCTTCAACATATACGACCAAATGCTTTTCCATTGTATCTTGTAGATGTCAAGGAGTATGAGAAATCTTTTAGTCCAGTCATTTTTTCCTATAGATAAAAAATGAGGGTCCAGGAAAAGGTAACTCGCTTGTTTGGTATCATTTAGATGGTTAGGAGCAGAAACAGAGCAGGAATCGAAGTGATCTGCAATCAAATGAGACAAGTATTAGTAACACTAATGCTGTGCCTGGCACTGATTAGTACCAGTCTGGGGCAGATCTTCTGTTTACCCTCTACGATGCCATTTCCTCTCTTGCATTCATTCCTTCATCCACTCAGCATTCACTCGCTGTGCCCAAGCCATGTTTCTAAAAGGCTCTTGTCCAGGTAGAAGTTCGTAATGTCTTACACCAGTGTTCTTCCATTCACAGTCTAGATTGTGAAGAGTGGGTTTAGAAGTAAATGGGAGAATAAGTAGAGAAAACGAATTCATAGGCTCAATTTTTGAAGGGTTTGTCATTGAGTGAAAGTAAAAAGGCAGTGAGAAAAGTCAAAACCAAGGTCAAACTTTTGGAGGGGGTTGGAAGGAGATGGAAGTGAGAATGATCTTCAGCCTTACTCACTTACTTACTAATTTACTTACTTATTTTATTTATTTAGAGGGTTTGTTTGTTTGGTTGGTCTTCTTTTACACCAAAGAGGAAGAAATACTAGAAAGTCAGACTGAAGGTAAATGAGGAGAGTAGAGCCAAATCTTCAGGGCTGACATGTGATGGAGAGGTTGAAAAGTCTTGAAGAGCCCAAGTAGAGGGGTTGGGAAGAAGTAGAATAACCTTCTAAGATGGATAGGATATGAAAGGAAAAGTGACAATGTGGAACATCTTGAACTGAAGGCAAGGAAGTAAACGGGGCTCGGTTTTCCTGTAGGAACTGTAGGTTTTCCTGTAGGAACTGTAGGTTTTCCTGTAGGAACTGTAGGTTTTCCTGTAGGAACTGTAGGTTTTCCTGTAGGAACTGTAGGTTTTCCTGTAGGTTGATTGGGATTGGGATGGCAGGTTTGAGTTATGAAAACAGGAATTGGGCTCAGCGTGTACCCACACGGGAGATTTCTGTCCTTGGAGGGACAGACGGACTCTTCGGCACCTCTGCAATTGGGAAGTTAGTTCCCATAAACCTGGAGCGCTCCCAGAGCAGCCTTGGCCTTCAGTGGGAGATAGGTGAAGCCTGGGATGGTGGTAAACATGACTCTATGATCCTCCCGTCCTTGGTCATGACATTGCAGTCATTTCCCTTTTTAGCCTCCTAAGTGGACATCGTGACCCCCTCCAACCGTTCCCTCCCTGATGGCTTCTCAAGAATGACTAGGAGAACTTACTTCTGGTTCATGATGGTGGAGCAGCCCTGGGCTTCTGGGTCAGAGGCACTCATCATCCAGAGGGTGGCGGTCATCTTTTTGCACTTATTCGAAAGAGGCTTCAGAGTAGTTACTCTCTCTCCAAAGAAGACAGAACTAAACAGCAGGTTTAAGTGACAGCCATGGAGAATTTACTCTGACAAGAGATACGCATGCTGTGGGCAAGGATTGGGAGGAGGCTGTAGAGTGTCTGTCCCTAGAGACCTCCAGGCCCTTATTTTTCTGGACCCCTGAGATGCAGAAGAGCCTCCTATAGGGTTTTGGTCCAGGTGGTAATAAGACTGCCTTGCAGAGCTCTATTTAATTTGTATTCCTAATAACTGGACCCTGGATGGTTATGGCTAGAAGAGGTCCATTTAGGAGACTGTGTTGACAGTTGAAGATTTGAGGAAGAGTTCCACACAGATGCACACACACACACACACACAAAGGGAGGAAAGAATTCTTCCATTACTTTCCCGTTATGTCAATATGGGCCTTTGCAAGAGGCAAGTATTTTATTCCAGTGGCAGAGACCTGATGCTTAGTCCCAGATTTGTACAGGGAGAGCCTCATGTACTGCATTTTTATTCATTTCTGACTTTATACTTGGAATCCCTAATTTCCAATACCGAAAAACAATTTTTATTGTTAAAGGTGAGAGGAAGCGTTTTTCTTCTCAATGACACATGACCTGATTTGGCACGGAGAAAAGAATGGTGCTTTTGGACCTGCAAATTTCCTACAAGAACCATGGAAAATCCTGAGGGCTGTCATCTCCTGACAGTAGGTGGGGCCAGAAAGAGGGTGGTAGCTCACTGGTGTTGAATTTGTTTGTGATGAGCAGTACATTTTATACTCTGCCCAGACAACCAAAAACATACGGCCCTGGACTCACATAATCGGGAAAATATACTGACCCGTGGCCAGTGGTTGTCATCAGGTCACTAAACCTATTTCCCCAGATATAAAATGAGCCCATCTTGCCTCTCAGTACAAATGTAATAAAATCTGGTAATGCAGCCATGAAAATAAGCACTGGCCCATAACCCAAGGGCTTAAGAAGTCAAGGCTAATGAGAAATGGGCAGTATACAAAAAATAAACTGAATTTCCTCCTCTTTATCTTGGGTTTGATAGGAATTTGGGTATATTTTCCACAGAAAGTGTCTGCACACGCCTCACGTAAGAGGGATACAAAAAAATGGGAAATAGTGGGCATTGTTTAGAGGAAGAGTGGGTAAAATTATAATTGGGGAAAGGGCCAATGAAAATTTTATGGGACTAATAAGTTTTACATCTACTAGTAGATAATGAGGTGCTGATACGTTAGGCACAATTTGTCGTTGTGGAACTCCCTCCAGTGTGAGGAGAGAGAGTACTGAGGAAAGCCAGGAGTAGTTGAAGCTTGGTGCTGGTGTTATCTTTTCTGGTGTGTATCAAACACGCCTCCCCTGAACAACGGAGGAGGGGGAGGGAAATCCGTGCTATTGTGGTGTCTCTGAAGGCACGGGGAGGGCCCCGTCCTGGCACGCATAGCTGCCCTGATTCTCTCCTGCCCTTTCTTCTTCTGGAAAGTCTCCCTGCTGTACTCTTCCTATGCGTGCCCTTACGACAGAAGGATCAAGGGGCCACTTCAGAGGAGCTTAAGCTTCAAACAGCCTTTTCCAAAAATAACAAAGGTGGAAGAAAAAAAAGACAGCCATTTGTGAGTGAAAGCCTGAGCCCAATAAAAGAACATGAAGTGAGACACCGCGGAGGGGAAAGTAACCTGAGAGAGCACAGAAGCCCATCTCTCTCACTTGACAGAGGAGGAAACTGAGGCCCAGAGAAGTCTTGCCCTTACGGGACAGTGTTGTCCCAGTGTCATCCTGGGCCCCCAACCTTTGTACACTCATAGATGAACTCATCCTTTCCCAGGGGTCCAGCTTACGGTGACTCATGCCTGACCAGAGAGGAGAAGTTTCCCTGCGTGCTTCTGATGTGTGATTTACATACCTCTGGGGTGCTCGGTCCGGAGGAACAGAGTGTAATTGAGACCCTGCACATTGGGAGGCTCCACTCCCTCGCCTAGACCTGCTCCCCACCCTGTGTGTCCTCTGTCGGGGAGTCCTCCACTAGCCTTTTGGGACCATCCGCACACCTTCCCTCATCCGTGCATCTGGGCAGTGACTCACTCTTCATTCCGCTCCTGCTGTTTCCACCTTTTCTCTCCTCTGCCCGTAGTACAAGCCCCTAACCCCTCTTCACTCTGCTTTTCCCTGTTACTCATCTCAGCTCTCCTGGTCTTTCTATTACGCAGCCAGCTTTAAAAAAAAAAAAAAAATTATTAACATATAATGTATTATTTTCCCCAGGGGTACAGGTCTGTGAATCATCAGGCTTACGCATTTTATAGCACTCACCACAGCCCATACCCTCCCCAATGTCCAAAACCCAGCCACCCTGTCCCTACCCCCTCACCACCAGCAACCCTCAGTTTATTTTGTGAGATTAAGAATCTCTTATGGTGGGGCGCCTGGGTGGCTCAGTGGTTAAGCCTCTGCCTTCAGCTCAGGTCATGATCCCACGGTTCTGGGATCAAGCCCCACGTCGGGCTCTCTGCTCAGCAGGGAGCCTGCTTCTCCCTCTCTATCTGCCTGCCTCTCTGCCTGCTTCTGCCTAATAATTCTCTGTCAAATAAATACATTAAAGATCTTTAAAAAAAAAAAGAAAGAAAGGAAAAAAAAAAAGAATCTCTTATGGTTTTTCTCGCTCCCCAGTCCCATCTTGTTTCAATTTTTCCCTTCCCTACTCCCCCAGCCCCCACCCTGCCTCTCAAATTCCTCATATCAGAGAGATCATATGATAATTGTCTTTCTCTGATTGACTTATTTCGCTCAGTGTAATACCCTCTAGTTCCATTCACTTCATTGCAAATGGCAAGATTTCGTTTCTTTTGATGGCTGCATAGTATTCCATTGTGTATATAAACACCATATCTTCTTTATCCATTCATCTTTTGAAGGAAATGTAGGTTCTTTCCATAGTTTGGCTATCCACAGCCAGCTTCTTAAAGGCACAAATCAGACTGCTTTGCCAGTGAATAAAGTTCAGACCCTTCAGTGTGGCACACAGTGTCATCTGCACCTTGGCCTCCGGAGCTCTTCAGCTCTGTCCAGCCTGCCAAGTGCCATCTTGTGCTCGGCGGCTGCTCTGCTATTCTTCTGTGGCTCGGTATGAAAGCCGACAGAGTAGCCAGCATCTTCCCTTTGCCACGTACACTTGGTGCAGATAACCACCTTTATCTAGTGCAAGTTACCACCTCTTGTTTTAAGCCTTCCTGATTCTCTCCTTCAGGCTCCTAACCCAGAGAACAAAATGGTGGTTGCTGAAGGGAAGGGGGGGTGGGGATGGGCACAAAATGGATGATGGGGATTAAGCGGTACAAACTCCCAGTTATAAACTAAGTAAGTCACGGGGACGGAAACTACAACATAGGGGATATAGTCAATAAAACTGTAATATACTTACCGTGTAAGCATTTTATAATGTGTGTAATTGTCAGATCACTATGTTGCACACCTGAAACTAATTTGCAACTAATTTATTATTTAATAATTTTAACTAATTGAATATTCAATGTTCTCTATTCTGCAATTAAAAATTTTAAGAAAACATCAGATTTTAGGCAGGATAGTCAATGGTATTGGACTATTGTGCGGGGACAGACGGCTCGCCATGGTGAGCATAACACAATGTATGAACTTGTTGAATCACGATGTTGTACACCTGCAACTAATATAACAGTGTCAACTATGCTTTAATTAAAATGAAGTTTAGGGAGGAATAAACCACAGTGTTAGATGTTGTTGGATGGTCAAAGATGTGACAATGGTCAAAAGAATGGAAAAAAACCCACAACAATCCTTATCTTCTCTCTGTCCTCTGCATATCTCTCCTGTAGCCCCTTTTGGCACTTTTAGTTGTTGGGGTTTTTTCCCCCTGCCCATTCTAGAATGTAAACTAATGGACCATCTCATTCATATTTTTAACCTTTAGTATTTGGTGTGAAGATAGGACTCAGGAGAATACTTTTAAAGAAGTGAATGAGGGGCACCCGGGGGCCTCAGTTAGTTAAGTGTCTGCCTTCGGCTTAGGTCATGATCCTGGGTTCCTGGGATGGAGCCCCGCATTGGGGTTCTTGCTCTCGTGGAGCCTGCTTCTGCCTGTCCAACCCCTCTTGTGCTCTCTCTCACTCTTTCCCTCTCTCAAAGATAAAATCTTAAAAAGAAAAAGAAAAAGAAATGAATTAATTAATGGGTGAATGAACCTTCACAGTGTCTACTCGTGACCCAATCAGGCAAGAGATCCTTGGTTTTCCTTCTTTCTGTTCATGTTTTCCCTACTCCCAGTGAGAAGACCCAAGCATTTAAAATGGTATCCTGAGGGGCAGCTGGCTGGCTCAGTCAGTAGAGCATGCAACTCTACTCTTAGGATTGTGAATTTGAGCCCCATGTTTGGGGTCAAGATTAACTAAATTAATTTAAAAAGCAGGGGTGCCTGAGTGGCTCAGTTTGTTGAGCGTCTGACTCTTGATTTTGGCTTAGGTCATGATCTCAGCATCCTGGGATTAAGTCCCACATCCGGCTCCCTGCTCAGTGGGGAGTCTGCTTGAGACTCCCCTTTCCCTCTGCCCCTCCCCCTACTCTCTAAAAATATTAAAAACCTAAAAAAAGTAAATAAAAAAATAAAATGATACCATCAGTGCATTTTCTGTACATAATTTATCTCATTTTCAAATCGAAGCATTAGAATTCACCAGCTAATTAGAAATAAGTAAAGACAAGTCTTCAGTTTCTGGTCTGTTATCTCTCTTGCGGCTCAATTATATTTTAATTGTCCCAGAAAAGAAAATACAGACAGGAAGAATACATACATGTATCGAGTGCCAGCTGTCCACTTTACTCATGGTCTCTAATGCACCCACACCCTTTGAGGTGTGCATTACTATGTACATTTCACAAATGAAGACACAGAGGCTCTGAGGTTATGTGACTTGCCTGGGATCCTAAGACCAGCAAATGTCAGAGTTGGGATTCTAACCACGTCTGTCTGATTCTAAAGTCCATTCTCTTTCCCCTTCACTACACTTCCTCCCTAGGGAAACAGAAGAGAATTAGGGACATAAAATCTCAAGAAGTTTCACTAAAAGGCATTTCTCTGTGACTCCAACAACAAATTGGACGGAGGAGGCAGGCGCTGTGAACCCTAACTCTAATCCCTTTGCATGACATGATTTCGAGAAAGTCAATTAACCTCTTATTTTCCATCATCCTGTATTCACAAATAGGGGATACGCAGACTTTCCTCAATTAATGAGAAAGAGTTGCTTCCCAAGTTGGTTTGTGTTATTTGTTACAAATATGCATTCACTGTAATTACGAACCATAATAGTGACTTTACTTCTGTAAGAAGTTAGTAATTGGTCTGAAGGAAATGACAGCTGGTCTAGTGAAAAATCAAACCATTGGATCCAGAATGGATTCCCTTTTTATTTCACTTTATATAACGTCTCTTTTGAAGTGTGTGATGCCTGTATTCTTTCACGCCTGGTGATAGGACAAAAAAATGGAGAAACGAAGAAATGTTTAGGAGAGAAGAGGAAGGACAGGTAGGAGTGTGACTGTTGAACACTTTATGTGCCAAATTGATTATTTTTCCCTAGGCCTAATAACTCCAAGGTGGAAATGGATATTTTTCCTTGAGCATTAAACACATAACATTCACAGCACTCATTGGACCTCAACAGTTACCGGCTGTTGACAGAACTTGAATGTTGACAATGCAGAGTCTAAGATTGAATATACCGGACAGAGCAATAGAGGAAATATTCAAAGTAGAAGCATTTTAGAATATAAAAATTATACTTTTGATTTTTTCCTGGATCCTGAGAGACAGTATAACAGAAAAAGCCTCAGTCTGAGATGCTTTCTCTGGATGTCTTATGAGCTAATGCTCCGTGTGACCTTGGGCAAAGTATTGAACTCTCAGAGCTTTTGTTATAGTTTAAATAGAGGTTATGGAGTTTCTGCTGTTGAAGGGCTGGGCATCTGTAAGGTGAGGACAGTATCTTCGAGAGCCTTCCTTGCATTTTTGTCCTTTGGTTTTGCGGTGGCCGTGGGACCCAGTTTGGTCTATAGCCACCTTGAGAGCACACCTGATGAGGTAGGTCAGCAGAAGAATGGAAATGTTTGAAGGCGCAGAGAGTGGGAAACAATGGGAAAAGGGGGACTTGAGTTTTCCCCTCGAAATCCTGCTACTTCTTTCAAAATAAAGACCTAAATAAGTAAATTTTTAAATTGGAAGGAAGAATTAACCCCAGCTTTTGCAGGCTAAGTTCCTAAAGGATGAAACTCCTTGACATATTCCTACAGTAGCCCCTGCAATTAACAGGCACGAGGCTGGGGGAAACCGAACTTGACCAGACCTTGGGACTTAGAGATGATCCGCCACCTACGCCACCGTTCATCTGCGACCTGGGAAAGACCCCGGCTCCTTCCCCAGTGGCCTGTCATTTTGCCAGTCGGAATATGCTCTCAGACATTCAATCCACTCTTTTCCTTGTTTTATACAAAGTCCAACCTTTATACACAAAATATGATTTAGTTCTGGTTTAATTTCCTGAATCTTTGTGCTTCTTTTTCTTCTGGCTCTCATGTTCTTTGCAGCCAGTGTCTTTGTCCCCGCAGGTGCAGACAAATTAGCATAAAGAGTAAGTTGCAGAATTGGAGAACAGCAAATTTGATTTCAAAAGCCATTTCAGATTGAGGTCCATTTGGTGGCATTAGGAGCAAAACTAATAAACAAACCAGATTTTTTTTTCCATACTCAAATTGATTTTTTTTTTTTTACTTGACAGTATCCCTTTAGAAGTAGAATATTTTATCAAATTCTGATTTTAGCTGTCATGTACAGTGCCTTTTTTTTTGTTTCCTTTCTCATTATTGCTGACTGTTAAGTTATGTGGGTTGGCAAAGGAAGAGCTTTTCCTTTATAATAAAGAAGAATGCATCGTTAGTGCAATGCCATTATCTACCTGTGTGTTTCATGACCTTATAGAGGCAGCCCATTGTGGTTCGACACTGTTCTTCGTGCTAGCATAACTCCCATTTTATAGATGGGAAAAAACTAGAAAGAGACTTTCAGGGCCATACCTAGACTTGGAAAGATAGGATTCTGAAGAAACCTGGATCTAGTTGACTCTGTCCCTGAGCTGGCAAACATTGTTCATGACTTCTCTCATAAGGACTGGTGTATGTTTACTAACCTGATGTTCTGGGGGTGGCAGGAAGAGTTTGCGGTAAGCTGGACGGACAGATCAGAGGAGGTCTATGCCGTGGGTCATGGTCAAGGTCGTCCAGTAAGGGGCCAGAGTGCAGAATTCGCTGAGCATTTTGGATCTTCTGAAGGATGTCTGCGTCTTGGTGTGTAGGCTCCTATGATTGCAAGACTCAGTTCCTCAGTGAGGGGGTTCCTCGAAAGCATACCCATGTCAGTAGGAGGCAGTGACCTTGCAGGATTCACGCTGCTGTTGGACCTCAGAGCAGTGGACCTGGATCCCGGGATGGGCCTTGGGACTCCATAGAGGGCTTTGGGGTCTTTCCTGGGCTGTTCTGCCACACACCAGCTTCTCCTGAGCCCCCTGCTAACTCGCCTAGGGTTTCCCTCTCTGCGCCTGTCTTTTCTTGACCCCAGAGCTTTGCTTACTCATGTTTTCTTCAATTTCCTCATTTCTCCAGCTTGAAGTGGCCATTCTGGTGCAGATTCCCCATCTGTGCATTTACTGTGCGGCACTCTGAGCTCGGCTTTGGCTGATTTTTGCCTGATTTGTTCCATATTTGCTATTACAGATTCCTAAGAGGAAGAATCTGATTAGCTCATCTTGTGCTGGGCCATGTCGCGGGTCACTGCCCGGTCTGTAGCCAGACTGCCCTCAGTGAGGTGCCCACCCTGAGAGGGTCACGTGGGAAGAAGTGCCGAAAGAAGGGGCTGTGGGAGGAGGGGCAGCTCGGGCCCTGGCCTACTGTTCTCTTCATAAACCTTCCTAATACTATTCCTCACCCTGAAATAGTCCGCCAGCCTCCGAGGAATAATTTCTAGGAGTGAAAATATTTTCAAGGTCAGAAAAGGAGAAATCATTAAAGTGACCGTAGCTACAAGACACTGTCTTAAGAGCTTTACGTTTATTACTTCATTTCCTGCGTACAAAAAGCTTTATAAAGTAGATATAATCCTTTTTGGGCTTAAATAACCTGTTCAAGACAAACCAGTATTAAACAGGGAGGGGTGGATATGCAAGTGTAGTCTGTCACACTCCAAAATTGTGCCTGCAAATTATACTCTTTCCATAGCTAACTGAGTATATTTAACGGGCATTTTCTCCACCTGAGTCAAATTAAGCATCTATGAAATAATTTGGTTGGAATTGTAGCCGTGATGGGGGGAGCGTCGCACACCAGGGCTGGGATGGAGGGGAGCAGTGTGGGCAGATGAGGGAAGTCTCTCTCCTCAGGAGCAAGACTCCCTTCTGTCAGCGCTGTGGGGACCAGAGCCCCAAGAAGGCGCGTCCCCCACCAACAGACGTGAGTGTGCCATGTGGCAGCCTTCCGTGACTTGTATTAGCACAGATCCATCATTAATATGACAAATATGCACACCTGCAGACTTAATTGCTTCCATTTTCTTGAGTCACTGATAGGTTTATGGCCCGCCTCAATTCCAGTAAAACGAAAGCAATCTAGATTGGACGAAAAAAGTGCCTTGCTCCAATCAATCTCTTGAACAGACCCAGACTCCAGCCCTGATGACAGACTTTCTTTCTAGACAGGGTAATTAAAGAGGCAGAGCCAGATACTTCTGAAAGTCCCTTCGTCTCAGTTTTATCATCTATAATACAATCTTAGAAACTCTAGACGGGAAACATCTTTTCTTCTCCCGTCCCTCCCCAAATGATTGGCCCTCCGTCTTGGCAAAGGCCGTATGTGCCCTCCATCTGTCTTATTCCAGAGGCCAGTCAGCGTAGGCTTTCCAGTTTGCTCCTGAGGGGATAGTGGACGTGCTATGGGGTTTCTGTTGTAGTTTGGGGTCCCTCACTTAAGACTGAAAGGCACAAAAAGAAAAGCCATCTTTGTGCCAGAAGCATTTTCGCCACCAAATCCAGGTTTGGCTCTGCCCACAAAACCAAGAATAACACAAAGTGGGGTATCACTCGTTCCTCACTCTATTGAGGAACCCTCTAGCAAAGAAAGCAAAGCTACCTAGTGTATGGTTTGTACCAGTGGAACATTTTAAGTATCAGAAAAAACAAAAAACAAAAACAAAAACAAACCAAAACCACACAAAGATTTAGAAAACTTTAATAGATTATTAAATGACTATGTAGGAAATAATGTGTGTTAAATGGAAATTAATTGACCAAGAATATGTTTTGGTAACCCTCGGGGTCCCCACAGGATATAAAGAACTGGTGCCAGTCGGAAAACCCTCAGATTCTTTCATGATTGTGGAAGAGGGAGATGAGAAAAGTAACTGATGGAATGACTTTTCTCAGTTGTTACTGAAGAATTTGTGAAATTTTTTAAAGATTTTGTTTATTTGGGGGAGAGAGAGGGAGAGAGATCACAAGAGGGAGAAGAAGACTCCCCACTGATCAGGGAACCTGAGGCAGGGCTAGATCCTGGGACTCTGGATTTGTTACCTTAGCCAAAGGCAGACTTTTAACCTGCTAAGTCTCCCAGCTACCCCCAAATTTGTGAAATTTCAACAAACATCTTACTTTCTGAAATTTAAGTATGAAAACAAATAATAGTGTGTACTGTTGACCCTTGAAAATCGTGGGAGTTGGGGCACTGACCCCCTGTACAGTCAAAAATCTGTGTATAACTTTTGATACCGCAAAGACTTAACCTATAACCTACTGTTGACTAGAAGCCACACCCATAATGTAAACAGTTGATAAACACACATTTTGTGTGTTATATGTATCAGATACTATACTTTGATAACAAAGTAAGCTAGAGAAAAGAAAATATTATTAAGAAAATCATAAGGAAGAAAAATACATTTACAGCATCGTACTGTATTTATAAAAAAAAATCCACATATAAATGGACATATGCAGTTCTAAGGCATGTTGTTCAAGGGCCATCTGTACTAAGGGTACCCTGAACTAGCTGGCAAAAATAGTTAGGTTACTGATGCAGCAAAAAATACAGCCATGCCTCCCAAAGAATTTCAGAGATGAAGTCGGGAAAAAAGGTGTCGGAATATCTGATTCAATCTGATCGGGCAGAGCATCCCTGTTTGTAAGGATTCAGCCTTGATGGGGGGAAAACCACTGAGGCCAATGGTGATGGATGAGGTCTGTAAATACTTCAACAGGAATTGAACCCAGTATGAGTGTACAGGGCGGGCTAAGTGGTGGGAGTCACGGTAACACTTGGAGTCTATAGAAGGAATGGAGTCTGAGTGTCACGGTGATGAGGCTTTACCATACATGCTCGTCAAGGGGATCTACTTAGATTTTCAGAAAAGTTTGCCAGGTTCTACCTTTAAGTAAAATCTCTTTTTTTTAATGGTCAGTTACCTCCATATTTGTTGGTAATGGAGCCTCAGTTATGAAAGCAATATAGTTGATAGTCTTTATACATGATTTAGATGATACTAAGCTTTATAGACTAAAAAGTCAAGTTGACGGAGACAGCCTGCAAGGAGATCATTAGAATCCATGTCAGAGGACAGAAGAGAGGGAGGTGATTTTCATGCTCTCAATGCCACGGCAATGTTCTCCCAGATACGGGGTCTAGTTATAGTTATAAAATAAAAGGGTATTTGTCACATCATTAATGATTCAAAAAAATTACCTAGAATTCATTAAAGTAATTTGCTGAAAACATGGACCCAGTATGCTCTCCTGATTTAAATGGGGAAACAAAATGTCATCATAAAGGGCATGGGAAATCTGATAACACATGTAGAGCCATGTTGATTTTTTTAACCAGGAAAAAAATAAGTTATTCTTGTCACTGATCGTTAAGGAGCATATTAATATTAATAACTACAACTCATATTTCTTGCATTTTGAAGCATTTCCGATTGCATTTTTACTTTTTCTTTTTTAAAGATTTTATTTATTTACTTGACAGAGAGAGATCACAAGTAGGCAGAGAGGCAGGCAGAGAGAGAGGGGGAAGTAGGTTCCCCGGTGAGCAGAGAGCCCGATGCGGGGCTCGATCCCAGGACCCTGGGATCATGACCTGAGCCGAAAGCAGAGGCTTTAACCCACTGAGCCACCCAGGCACCCCCCGATTGCATTTTTACTTTAACCACCCTACAAGGGAGATGTCTGTATTACTCCCATTTCTTGAAAGAGAGAGAAACTGAGGCATATAGATTTCAGAGTTATAGGTGCAGGAACCTTGCCTCAGACTTAGGGTTTTCTGTTACTAGAATCCTTCCTGTCTCTGCTTTGCTGCACATTCCACTCTTGGGAACACATTTAATGAACCCAGAGGAAGTGTGAGAACGGCAGGTGCAGAGGTCAAGAGGAAGTGGGTATGGTTCTATGAAGGTAGAATAAAAAGCCTGATATGTGCTGGACACAAAAGCCAAATATGGATGAAAGAAATACGAATGAGTCTGCTGATAACAACGATGAACACTACGAGAGGAAGGCGATCCATATTTATCACATGAAATACGTGTGACCTTGTTCGCCAAACACTCAATTGCTAGGATTCAAAGTTCTATTTGAAACCCGGGGAAGGTAAGCGTAGGGCAATAAAGGAAGTACTCCTTCACGTGAAGGTATTATTCATAGAGAACTTACTTCCCAGGTGTGGTACAATCAGAAAATATAGGTGTAGTAGACAAACAAAAAAGATACTGGAAGTTTCATGAATGAAAAAGACAAACAAACGTTGGTAAGCAAACAAAAAGTCACTATGAAGCTGAGGTTGATCTTAATTTTTTCTTTTCTTTTCTCTCTTTTTTTTTTTTTAAGATTTTATTTTTGAGCAATCACTACACCAGTGTGGGGCTTGAATTTACAGCTCCGAGATCAAGGGTCTTTTGTTCTATTGACCAATCCAGGAAGGCTTCCCTATACTGACCTTTGCTTTAAGACCAATGTCCAAGAGGACATGAGCCTCTTGACATAAAATTACCTTCCTGTTCTGTGCCTTCTTGGCCACAGAATGAAGACTGGATAAAGCTATCAGGTGTCCTTAAGTTCCGGTTTTTATGTCCCGACCTAAGTCTTATGTCTCACTCATTCCAGCTACCACCACTTGTGTTCTCAATCTAATGGTTTGATTATGAAATTTATAGCTGTATTCTTTTAGAACAAGAAGCAGAAAACCCAGCAATTTTATTTTTCATTATGCAAAACCCAACTAATATTGTTTAAAAACGTTACAGCCTCTAATTAATGGATCAGTGCTACTAAGTAGGGAATGGAAATGTCAGTGCCACCTCCATCTGTTAATTTCTGGTCTTTGGTACTAATATGGTATGCCCGGACCAGCAAAGAAGGAAAACTAACCACGGGAGGTCATCTTGCCATGGAAATATGGGTGGAACAATGCTGAAAATTAAAAATGAAATTCCAGAAGGAATATCATGCTGGTTAAAACATAAGAATAGTGACACGGTTGTGGCAGAAAGTCAGGAGAAAAGGGGTAAGGAAGACATAGTGAACAAATAGGTGAATTAGAAATTAGTCTTATACTAGAGTATATACTAGTATCCCCACAGGGAAGAGGTAGAGAAGTGTAGAGTGGTTCAGAACGAAGACTATGGAGCTAGACATCTTGTTTGAATCCAGTCTCCTCCACTTGCTAAGTGCATGACGCTAGGCAAACTACCTTTCTGACTTCTAGCCTCCTCTAAGAGTTGTTCTTTACCTCATGCAGTAACTGTGAGGATGCAGTGAGTCAACATAATCAAAAACCCTTAGGCAATGCCTGATGCTTCATAAGCATTAGCCATTATTCTGAATTGGGTTCTGAGACCGTGTGTGTTTGGGGGCTGATGTTTGTATTTTCCCATTCTTGACTTGATCAAGTCAAAAGAGGAGAGTGTATGCATAGATTATCAGGTCCAGTTCCTGCCATCAGGTCCATTCTCATGGCCATGGCAGATGATACCAAGGATTCTGCCTGACCAATCCCATCTCAGTCCCTTCCTCCGTCACTGGTGGCAAGAGGCGAAGTCAGCTTGTTGACTTGGGTGCTAATGATCCCTTGCAGGATTTGTCACTTATCATTGCTGAGTGGACAGTGGGAGGCTTCAGGAAGAGTGAGTTCCTTTTCTGGAGTCATAGTATCACAGTCATGTGACCAGTTTCCTAGCCTCTCCGTGCCTTACCTCCCAATCCTGGGATAATAATAGTACCTACCTTACAAGCTGTCGAGCAGCTTAAGGAGCGCGGATGTGTTTAGCTCAATATTAGTTGTTGTGAAAAATAGTAATTTTCAATTGTCCTACTTCATTTTTGGCAGATTCAGCTTGATCTTTGTATCATCTAGCACTTTATAAATACTAGGCCCATGCAGAGCTTGGTGCCATGAAGTATATATGATGATAAAAGCACAGAGATTCGGGCACGCTCCACAGAGCACTCACCAGCACCAGAAAGGGGCAGAAGAACAAAGTAGGCATAAGGATTCGTGCCTCAGATGAATGCAAAATGGTGGACAGACTTCACCTATTTTCAAAAATAAGTCCTTCGTGAAGAATGCTTGACTCCTTTTTTTTTTTTTTTTTCCCACTCTCAGTCCTTTAATGTGTGTTTCATGTAGAGGGCCTGCAGAGGAGGGGAGGGCTCTAGAATTAAGGGGGCTATAATGAAGAAGGTGGGGAAGAGAAATGGAAAGCTGTTAGCAACTGGTCCTGTCAATGCCTGTTTTTCCTGTTTAAGCAGCAACATATTAAAGCCATCAAGGACCTGGTATTCCTTTAAAATTACTATCACTGGGGACTAGATGGCTAGATCCACAGTTCCTTGGGGAGATCTGTCTGTCAGGTCATTTAGAGGTCATCTTGACCCCTATCGTAATGAACACTTACACAAATTAGCCTGCAGAAATGGGCTTAAGGCAGTGTCAAGGGAGTCTTTAGACCCATAACTGGAAGAGAGAAAAAAGCAGGTCTGATCCTCCAAGGGAGTCTGTCACAGGGAAATCACATCAGATTGTTGCATGATTTGTACACTAGTGAGAATTGGATAATAACTCAATTTTGTTCCCGGGTCTATGAGCCCAAACTCTTCAAACTCCTGACAGTGTTTACTATTGATGTATATCTTCCGTATATCTAATTCATTAAGCTGAAATACAAGCACAGTGGTTCATGATTTCTCAGTATATATAAATAAACATTGCTCTGGTAGACAATATTGTTTGGTAGGAAGAGCACTGAGCTCAGAGTCAGAAGGCTGGATTTGAGCCCTGTTATCTCTGTCTCATTAGCTCTAACCCTTGCGATCGTCGCTCACCTTCTTTGGCCTTCTGATTCTATTTCTGTAAAACCCACCACATAGGATTGATGAATGAAAAGGGAGGGGGCCTTATAAGAAAGGGATTTGCACATTGTAACACAGTGATTTTAATAAGGAATTTTTCACATGCTTGAGTCTTCGAATTCTTTGTAGAATTCCTTCCCACTTTCCTCTCTTGACCTGGATTACGCAGCAGAGATACGGAAGATTATTACCATTTTTCATCTTTATTCTGTAGGAACCTAAGGTTCAGTTCAGTGTGGCAACTGTAGATCATAGGAAGACGAAAAATAAAATCAGCGAATCTTAGAGTGAGAAGAGCCTTTGGAAGTCACCCCGCCCCTCTTCTGAAGGAGGAGATGGTTTATGGAGAAGATCCTAGAGAGATGCCTGGTCTGCCTGACCATGTATTTGCAAGAAGGCAATGCTCATGGTCAGCAAAGTGAGCTCACAGGTCTGTAGGAATGGGTTAGAAAGCTTTGTCCTCCCGAGGGGAAGATAAGAATGGAAAGTTCCACTTAAGTTGTAATATCTCTTGGCATTTATGATAACAAACACTATACTGATGAGTCTATACGGACGAGAAGAAGATTCCATTTACTACCATTAGTTGTTTGTTTTAAGATTTTATTTGAGAGAGAGAGAGAGAGAGAGAGAAGAGGAGCAGAGGTAGATGGAGAGAACAGACTCTCTCCCAAGAGTCCCAAGCAGACTCTGCACATGACCTGAGCCAAAATCAAGGGTCAGGCGTTGAACCCATTGAGCTCCCCAGACATCCCAACCATGTTAGTTCAGCACTACCTCCATTTGGTCATTCCAGCTTCCTTAACCACAGTTACCACTCCCCCATACCTCTGGGGACACCTGCCTGTGTGATTTCAGGAATATCTTGCCATGTGTCTGATAGCAAGCTTGCTAGAGTTGGCCTTGCGTGCTGGCCTTGAATGGGTCGGGGTAGTGCAGTCTCCCTCTGCAAGAATCTCCATGGCCGGATCTTAATGCAGAGGTCTGTGGGTGGGGGTTTCATGAGAGATATCTACAGAGTGTTCCATTTGCTAGCATGCATTGCAGAAATGTCCACAAATGACTTGGCCCAGGTTCCTTACAGACCTGAGCTGATTCCTGGACTTGGGGTTCCCGGATTTATAAAAACTCTTAAGTAGTTGGAGTCATTTAAAAGTACCATTTGCTTAACTCTGTCAAGGATTATTAGTCCATTCTGGAATTTATGTGAGTGATTCCAATAATGGCAACAGCACAGTATTAAGAAGGACAGTGAAGACGTTGATGTTGACTAGTATGCATCAGATGTCAGATACTGATAAGCACTGTACTTACAGTACCCTGGGGTTGAGATTTGCAAAATGAGAGCGTGAGAATTGAAATAGTAGAGAGGAACAGTAGCCTTGAAGCCAAGGGGTCTAGGAATTTTCCTCCCTAATTCGTATTTTCTAACTGAGTGAACTTGGTTAAATAGGCTGGCTTTTCTGGAATTCTTCATCTGTAAAATGGTCCTATAAATACCCCCATTAAAGGGTCATTGAGGATTAAGGTAGCTCCTGGATGTTGAAAGGGCTTCTTAGCAGAGCTAGTGCATAATAGGTACATCATTACTCGTTGGGCTGAATCACAGGTGATAAGAACAGAAACACAAGTGGATGAGCACTAATTAGAAATGAGATGAATCGAGACTGTTGAGGACAAGCAGTGGGTTTTCCTCCTTTTGAAGTCATTTCCAGGTGATCTTTTATCATTGTCATTTTCCCTTCCCATCCCTTTCATAGGGCGAGAGCCATAGAGGGGACCTCATTGACATAGTTTGGGATCAGAATTAAAGCAAATGCTAAACTCTTTGTTAATGAAGGACTAAAAGTACAAGAGAGAGGATTCAGAAGGAGCAGAGCTCTCAATGGCTCTGAGAATCCGTATCCTTGCAATCAGCCCGCATCCGTCTAGGTCCCTGGCTCTCCAAAACCCGGGCGTCCGTATTGCTTCCAGTGCCACACTGCGGGCACATGGCCCCCAAGGACTTGCAAAGCTCAAATCAGAATTCCAATCATGAAACCGCAGGCTTCAAAATGACTTGTTCTCATTACAATGTATGAAATGATCCGTAAATACATATTTTAACATTACAGAGTTTAAATATTATTACACATCTTACTTGATGTCAGATTTTGTTAAATGCGTGCCGTTATCTCAATTTACAAAGGTCAGTCAGGTGGCAGTGGAGAATAGAGCTGGATATATTTAAAATTTTTCTTACCAGTACATCTGCGGCTCAGATAACCCTGCCTTTTTCAAAGAGCTTTGGGCTTTTTTTTTCCCCCTTTCAAATGAGACTTTAATGAGTATCATGTGGATAAACTCTTTGCGGAGGTTTGAAAAGATCCAGAGAAACACTGTAGTAGGAACAAGCAAACCATTTTGGATGAAATCATAAGCCATTTGAATGCCTCCTCATCTCTCTAGTTGTGTCAGAACCTTTTGGCTGCATTTTTCCGCCACAGGAATGTTTTCATCTCCATGGCTAGGTAAATAGAATGTTCATGTTGTTGCTCGATTGCTATTCACGCCAGCAGAGTAGCAGAGAGTGACCTACTTCCAGCAGCATCCATAGAAAGCTTTGCTGCTTTCCATCACGTCTGATTTTATAAAAAATCTACCTTCTGTTTTTTTTTGCATCCTCTGCCCCCCCTCAGCCCCAAAGACAACATACCATGGACTTTCAAGGTCCTTATTTCTTTCTCTCATCACTCTTGCTTTCTGTGTTGGTTCCTTTCAGACCATTTTAAACCTTTTCTGGAAAAAGAGAAGTGGAGTGGGTGCCTAGCCTTAAAGGAAGTGAGCATTTCTGATGTTTAAAAGGTCACCATATAAGGTAGGGCTGCCGAGAGGGATCCGGTGATGTTTTCTTACTGAGACTACCGTGGACCACATCAACATAAAAGGTAGATAACTCGTCGGAAACCATTTGGAGGCATCTATATGTGGATGGTTCTTTCTTATCAGGGACCACTGACTTGAGTTCCCTGAGGTCACTCTCATGACTTTCTATACTGCCAACACTTAACTCTATAAGTTGACAGGCTGGATTGAGCTAGAAGCATCCCAGACTCCAAGAGGAAAGTCTGATTTGAAAGACTTCTACAGAGCCTTACCCAGTTGGCATGCAGAAATACATAAAAAGTCTGCACCTGATTTGGGGTATTAACTAAAACCAAGTGCCATGTGTGGTTTTGGGTTATAGAACACCATGGTCACAGGTAGGAAGTCATTGGAGACCTTTTGTTTCCATCATTTGAGGTCGAGATAAGTGAGCTTCAGGGAGGTTGTAGCAGCTTTATTCTCCCAGCTCCCCCATCCAGTGCTCTCTTCAGCCTGCCGTGCCGTTTCTCATCACTGGATCATTAATGCTTTGAGGTGCTCTTGTTTTTTGAGAGTAAATGTCACCAAGCAGGGGAAATAGAAATTCAGTTATCCATCTCCTGGTCATAAGTGGAAATTTCTCTTCCAAATCTGCAAGTCAAGAAGGTTCCAGTTACTTGGAAAAGTGATTCTCAAAATTTTAAGACAATCTGCTATAAAGTGTTTGCTTGCGTAGTGCTGTGGACATGGCTCAAACCATGAGATGACAAGAAACAGCCCCGTGGCAGACCGCAAATTGAACAGAGAAAGCACAATGAGAGTCCCATTCCCAGTCGGACTTTGAACATCTTGACAAAAGAATTTCCTGGCTATGTTGTCTCCCATTTTGTTGTTCGCTGAGCCAGGCCTCCATAGGCAGGGACTTCAGGCAAGCAATCGATGTTTTTGGCATCTGTGCTGGTTGAATTCAGACCCAGCAGGGGACCTTATTTTATGTGTTTCTCACTCTGGGCTGTGGGATTGTATCATTTCAGAACTCCATTCCAGATGGTCCCCGTGGCGAGAGGTGTGGACGCCCAGCCAACTCAGCCCCAGGGACATCGCTTCTCTGGCTAGTTTCCTTTTCTTACTCTTCTTGACTTTGTCTGTCCTCTTTGCATTCTTCTCCCTTGTCTGCTCTTCATCTGTCCCTTATCTTTCTTCACAGATGGCCAGGACACTAATGTGCTGCTGTCATTATGTTATGGAACAAGTTGGGGTCTTTAGAGGCTGCCGTTCCAGAGACATTAAAGACTTGGGTCACGTTTGATACGAGGGTAAACATTCGCAGGATAATTAGTGATCCTCTACTGTTATTAACCCCTGACTTAAGCAGGTTATTTTCTTACAAAGGTGTTGAAAGTTAATGCCACTGTTAATAGTTTCAGTTGGAAGACCATAATGAAACCATGTGGAAAACTACACCTACCATCAATATCTTTCAAACTTTGAAATTGGGCAGGTGGGGGGTAGTGTGGGAAGGAAAGTGAAAAAGAATAGAAGGAAAGGGGTAATTATATCATGGGTTTACCTTTGGTTATCTTCATGATAGTCACTGGTGGACAAGTTGATATTGGTATTTTTGTTTGGAATGATTAGTTTATCCCTGCTGAAGTCCTGAATTTATAAGCTTCATCCCATAGGGAAACTCAGAATGGCCCCTCACATAGTACAGGTGGAGGGAAGGCTAGATTCCACTTGTAGAGTTGGTCCCTTTCCCTTGGAACTTTTTCATAAAGAATATGGAGCTATTCACAATATCACACTTAACAGAACTGAAAAACAGCCAAGCAAAACTGATAACGCATAGATGCCCCTCCACTCCAGTCCCTTAACAGCAGGGAGTTTCATGGTAGTGCATTTTGTTTGTCTTCCAACTGACCGAGTTCTTTCCTAACTCTGCTCTGGGGAACCTTCTCAGAAGCTGTATGAGTTTGGGTTTGGAGGACAAGTTTCTAAGATGAACACCAAGTTTGAAAATTCTGGTAGTCAGTCATGGCCATCAGGGGAGTCACCCTCAGCCTTGAAGGACTGTAGGGTCAGTTCAGCCAGTGTCTCAACAAGGAAGCTAAGAATTGACAAGTTAACGCTTTCTTCCAGCCTGACCTTCCCACTTGACCAACCTCGTTACTACTTAGCTGGGTTCAGCCTGAAACCCAGCCTTGTCAGGAGTGTAAAAGGGGCCCAGAAAGCCAGGACTGCTCAAAGCCACTCTAAGTTTCTCAGTGACTGAAGGGATCTTTGAGAACGTCTCCATTTCAAATCCACATTTGACTTGAAATTGCCAGCTTCTTTTTTTTTTTAATTTTTAAAAATATTTTATTTATTTATTTGACAGAGATCACAAGTAGGCAGAGAGGCAGGCAGAGACAGAGAGGAAGGGAAGCAGGCTCCCTGCCGAACAGAGAGCCCGATGCGGGGCTCTATCCCTGAGCCGAAGGCAGAGGCCTTAACCCACTGAGCCACCCAGGCGCCCGCCAGATTCTTTGAAAGAGGGCATCATGGATCTGGTATTCAATGAAGTTGTCTTTGGGGGAAATTCTAATGCTAACAGGTTGTGTTGTCTCAGCAGCTTAGTTCAGGGATGCCCAGCATGAGGGGACCTAAAAGGGGGCAGGGCACTTGGATGGGTTGAGGAAGTGGTTGTGTCTGGAAAAGGAACTTCTGTAGCAGGATTTGGGTATCCTAAGCTAAGAGACAGTATTACAAGTTCACAGGACTCAAACTAATATAGAAAAATGACTAAGGGGGTGCCTGGGTGGCTCAGTCGGTTAGGTGTCTGACTCTTGATTTCAGCTCAGGTCATGATCTCAGTGTTCTGGGATTGAGACCTGTATCAGGCTCTATGGTCAGCGGGGAGTCTGCTTCAGATTCTCTCTCTTCCTCTGCCCCCGCTCCCCAGCATGTACATATGTGCGCGCTCTCTCTCTCTCTTTAAAATAAATATATCTTAAAAAAAAATAGGAACAATGACTAAGACTAATTTAAAAGTGATTTTATCGCACTCTCCTCTGGATCTTTTCCCATCCAGATTATTCTCTAGTATGTCTCTGCTCCAGGTTCCATCTTCCTGCTTCCCTGTTACACACAGAAGCTTCAACATTTCTTCCTTAGAAACCACATATCTGCACCAGAATGAGAACTTTTCTTACCAGCCTGAGGGCCAGTCAGAAAGTGGGTCTGACTCCTAGAGGCTCTAAAGAGATATCCCAAACCTGTCTGCTCTGTGTTCAGAGGGAAAAGGAAGGTGGAGTGTGGGTTCGACCTGAAAAAAAGATTGGACATTGTTTGGCACATTGAAATGATCATCTTTCATCTTTCATCTTTCATGTGGAGCATACTGTTATGGACTTAGAATCATGGAATGTCAAGTTACAGAAGGGTCCTGAAATTCTCCTATCCAGCTTCCTCTTACACAGATGAGAACATCCAAAGCTAGGCAGCTCGTTCCAGGTTAGTCCAGGCCAGGTCTCTTGAATTCCAGCTCCGTGTTTTGGTCCCTGCAGAATATAGGATCAGGATTACCCAGAGATTGGGATTGAGTCCCGTTGGTCTGCTACTTTCTTTCTGGATCTTCTTGATCTTTCTAAATCGTGGCCTCATTCACTTCTCTGCTTATTAAAACCATGGTGACTTGCTGTTAGCTTAGAACTTCTTAAACTGGCATTTATACCTTTCACATTTGACATCAGTGTACATCTCTAGCCATGACTCCTCTGAACAAACACCATCCTTCTACCAGGAGGCATCATCCTGATTCTTTGTACACATCGTTCTCTTCATCTGGAGTTGGCCTGCAGCATCTCTTCCCATTCTGTACCTTTGCATGGGTTTCTGTCTAGCTGGGTGCCACCCCGTCACTCAGCACTGTTGTTACTCTTCCCAGTAATTAGTCATGGCCATGTCTTCAGTCTCTTACTCCATTAAAGGCTCCTTGGGAATAGGGATCACATAGCACAGTTTGCTGAATGTCACCATTAGAGTGTGCTCCAAAAATCTTCATTACATATAAGAACAAATGGCATCCTGGTTCCTGTGTGTTCCAGGCAGGTCCAGAATTTTGGGAGGTGCTGAGAGATGTGAAGCTTGTGTAGGGGAAGAATGGACATGCTGAAAGTATCTAGAGATCTCAGTCCCACAGTGTGATGGTGGCCGTGGTGCCCATCCCACCCATGGTATCTTGACATGGCTGGGAAGGATTCTGTTGGAAGTTGTTTTATGAGCACACTGTGGCAAATGTTCTGTCTGAGCATCTTCCGTTGCCCTCAGGATGCCTTGTACTAGAATAACTGTCACTTCTCCTCTGTGCTTCTTGGGAATCTCAGGGGAGGCTTCCATTGGTAGAGCAATTTCTGACATTCTTCTTGAGATACTCTGCTAATATCCAGACCAACATGATTACACTTATGTTTCAAGCTCTGATCTCAGCCCCATTGGTGATGAAATTCACAAAACATTTACTGTACCCTGGGTTTTTCATTGGCTGACCTAGGGCAAGTATTACATATGTAAATAAGTTCCTGGTTTCATGTTTTAGCCCTCCCGTGTCAAATCCTGCCAGGACAAGGAAAAAAGCCAAGGAGGAAGCTATCATTCTGTAATTATCTTGAGTTTTAAAAATGACAGGTGCTCTCATGGGCAGGCCTGGTGCCTTACTTCCTTTGCCCTTTATCTTCTACAGTGAGTCTGGTCTAGGCTGAACCAGGATATCACTGTCCGTGGGGATGGGCATGAATAATTCACAAAGAGATTCAAAGGGTTGGCCTGAAAGCCTAGGTCAGAGATTCTGTGCTCTCAGCTCACCTTCCCTGGGAGCATTTTTCAATAACCCCACCATACCTGTTCTTTCCTTGGTACCATCGCTCCTAGGACTCCAAAGCAGAATGCCTTCCTCCTCAGAAATTGGCTTGGACTGCTGATAGGCATGGGTTTCTCTTTGGGCTGTGAAGATGTTCTGGAATTGGAGTGGTGACGGTTGCAAAACCTTGTGAATATACATATAATATACTTTGAAAGGGTGAATTTTATGGTATGTGAATTCAATCTCAATTTAAAAAGAAGTCATGGAATACTAAGACTTTGCACGACAAATTAAAATATCGCAGCACGAAAACTCCTAGAAGACCACATGGACTTTGTCCTCAAGTGCTTTCTCTTCTCTGTGCTTGTGCAAAGGTCATGTCATCCTGTGTGTGTTGGGCGCAGAATAAAACTCTGGTGAGTTTTATTCCCTGTTTTGATTTAGGCTGGCATGACCTTGGTCTGGGTGTTTACCTGTCCTTGCTTCCACAGTTAAAATGGAGAGAATGAGCCTCACCTTTCTGATGAGGGTCTCCTGGGAAATTAAAAAAAATCGGCTTAAGAACTTTGGAGTTGGGGCGCCTGGGTGGCTCAGTGGGTTAAGCCGCTGCCTTCGGCTCAGGTCATGATCTCAGGGTCCTGGGATCGAGTCCCGCATTGGGCTCTCTGCTCAGCAGGGAGCCTGCTTCCTCCTCTCTCTCTGCCTGCCTCTCTGCCTACTTGTGATGTCTCTCTGTCAAATAAATAAATAAAATCTTTAAAAAAAAAAAAAAAAAAAGAACTTTGGAGTTGTGAGGTACTAGATTCCTTCTGAAGAGTTACAGAAAGGGTGGAAGTGGCACCCAACGTGTGTGGAATTAATCCCGGGCTGGCTAAGAGCAGGTTTGGGTAAGGTCTGCGTATGTGTTGCTCTGGGTGATTTAATGATGGCGATAGGTGCTCTGTTAGCAGCTGTTAATGGTCGTGATTGTTGTCCGAGGTGAGGAGACTGTTTGGTTCCTATCGTAGTGGCGGTAGGTGGAGGAGGGGTGTGTTTCTCAGGAGGAATTGCCCTGGTGTTGTGAGGTGAAGGCTTGACTGGTGGTCGGGAGGGGCTTGTGATGGGGTGGGGGGGGGGGGCTTCAGTGATGTGTCGCAGGGCTACTGCCCAGAGGCGCGCGCCAGAGTCTTTCTTCACCTGGAAGTCTGGAAGACCTCCTTAGAGCTGCAGTGAACTCGGGAGGCTTGTGTCACTCACTGCCTCACTCAACAAACAGAGCTGTGCCCATGGAAAACCAAGACCCGGATGCAGGTGAGCCTCTGTTGTCACACCCTCTGCCCACTGCCGCCTCCTGGCTGCTTGTGCTAGTCACTTCCCTGAGTGTGGACAGCCTACTGTCCTGATGGGACGATGGAGTGTTCCAGGCAGTGGGGCAAGGGGCTGAGGATGGAGGGGAGCCCTGATCATCTTGTTTGTGCTGTCTCGTCATTGTCCCTCACACGCTCTTTTACTCTTCTCCCTGGTCTGGGGTTGTTAGGAGGAGGGGGGGATACCATCTGTGTCTTCCAGGGACAGGCGAGTGACCTGTGGCTTGTATGAATTCTTCTCACTGACCTACCCTGAGAGGACCAGACAGTACTCTTTTTCTTCCTCCTCCCTCTAATTATCCTATCAGTATCTGAATGTCCTCTTCCCCCTTCTCTACCTGTTAAAAGGAAGTCCACTCAACCTTCAAGGTCCAACGCCAGTATCTTCTTCTGAAATGTTACTTTTCTCCCCCTCTTCCACCCTCAACCCAGGCAAGCCTACTCTCTCCCTCTGCGCTTCCACATGATGTCATTAATGCACACGGTGTAACACCTGCCACGTTCGCATTCATTCAGAGTTGGTTGCTCTGGAGGGCTTGTTGAGAGACTCATTTAGATTAGTATTAGTACTAATACTAATTTAGATTAATATTAGATTTGTATTACAGTGCCTAGAACAGTGCCTGGTGCATAATACATGCCCAGTGGGTATCTGGTAAGTAAATTAATGAATAAATATATAAGTAAATAAATAAAGCACATCATTTGTGCCCTCCTACAAATAGTGAAAGATATTTATAAACTCCATAAATATTTAAAATTGCTTCCCTCTTTATGGTGTGGTACTTGATGAGAATACTATTCTAAATGTGTCTTATTAAATCTTTTTTATGCCTATGGAATTTTTTTTTTTTTGGTCAAAGGTGATAAATTTTAAGAGAAGAAGCCATGCCTTTTAAAAAATGAAGTTTTATAAAGCCATGCATTGCCAACGTGTGCTCAGCAGAATATCCGTTCCCCTGGGTGGTCACAGTTGTTAAGGGAGAAGGGATTTGGAGGCCAAATGAAGTTTAGGAAAGGCTAGGTTAATCAGGTCTCTCTACCGTGGGATGTCTCAAAGCTTCCATACGATATTGTTCGGGAATATTAGCTAGATTGACCTGTAATCTTGGCGTACTTCTGTGACCATAGCTTAGCACCTACAGTGTGGTGCGTCTAGTAGGGTTTTGGTGTTTTGTTACTCATCTTTGACGTTCATCTGCTGCCTCGATGTAGAGCCCTGAGAGCGGGTGAGCGCTTCCGTCCGCGACGAGGCCTCGCTTCTTCACCACCTTCTCCACGTGCGCAACCTCTCCTCTGCAAAGATGAGAGAAAAATTAAAGGGAATTAAAACATTACTGGACACAGCACGTATCCCACACCACCAGTGGGCTATGCTGCAAATGATTGTGGTTTTAGAAATACCCTGTGAGTCCCAGTGGCTCTGCGGTAACCTCTCAGGACTGTTCCAGACGTGCCAGTTCTCTGCACAGTAATTACCAACTCTCTCCTTGGTAGAGTCACTGGTGTCTAGGAATAATTGCTAGGGAACTCAGATTTTCAAATTTACAAGAGGCAAACAACCTTGTATTTACCTCGGGGGTTTATCAGGAGATTCAAACTGTGCTGGGTAAAGTATGCTATTGATCCCAGAAATACGGGGAAGAACTTGAATTTTCACCTTGGTATTTTTCTCAATGGGTGAGAGCCCAGCTCACTAAATTATGGTGCAAAGACCTATGGGGGAGCATTCTTTTTTTTCTCAGGGCTCCTTCCCTTCCTGGAGATTTGGGGTAGCGGTAAACCTGACTTAACTCAAGCTGGAGCCCTTTGTTGTCTTTAACTGATGCTGACTAATTGGTACCATTGATGAGGAGGAGGAGGAATAAGATTCAGGTTGGTCCAGTCAGAATTCTGACCCATGCCTTTGGTGTTTGTCCCCTAGAGATCTCAGGGAACACAGAGGACATCCCTCTGGTGCGCTGGAGACAGCAATGGCTGGAGAACGGCACTTTGCTTTTTCACATTCATCACCAAGATGGTGCCCCCAGTCTCCCTGGACAAGACCCAACGGAAGAACCCCAGCATGAGTCAGCAGAAGAAGAGCTGAGGATCCTTCACATCTCCGTCATGGTAAGAGCGCCATGGCTTTAGCCTCTTGGGTCATAGCTGATGTTATCCTGACACAAAGGGACTTGGTGCCATAGACACAGCTCTAGAAAACCCACTGCACCATGGTCATTCCTCCTGTGAATAAGTAAATGTCCTATTTGTGGGAACTGTCTCCACCTGTGGTGAAGTCAAAGTTGTGATTGTTTCTGTACCGCCATTGCCCAACTGTTCGCCTTGCTAACGTGCCTAGATACGGAGTGATTTTTACAGATGAGAGACAGTATCCAGTGCGGGCACTGGGTTGTCTTAGAAAGGGGTTATTCAGGGGTGCCTGGGTGGCTCAGTCGTTAAGCATCTGCCATTGGCTCAGGTCATGATCCCAAGGTTGTGGGATTGAGTCCTGCATGGGGCTCCCTGCTCGGTGGAAAGCCTGCTTCTCCCTCTCCCACTTCCCCTGCTTCTGTTTTCCTCTTGCTGTGTCTTTTTCTGTCAAATAAATAAATAAAATCTTAAAAAAAAAAAAAAAAAGAAAGGGGTTATTCAACTAGTAAAGCAGAATATCTTATAATAGTTGCTCCATCCGTGCCTATGGAATGACTGAATTGCCAGGCTCCTTGCCGCTACTAGTCCCTCTTCTCTCTTTTCCCAGGAGGGAGAAAGTCAGCATTTGGCTTCCTTACCTCTTACAATGAAGGGCACGTCAAGACATACTTGCTCTTCTCTGCAGCCTAGCTCAGAATGTCATTGTCGGCATTCCTTCTCCTACTGAGAAATTTGAGGCTTCAAGAAAATGAGCAGGCTCTTTCTAAAATTCTAGGGACTTGTATTGTAGAATCTCTCTCAAAAGTGAGTGCTCCAAGGGCAGGCAGTGGTTCTGTTTGGTGGTTTTTTGTTCACTGATGTCTTCTTAGCACTTAGAACAATGCATTCAGATAGTTAATGCTTAATAATAGTTGCGGAAGAAATGAATGAATTTCCCCAGTGGAGATAGAAAGTGCCTGTTTCACTTGTGGTAGATCTTTCATGTATTAGTATTATATTGGTAAAACCAAATACATCATCACTTGGTTTGAGGGCAGCCTGAGAGCAAGCAGGCCGAGGCTGGACTGATTTCATGGGCCATATGTTCAGGAAGGCATGGATTGCTTCACGTGTGTGTTGCTTCACGTTTGTGAAACACTACAGAAAACCAGTCTAAGTCTTGGTCTAAACTCTTATTGATTCCTCTGGTACCCACCTGACATGCTATTTAGTTTTGTGTATCAGATTGGGATAAACTGAGCACATTTTAGATATATAAAAATTTCCATCATCCGAATATTTGGCTTTGAATCTCTTCCCTGGAAAATCTCTGATAAAAATTTCAGAATCTAAGTCTTCTATTTCTTCTTCCATTGGTGTTTCCATGAACAATTGGCTTGCTAGATGATCTGTGTAGACACAAGCTACTTTATTTAAACTATATGGTCAAGAAAAGAGTCCTCGAAGGGCACATAGAGGTTAAGTCTGTGTTTAGATGTGTGAGAAGGCAGACAGAGAAGTGAAATTGTTCTGCCTTGCATTTCCAAATTAATTGAGGTTTATGATAAGGCATGTGCCCTACTCATAGACTAATTAATTATAGACTAACATTTCCTCTCTCAGGGAAGCTTGTCTTCTTCAATGTAGCTTGTAGTGTCCAGAGAGTGGTGAGAGCAGGCAGATCAACTGAATCAATCCTGTCATTGACTGGAGTGACAGATGCAGAGGCTACATTGTCTTCACATTTATGGTACAGTCTGATTGAAAAGCAAGGCACAATGGTGGACTTCCCACCAGCCATTCCCATTGTCCCATCTCATTGTGGAAAGCAGTCATTATCATGGATGGTTTCTGCTTCGTTTTGTTTCTTTTGGTCTTAGACCATTTCAAGGAATGAGTCATCACCCCAAAGAAATGTTTAAGGTGTAGACAAGTGTCTAGAGTGTCCCAAGAACTGATATCAGGTGTGATTGTGTCTGAAAGAGAGAACTTGACTATGATTATGTCTGAAAGAGAGAACTTGACTAGAGGCGGTTAAGATGGGCAAGGGGTCAGAAGGTGTGTTCGGTGGGGGCTGGAGGAGTAGTGTGACATCCACAGAAAGACAGTCTAAAGCTGGTTCCAGTTGCTACGTCCCATCTTGGTGTGGCAAGGATCCTACGTTCTGCCCCCAGAATGATGTGTTTTAGTAAGTTCTCTCCAGACATGTATGTGTATATATGCGTGTATATGCGCATACATGTTTGTGGGCGGGTGGGTGGCGGTAAAGCTAGAAATGTGCCAATCAAGGATGCCAAAGGATTTGAGGACATGGTTTGTGCCCTTAAAATATAACAACCCCTATGAGGAGCCCTACCTTATTAATGCTTTTTTTTTTGAGGCCCTCCCGAGCAGGGATTAATGGACCATGGGCACTGAAATGGAAAGAGAGCAAAAGCCAGCCTTCAACCTGTCTCTGAAATCTTTCCTTCATATGCTACCCATCACCCATGGAAAACCAGCAATGACATTCTGTCTTCCAAATAAAATGGAAGAAATTGTTCCTGCAGCTCTATTTTACTTTATTCTATGTGATTTTTTCATTAAGCTGGAGGGGAGAGAGGTTAAAAGTGCATGGGCAAAGGGTAGGGGTAGGCAAGTCTTGTGTTTGTGGCTTGACCTCTTCAATATGGATAGGCCCACATCTCAATGAAAAATTCAGGGAGGCTGTTGACTTCTGTAAGAAAACAGGAATCCCAAGGTAGAGTGAAGACAGAAGTACTCCCTCCCACCCTTGTCAAAGATGGTGTGGTCACCTGAGTCTCATTCAGCCCAGGGTTGCCCCGTCCCCTTGCCCCGTTCTCATTCCGTGCTGTATACCCTTGCTCAGCGCCTTGCCTGTCCCTCACATTCTTTTCTAGATGCAGCTTCAAAGTCTAAAGTTGTGTGTCTGCCCTCAGCTTAGAAATCGAGCCTGAGGGTATCCTGTTTGAGGATGTCGTTCCTAGAATCTCTGAAGGCTCCTTCTTAAGAGACTCGGGGACTGGTAGACTTTATCTGATACCCTTTATACCGTATCCTTTGGAGGTGAAGTAGGCAGCCATCCAAGCCCTCTAGAAAGAGAGTATTATAAACATCAGAAGATTTTTGCAGTCCTTTGACTAGTAAAGCTGTTGGGCAGCAGAATGCACTTACACAAAATTTTATTATCCAAACCCTGTTAGTTATGAAATGATAACAGTGAGCTATTTTTCATTAACTATAACGATCGATACTGATGCAGTTTTCAGTTTGGATCCAAATAACATAATTTGGAAAAGAGAGAAGTTAAGGTGATTATCAAAACATGAATACACCCAACCTCTTCTCTCTTCTTAAGAAAATGTATATTTAAAAGCTTAACTGGTAATTCAAAATATTTCCAATATGTGTCAAGGGAATTAATGGTTCTGTGAAAACCTTCGGGTTTACATTTCTCTCATGTATTTACACTTTTCTCATCCATATTGCCTCAATGCAGGGACCACTGTTTATTTTTATATTTTGCATTTACTGCTCTTAGTTTTAAACACAGTCTAAGTAATGAGAGACAGAAAGGCAAAGGAAAACCTTTTCTGTATCCATGTAACACTCTATGAATGAGAATTGGAGAATTCTCTCTTATACTGTGCCCACTAAAAATATACCATCAGCAAAATTGTGGGCTTGCAGAAAACCAATACCTCGGCTGGGAACTTGGCAATTTAAAACTTTGAAAAACCTTTTGCTTTTCTTATTTTTCAATCACATCCTAAAATTTTTGAATTATTTTTTCCAAAGAGGTACTCTTTCCCTCCTGCCATTGTATATTATTGCTTGGAGGGTCAAACAATGGGTTTTAACCTCCTGCACGATTCCAATGGGGCTGAAGATATTTATTTTGAATTTTGTGAGATAATTGACATAGAAAACTACTGAGGTACACAGGGGTACTCTTTTGCAAACTCTTGAACAACTGAAAGCAAAATCATCAAATGAAAATTGATGTGTGAATTTAAATCCAGAAGTCAAAAGAATTTTTCAGGGATAAGCAAATTGTTTACTCCATAGAAGATCAGGTTTTATTTTGACTTTACATTAGATATTCAGCCTCTGTGGATTTAAATTTCCATATTGTACTTTGGCTAATTTGCCATATGATCCACATTTTTCTTCTTAAAGTATGCAAAGGAATTGAATGGTGCATAATAGCATTTTAATGTATTATCTATATATTTCATCTCTGTAATTAAAGATGGCAATGTTAATAGACTTCCTATACGCATATAGGTTGGTTAAATACATTTTTCACAGCAAGTAACCTTTCAAAAATGCTTCAGTTTGATACATGTTTTTTGTGGTGATAACTCCCACTGGTAGATAATCTTTCTTAGTTCAGCCGTCTTAGGCCCGATTCAACAGTTGTGGGGAAAAATAATCTTTGAGCGTTTGTTGATCTCCCTGAGGATTGTGTAGTTAGAGCCCATCACTGAAGGCTGGGAGCTGCTGAAGACCAGTCCTCACTAGTCCTCACTATTCCTGGCTGGGTGGAGCCCATTGGCCAGTGTCTGCAGGTTCCTGCGACACCCCCCCAGCTGCTGGCTTCTTGGGTGTTTCTAGGTACCTTGTTTCTGGGAGCCCCAGGTGAGCCCTGGACACATAGTTTTCTTTGGGGAGAAACAGTGTAGAGAACAAAAAAAGGCCACAGGTGCTACCGTGGAGTCCCAGTGTCCAGGAAATAGAATGGACACTTCAGAGAAGTCCCATTCTGGGAGTGTGACACGTGGGCTGAATCAGTGCAAAGCCGAGGGAGTATACCTGCGGAGTCTCCAGGATTGTGTTTCCAGGACTGTAGACAACCGTGCACATCCTTGCTCAAGTTCAGTTCAGCCCCCTACGCATCACGTGTTCTGTTGCTGGAAGCTGTCTGCACTGCACTCCTAAAGCTCAGGGACGTCCAGGGGCAGGGAAGGGCAGTTCTACACATGGTCATTGCTATGTGCCATCAAGACCATCAGTTAATTATTAAGTGTCTGTGGGCACAGGAGAGCTGGATGCTTTCTCTGTCCATTCCTTTTTCCTTCAGCTAATCTATTAGAGAAGTTGATAAGCGAATTCATTAATAAGGGTCACTTTTACATATCTGTTGTCAATTTATATAATTTTCTCAGTTCAGCTGAGGGTGCCCTAATGTATCAGGGGCGATCCTTCTGAACTTTAGAAAGAAATGGGGGAGTTTAGTCATATCTTGCATTACCACAAAGGCTAGAACTAGAGTAATGATTGGGTCAGTCAGAAGAACGTTTCTAGCAATTCAAGCCATCCATCACGAGGCAGGACTGATTTTCGGCCATCCCCACACTTACCAAAGCCATTGTTGTGTACTTGGCTTTCCATTACAAAAATGGTGGGCAGTTCCTAAAAGAATCAGCAAGATCCCTACCAACAAGACCTCCTCGCTCTTGGGGTGTTCCTGACAGACTGAGTTTCGAAAGATAACATGCCTGGGCCTATTGGGGGCTATCCCAAGTGCCGAGAAAGAGTTGGTTTATAAAACCTTTCTACCTGACACCATGGTTTGGCTCTGCAACACTTGCCAAGGCATATTAGGTACAGGTACCTGTAAGTCCATCCGCCGTTCTGGTTGACGAGCTGTTTTGAGTGTTAACTGCCCTCCCGTATTCCTGTAGAATGGGAACTGGGGTGTGCGGCAAAGAAACACCAGGCTTAGGGTTGGAAGATGAACTCCAGAACCTGGCTTTACTCCTTCAGGTAATCCACTGACTTTTCTGGAAGCTTCCCACTTCATCTGTGAAATGGATACATTCACTGCTGAGGCTTTTTAGTTTCAAAAAATGGAAATGCACTCCAGCCTTCTCTGTAATGGAGTTTGACTATAGAAATTCACATGGAGTTAAGGGAGACAGGAATCTTCAGATTAAAAAAAAAAAAAAAAATCCCCAGAGCAGAATTTCATGGAGCCTGGAGCTGGGAGATGGTGCAGGGTCCAAGTCATCCTGTCGACCCCCAGCCTCAGCAGTCTGTGGTTTGACTCTTTGGGGTCTGTTTTCTTTGCTCCTGTTGCCATGAATTAGCTCCTTTGTCCAGTCTATTCTGTAAATCTTCCCCTCACTGTGACACTTTTAAATGTTTGTACTATCCTGGGGCGCCTGGGTGGCTCAGTGGGTTAAAGCCTCTGCCTTTGGCTCAGGTCATGATCCCAGGGTCCTGGGATCGAGCCCCACATCGGGCTTTCTGCTCAGCAGGGAGCCTGCTTTCTCCTCCTCCTTCTCTTTCTACCTGCCTCTCTGCCTACTTGTGATCTCTGTCAAATAAAAATAAATAAAATCTTAAAAAAAAATGTTTGTACTATCCATTTACTCATCAACTCCCCTCACTTATGGCCCCTTCTGATCCCTGCAGCTTTCCAATGTTTCCAGCTTTGTCCATGCAGCTGCCAGATTCCCTGCTTTCCTCCACGTATTCTAACTCCGTAGGGGCACAAGCAGAGGGACCAGCTAGTGACTGCAGTCCTTTTTGTTCTGAGCTTTTCCTATGAAGTTATCCCATAGCAGGATATAACCCTCACCTTCTCCCATTGGCTACTGTTATGGGGAGGTTGGCTTAGGTGGCACAGAGCATGATTAGTCCTGCTCCAGGCCCAGCTCAGAACCACTTCCTTTAGCAGAAGCTGAGAAGCCATGATTCCATGATTTAACTGTCCAATACAATGGGCATATACTTGTAGAGATGCTTGGAGAACAGAAAGATGCTTTTGTCGTCATCATCACCATCCTTATCATTACTGTCATCATCACCATCACCATCATCACCACCATCATCACCATTACCATCATTACCATCATCTTCACCACTATTACCATCATCATCACCATCATCACCATCATTGCTATTACCGTCATCACCATCATCGCTGTTACCATCATTACCATCATCATCACCATCATCACCATCACCATTACCATCATCACCATTACCATCATTACCATCATCTTCACCACCATCACCATCACCATCATTGCTATTACCATCATCACTATCATCGCTGTTACCATCATTACCATCATCATCACCACCATTACCGTCATCACCATCATCACTGTTATCATCATTACCATCATCATCACCATCATCATCATCACCACCACCATCACCACCATTACCATCATCATCACCACCATTACCATCATCCTCACCATCACGACTATTACCATCATTATCCTTGTCACCATCACCACAACCATCATCACCATCATCATCATCACCATCACCATCACCATTATTACAATCATCATCATCATCCCCATCATGGATCACCACCACCATCATCCTCGTCATCACAGTTTTATTTTGTATTTACCAAGTGCCAGACACTACTCTAAGTACTTTCAGTATCTGTTGCCTTATTTTTTATTCTCATCACACCATGAGGTAGGGCTTGTTATCATCCCATTTTACAAATGATGGGTCTGGGAACCAGACAAGCGAAGTATCTCAAACAGCTGTTTGACTCAAACAGCTGTTAGGTTATGGAGCCAGGATCTAAATTGAGGTAGTTGTCAGAGTCTAGACTCTATGCTCTAAGAAGCACCCAGCTCATATTCTGGACAATAGTGAGTGCTCGATATGTATTTATTATATGTCCTTTTACCAACTTTTGTTGTTTTGTCCACTTTTGACTGCTGAGATTGATCTGACACTTTTTCCCATCGTTACTTCCAAACAAATAACTCTATGAGCACTAGGACCCACAATCATGGTGGAATATAGATCTTTCTTCCTGTAGCTACAAGAGACAGCTAACCCCAAAAGCTCAGATTTGGTTCAGCTTGGCTACATCCAGCTGCTAACCTTGGCTTCAGCCACCCCACCCCACAGCTGCAACAGGCTTATTGGCAGGGAAGGAAAGAGGGCAGTTAGGGACTTCCCACTCTAAAATTGTGAAAGTCATAGAACAATAGGCTTCTTCATTTACATACTTTTACACTTTTGTAGTTAGGTTAAAAAAAAAAAAACATTTTAAAAACACTGTTGACCTATCATTGATTTAAAAAGGTCAGTGACTCATTCATTCATTTAGCTATGGATTCTTTACCAGTAGGGATACATACACACACGCGCGCGCACCAACACACGTATCTACTAAGGAGAGAGAAAATTAATAAGACAGCATTCTGCTTTCAAGGAACATTTATCATATTATTAACACTTCACATTTGAGGATGGCCTCTGGCAGAACTGGGAGCCACTGGGAGCCAGGTGGAGTGTTCTTTTTCATTTCTTTACATGTTTTACATCCTCTTTACAATTTTGTTCTTCTCTTTCCTGAAGCTCATAGGGGCCTTAAGTTGCCCCTATTTCTCCAGACAGCAGGAAAATAGCTAAGAGGCCACATTTTCACAAGGATACTATTTTTTTAACAACATGATGTAATACTCTGTTCAGCAATTTAGCCCACTTGATATAGAAGCCAACAAATTACTTTTAAGTACTTGGTTCCAAAAATCCCTGAAGGTCCTTTTGAAAGCAGGAGTCATAATCTCTGTGCGGTTTATATCGATCTGAAGAACTGGTAATACTTCTAGTAATGAAGCTCACATTTCCCTTATTGGGTCCCAGACAATGAATGGGATCATTTTCGTGCATCGTGTTGATCAACTCCCACGGCCTTTTGAAACAGGTAACAATTCTCCCGCTTCTCAGATGGGAACACTGAGACTTAGAGAAAGTAAATCACAAATCCAAAGTTATATAGGTGAAGCCAGGATTCAAGGCAAGTGTATCTGACTCCAGACTGCATTCAGCTAGGACGGCGTTGTTGGGTGACATCAGGGTCACCCAGTTTTTCCAGTTTTTCAGGATATCGGATAATTCTGCTTCTTCTAGTTGGCACAGTGGAAACCCTTCCCTTGATGAAAATTAGGAGAGCACATAGAGAACTGGGCAAGTTATCATCATGGTGGAGTCTCTGAGGCTTTTGGAAAGGTGAAGATTTGGATGGAACAAAGGGGATAAGCATTGCAAAGAAGGCTGGGGTTGGCTCCGAACAAAGGTTATGGAGAAGCCGAGAAACCAGTGAAGATGTTCGTCCTGCAATATTGAAATTGAGGGCCGTAGTTTTATAGCAAGTCTTCACTCTCAGAGAGACCAGTTTAAATACTAGTTCTACCACTTACTAGATGTTCTAGTGTCCTTGGGTAAATTACTGAAAACTCTCAAAACTCACTTTTCTTCTTTATAAAATGGGAATGATAATAGATTCTGCTTCTTCAAGCTGTTGCGATGGTTAAATGAGATGATTCTTACTAAGCACTTCCTACAGTGCCTGACCCATGGGAAGTGCCCAGTAAATATTCACCAGGTAAACTCTTGGGGTGCCATGCAAGCTGGCTGTAACAGTTCCGTGTGCGGTATGTTACCCTGGGGCCCGCTACCTTAGGGAACCAGAAAAGCAGCTGGGATCATAGCAACCTTTTACAGGAGTCCTAGAGGAGTTGTGCTTGGGGACAAGATTTGAGGCAATTAAGGACCTCAGGGCAACAGAGCAGGCCTGTGACGAAGCTGGGACATGGTCTTGTACATCTAGGGCATTCTGAAGCCACTTCTGTTTCCTTGTTTACAAGGTTTCCTAGCAACTGTCCTATGGTTTGGGATGATAATCCCAGCTCCAAACTTCCCTGGAAGGACTTCACTGATTTATTTATTTTTTTCTCAAACCACATGATGTCATCATGGGAGTTCTTCTTCTGTTCAGGTATCTACACATACACACAAAGGTTGTTGTTACTTACATTTGTGACAGGGAAAAGAAGGCATAGACTGGTGGGTGACCTTCATGAAGGCCAGCATTGGTGGAGAGACTCAGAGTTCGTATTCTGAAAGCTTTTATCTTTCCTCTAGCTCATGCTGCCTGAGTCTAAAGTTTTGGGATTCTTTCGCAGACCTGAAATTTCCCTTTAAATCTGCCCTCAAGCCCACCCTCACAGATGCTTGCTGGAGACAGTAGCTTTGGATGTAGTAGATGTTGACAGCTATGCGCCCACAGAGACACCCCAACCTGGATAATGGCAGGAAACTATGCAACGGGTCTGAGAAGGGGCTCATGATAACCATTTCAGCCTTGCAGGCTGTATGAACTCTTGCCACTGTAGGGCCAACCTTATACACTAAGTAAATGGATGAATGTAGCTGTGTTCCAATAAAGCTTTATTTATAAAACAAGCAGTGGGCCCATTTGGCCTGAAGGCCGTAGTTTGTTGATCCCGATCTGGTACACTCTGTTTTGTCTACAGATCCTAAACAGAGACTAAAATCCTAACGACTTGGCAGAAGTGATAGCGTCCCATTTGCAGAAGAAAAGGTAATAGTTTGCTAGTTTAAGTCAGACTCCTGTAGATTGATTATAATTGTCACTTAAAGCAGGCATTGACAAAGATTGTTCTTGCTACAAACTCAAGGCACAAATTCAGGTAAAATGCAAACACATTAGCCTCCCCTGAGAGGTATTGATAGGTTTAGGAAAGACAGAGTTAATGAAAACAAAAATATGCTTAGACTTGACAAGAGAATTATAAACAAGATGCCAATTAGGAAATTTGCTGTTTTGTTCCTTCCCCATGAAGCTGATGGCTCCTGGTTGGTTTCAATTTTGACATACACAGTTGACTTTCGTGAAATGTTTAAATATGTTAAAACAGCCCCTTAGACCGAAATACCTAATACAAGTGTACATGCACGCAGAGAAGTAGATTATGGTTCCAGACATGTCACCATGCATTTGGTTTGTGATACGTAAGGACTTTAAGAGTTAGCGGTGGCTGTCTGCCTTGTTTATGCAGCTGAAGGTGGACGAGGCATTTCAAGACCTCACGTCATAAAACTGCCTTACCGCATACCCTGTCAAGTACGCGCTCAAGTTCATTGGAAGTCTTGCCCGCATGAGTGGCTGATGTCAGTAGCTCTCCTGCAGGCTGCCCAGGAGTCTCCACAGTACATCTGAAGAGGTCAGGAGCTTCCTGCTGCCGCCTTGCTATTTATGATCCTCCCGATACCTCTGTCACTGCTGCTGACATCCGTGAATAGCAAGGGATGAGTCAAGTCGCCTTCTAACTTGGGAGAATCAGATGCTCGGTTAATTGATACATTGAACTGTGGCTGACAGCAGTGGGGGCTTCAAGGAGCAGTATCTGGGACTTCTGGGCATGGCTCCCAAGGCCAGAGTTTGCTTAAGGTGAACTTCACGGGAGTTCTGCTGTCCCCTAAGCACCATAAGGAAGACATGGGGGTCAGACACCAGGTGTTTGTTAAAGGGCTCAACTGCTTTGTTTTCTTCCTCCCTATAGCTTGTCTGAGCAAGACGATGGAAGGCTTTGGGGCTAATACATATAAGCATTTGGGATGTGGAAGAGGGAGTGTGTCAGAAGTTGACATTGCTGGAACATGGACACATTCCCATGAAGCGAGATAAGCTGTCACACAGAACGAATGCAGGAGAGTTTGTTGATTTGATTTCTTTTTCGTCCTACATGTCATGGACTCAGGTCACTGTGTTAGGGCTCTGCTGGCCAGAGCAAGTGGCCTCCGCCCCTGAGAGTTCCAGGCTGCCCCGGACACGACCACCTCCCTTTGACTCCTCCTGGGGTTGGGGTGGCAGCACCCCCGTGTCCCAGCCGAGGCTCTGCTTAGACCCTCCAGAGCAGAGTCAGTCAACGGGGTTGACTCACCTAGACGGCGTTTTTCTCTTCTTCCCTCCACAGTGATAAATACTGGGCCCGGGAGACAAGCAGACCCCTGAATTAGAAATCAGGAGGCTTTTGTGATAGACCTTTACCCCACGAAAGTCTGAGACCGCAGCCAAATGTCTTCACCTTCCGGAGTCTCTTTCCTCAACAGTGAATGAGCGTTCTCAAAACTTTAGGCATTCAGAGTGTGCCATATTTTTTTTTCCTCCAATCTATTCTCGTATTCTCTGAATATTTTTATTTAAACTGACTGGCTTTTCCCTTTGAACTCATTTTAGCCTTAGATGAAAATGCCAATAAAATCCTGGGTTTGATGTTACCGTTAATTATTTCAGTAGAGGTTAGGAAAAGCAGTTTTATAAAATAATAAAATTAAGATGTCTCCCACTTTGGCCAGCCATTGGCATGGCATCAACCAGGATCGTGGAGGGGCTGTGGGCACTGCGCCTTGGGAACCCCAGGCTGGATGAACTTGGAACTTGCCTCTGGCTCTGATATTCCAGGAATATGAAAGTGAAGGACATAGGGGACACTAGCAAACCCTGGTTAAATCCGACCTCAGAGTAATGTGCAGAGAAGCTCTGTTCTCTCCTCTGCAGCCACTCTGCTTCCCTTGTTTCCCCTTTATGAACAAGAGATGGTCTGTGGGGAAAATGGCGGGGTTTTGTGCCTGTAGGTGGGGCTGAGGCGAGGCTGTTCTGCCCTGGGAGAGAGCTGTCCCTTCCCACCATGCTGACCTGTTGAAAGGAGGTTGGTGGCCCTGTGAGCCTTTTCCCATGGCCCAGTGGGGCCTCTCCTCAGGCACCCTGGGATCTGCCAAGCTGCCAGCCCTGGGCCTCTTGTGCTCAGCCAGCTCTGTTCCTCGCTGTCTGCATGGAGTCTCCCTGGACGTGCCCCCACCTGAGCTGGGGGGGCTGCTCCAGGAGCCCCCCGGGTAGGGGAGAGGCATGCCGGATGGAGTGGCCTCTGTGCACGGCCCACAGCCTGCAGCCTGCGGGCTTTGGTGGGTCTGAGGAGTCACGTCCCGAGCACTTTGAGTACTCTCCAAGGCTGCTTCTCCTGCCCGCGATGACCGCGGCGGAGCCGGAGGTGGAGTGATTCTGGCCAGTGCAGCTGAGCCGTGGTTTTCTGTGTCTTCCGCACCTGATTGCTTCCGTGGCCCTGGGCGCTGTATTCTCAGGACAGCAGTTGTGTCTTGGGGGAAAGGTCGGCCTTAGAAGGAAAATCCCTGCCAGGGCAGCGCCTTTGTCAAATAACAGTTCCGGGACCTGCAGGGCACCTGTCAGAGGTCCCTTCCACATGGGTCTGGCCGCTTCTCAGGACAGCGTCTGAGGACAAGGGCAAGTCAAGTCAAAGCCATTCCTCTCCCGGGAAGGAGAGGTCGTCTGTGGTCTCTGAGGCCCCGGAGACTCGCCGTCTTCCTCCTCCCTGCTTCTCCGTCTGCCTTTTGTGAATTCCTCGGCCTCTTTGATCCAACTTGCGTCTGATGTTTATTTTCACCTGATTTCATCTAATGAAAAAAGTTGGGGTGGGAAGTGAGCCGTGTAACTCTTCCTGTGTGATACTATGAGCGCGTTCAAAGGGCTGTTTCTGCATCCAGAAATTTCCACCAGCATCTGTGTCAAATGCTGCCTTACCAGCTAATATCCTTCTAGGTCACTAGGGTTGCCGAGAAAGAACAGTGAAAGGGAGAAAAATAGTTTCTTCGCGTGAAAATCATCTACTCACATATTGCATTTTATTATTTGAGGACAGAAGGCTCTCAGTCTTCCTCCTCGTGCTTACTGTGCAGGATACGCTTTTCTGTGCTTTCCTGTTCACTGTGCCTGACCTGCCATGACCTTGGCATTGTCTTCTTGCGTCCCCCTCTTCTCCACCATGTGTCTGCATTCCAATCCCAAGTCCCTTTCAGGTCCTATATCCAGTGCGTCCACCTGGCCACCTCTCTGCACCTTTCAACGAGAGACCACGCCTCCCCCTTGGTTGGTTTCCTCCAGCAGGGCCCACAGGAAAGGCTTCTCTGAGCTTCTCTTCTGGCTAGTGTTTGTTTCCATCCAAAAGCAATTTTGATGAGTCTTCTCTTCCCTACTAGACTCTGGACTCCTAACTGGCAGGATCTGGTTGGAGTCTGATTCATCTTCTATTTCTTACAACTACCACCACCACAGTTCACACAAGGAACATCCCCAGTTGGTGTTTGTGAAATGAGTAAAATTGTTTGTGTCATTTCCCCCCCCCCCACACTTGTAACTGTCTCTGGTCCCCGGCCTTGGCATCTCTCCCACCAGCCTCTGACTTACATTATCTGTCTGGGAGGGCCACGTGCATTTCGAACAAGACGGGTCAAATGAAATGCATCCTCCATCTTCCCAAAGGCCCTCTCTACCCCTGGTACCTTCCATGGTGCAAGGACCACCAATGAGGTCTCCCAGGCTAGGTCCACTTTCCTCCCTTTCCGCACTCATTCAGTCCAGCACCAACCTCCCTCTGCTTGCTTTCTTTCCTAAACATCACTGGAAGCCCTGTGTGCCTCCCGATCCCTGACTGCTGCCGGCAGACGCAGGCCCCCATCTTCTCTCATCCGCTCATGCTGCTTCTCTTTTGGATGCTCTGAGAACGTCCCTCTTCCTGCCACCAGCCTGTTTCTGGTAAAATGCAGCTTGGACAGTATCATCTTGTGGTTGAAACACCTTGAGCGGTTCCCTCCACCCTGAAGGGCCAATTCCCAGGTGAGTGTTTCATGAGCAGCCCTTGTCCCTGACCACACCTTGGTTTCCACTCTGCCCTAGCCACGCCGCCCAGCTCAGGCATCTTTCCTGGATCTCCCTTGCTGTGTTCTGTGTCTGTGGACGGCCATCTGCGTGAGGCAGACTGAGCAAGGGCTTTTCTGACACTCAGAAAGCTGAGGCTCAGAGGGCTGGTCCAACGGCTGAAAGGCTGGTAAGTGGCGCTGTTGGAGACAGGAGTGCGTGGTCAGTCAGCGCACCTGCCCTTGTCTTGCAAGACCTTTAGGTTGATGTTTTGTTGTTGTTGTTTTTTAAAGATTTTATTTATTTGACAGACAGAGATCACAAGTAGGCTGAGAGGGAGGCAGAGAGAGAGGGGGAAGCAGGCTCCCCGCTGAGCAGAGAGCCCGATGTGAGGCTCGATCTCAGGACCCTGGGCTCATGACCTGAGCCAAAGGCATTGTTTTAACCCACTAAGCCACCCAGGCACCCACTAGGGCGATGTTTTATTTAGGTCTCCTCTCTGATGGCCGGGCTCCCTCCTCCCCACAAACCATCACCTCCCTTCTTCCGTTCACATAATCCTGGAGCAGGAAACTTGGGGAAGACTGTCCTACTACACACCAGAGCTGGCCAAGTCCCAGGGCCATCTGTATCCATCCGTCTGTCTGTTTCTCAGTCATCGTCTACCCAATCTTTTAAGATTGGTTTTTAGTTGGTACTGATCAAAATCACTGTGGAATATTTTCAGAGTGAGGACTTCAGTCCTGACTACTCCAGGCGTGGCTTCAGGACCGGGATGGTGCCCTCTAGTGTTACGAGTTTAGAGGGCTTCTCCCTGGACAGACCCTGCCTCTGGGCCGAGCAGAGGGCTCCTCATCTGTTGTCTTCTGCATCGAATGCATCCACACCACTGCAGTTCCCCACCACGGTGCCATGTCCCCATCAGTTGTAAAGTGTGGCATCTGAATTTGATACTAGTAATGGTAAAGGGCTGAGATTTGTAACTGGTTTCCTTTTCTCCATCAGAGTGGAGTCTGCATTGTAAATGCCTTATACTAAGGTCATTCTCGCTCAGCTTGCAGTTTGGTCTGGTTTCTTGGCAGAGAGAGAAGAAGCTGGAGCTACAGCCGGTACCGGGTGCGTCTGTGGGTTGTGCCCATTTCGGAACCCGCATCTGTCATGGTGTGGCGGTGGAGAAAACTGTGGGAAAATGCTTGTCTCGATAACGTGAGGTCCTCTTGCTAGGCCGGATAGACTCGCCACACTACAGAATGGGGTTACCGAGAACTTCTCCATCCTACCTGCAGTCATTCTGCAGAAACAGAAATATAAATGCAAATATATGTGCCACGTAAATACAGATAATGTCTATACTGACAACAACAAAAACCAAACCTTTCGTTTCCCAGAGACGGGACTTTCTTTACACCCTGCCCTTTGTAAAGCACGTAGTACAGGTTCTTCTGATCATTAGGGGCTAAATAGATGTTTTATCCGTGGACTTAATGTGGTGACCATTTTCTAGTATACACAAAAATCATTACGTTGTACACTTGAAACTAATACAATGTTGCGTGTCAGTTATAGCTCAGTAATAAGGAAAAAAAAAATGTGGTGACCAATTTCTTGAACCTCTCTGGTGAGGAGACTGTCTTCGTGAAGAGTTCTGTGGAGTACAGCAAGAAAGTCTGAGCCAAAGTACAGGCCAGTTAATTTTTCCAGAAAAAAAAAAAAATCGCTGTAGATTTACGTGAGGCCCCTGGCACCTCGCAGTGGCTTATTATCAACTAGGTTGGATAAGTAGAAGCTTTCACGCTTTCTGAAAAGCTCAGCTAATATCCTCTGGGCGATGGGTCTGCAGCGGGGACCTCCTATCTGAACATCGTCATGGGTGCTGGCTTCCTACCGTAGCTGACTTCTTCCTGGGAGGCTCTCAGGTGAGGGATGTCTCAGGATGGGCGGGAAGCCCGCAGAGAGGAGTGAAAGGTTTCCAGAAGGAGGCCTTAGGCTGGGTGGACAAACAGCGTGGAAGTCGTGCTCTTTGTGCTTTATCAACTTGGCCAAGCCAGCTTCCCTATAATGAATCCAGCAGAGCACTGTGTTTGCTGAGGCCGGAGCCATGGTAAGTTTTTAAACCGAGGTCCCTGCCTTCAAGTGTAGTCCGAGCTGTGAGATAGGACACAAAAGAATTAGGGATTACAGATTAGTTAAGAAATGCCCACGTATGCTTTAGGAGTGGGGAAAAAAGAACATTTCTGAGGATTGGAGAAATCAAAGTCGGTTTTGGGAAGGAGAGGGGCTTCTGGTGGGGCCCTGAAAGGGTGTGAGGGGCTCAGGCAGAGGTAGAGAGAGGGAGGAGGGCATGTCGGGGGATTGAGAGGGCAAAGGTTCCGGGATGGGCAGGACACGCCCTGTTATCCAACACCTGTCTTCTCTCTCTCCCTGCCTCCTCTCAACCACCCCCTTTCTCTCTCTCCCCCACCTCTCCTATAATAACACGGAATCTTAAGAATAGAAAAAAATAAATCATCTCTATTAAAAAGTGGGAAAATGAAATCCCACGAACGCTGTGATCTGAATTAAATCATAATGATGCTGCTGGTTGGCTGGGAATGGTCCCCATGGGGTCAGCAACACATGCCCGCTCCAGGTACAGAATAATGCATTGTCTGGAAAGTTGATGTCTGACTCTTCAGTCGCCTTGGAAGCAAGAACCCCTGACTGTCTTTGTATCATGGGAGAGTCTCTGGCTAGATCAGGGTGACCTGTGGATTCACACCGTATGATCCAGCCACTGATCAGGAAATCAAAACTGGATCAGAGTTGGGCTCTTTGTTACTTTCCCCAGGGGCGGTGTGGGGTGAGCAGCGGTGGCTGGGTCTCAGCTTCCAGCTTCCCTCTGCTCAGGCCCATCTTTGCCTGGTGAGCCCAAGGGCCTGGTAGATATGACTAGCATCTGGCCAGGAACAAAGTGAGCCATGGACAGCTTGTGAGGAAGCCGAGTTGCAGGTGTCAGGTTCAAGTTCACAGTCAACCTCATCACCTCCCCCTCAAAAGCCAGACACGAGAGAGAAACTGTGGAAAACCAGAACAAAGCAGACATCACACAGAGCTGGGGGAGGGGGGTGGGATGCCAGGGAGGGAGGAGGCAGATCAGGGCAACTTTTTTTTTTTTCTTCTTAATTAATCATGGGAAGCATTTGAAGACTTTACAATGGCTTTGCCTGCAAAAATGGAATTAGCCAAAGACAATATGCGGCTGATGCTGGAACTGGTAGTTGAAGGAAGGCTGCCCTCCGGAGAACATCGGTGTCTCACCCAGAGATTGCCTTCACAGACCAGGCCTCTTCTCCAGATTTTGTGCATGATTAGTTCCAGGGAAGAATTGAATTATAATAATTTTTTAAGAGGAAGGAATAAGAGCCATGGCACTTAGTGCATGGCCCAAGAAGAGACTTCTGACTGTCAGTCATCCCCCTCCCTCCCCTCTTTGATACCAGACAAAGCTTGTTGGCAAGAGCGAGAGGTTTGGAAGATATCTTGGCATAGGACACGCTAATTGTGTTTGTACATCAGCGTCTCTGCTCTCCTTAATCCCTCCGCATGTTCCCTTTGCTACAGTTCTTCAGCTTTAATATGCATCTTCCTTGGATGCCAAGATTGAGTCATGGCTGGAGCATTACAAGAGCACTGGCTATGGGAGCCCATTGTTCTCCTCTGCATCGTAGGTCAAGTCCGTTCCAAGGGAGAGGTCCTTTAGGAGCAGAAAGCTGCATATAACAGTTTTGCTAATTCCTGGATTTGACTAACTTTGAATGACTTGCACTGGAAGTGACCGTTATCATCCTTGGAGTTTTGTTTTATTTTATTTTTAAAGATTTTATTTATTTATTTGACAGACAGAGATCACAAGTAGGCAGAGAGGCAGGCAGAGAGAGAGAGTGAGAGAGAGAGGGAAGCAGGCTCTCCGCTGAGCAGAGAGCCTGAGCGGGGCTCGATCCCAGGACCCCGGGATCATGACCTGAGCCGAAGGCAGAGGCTTAACCCACTGAGCTACCCAGGCGCCCCCTCATTCTTGGAGTTTTAATGCAAGACGTGATCTGTAGGCATTCTCCAAATCTGTGGCCAGCCATCTTTCAGGTGACCCAACTGTGACCAGTTCCTAGCTTCCCTGAATGTGTTCAAGTTTTACATTTCCTTCCCAGTCTGTTTTCTCCATGTGCTGCTCTCTTGTGGAAAACATCCACCACTCCTCTTAGATTTCTGCACCCAGAATAAGGGCTTCCAGATGGCGAAGACACGGAAGTCTATGTGCATGTGTAGTAGACTGTGCTCAAGGAAATGCTCGAGCATCTGTACCTGCCAACCCTGAAGACAGTTGATTTTGCTTAGAAAACCTCTACCCAAGGACAAATATCTCCATAGATTTTCCCTGCCTGTGTCAGAATGACAGCCTGAAAAATGGCCACCATTGGCACAATTAAATTATTGCTTGAGATTATGCATTTGGTTAACCCAAGGATCAAGCTTAACTGAGGAGGATTAAGGGCATCCAGGGCAGACCGTGTAGACAGTACTCAGTGTAGACATCTGGGAATCTTTACTTGTATCCTCTTAAGGATCATGTGTAAGTGCAAGGCCATACAGGCCTTAATTTAGAGAAGATGGAGGTTAGGGAATTGGGCCCTGGGCCCAGGCCCAGTGCAGGCCCCTTTCTACTTAACCAGGTCATAGAACATCATTAAGATCAGTGGTTGAGTCTTGATTTGGCTTCCTACTAACCACCACATAAACCCGAGCAAGTTACTTACCCTCTGATCTCCTGTTTCTCATTGAAAAATGGAAATAGTAATTTCAACTACTTACATTTATTAGTAGGATTAAACAAAATTATGTAATTCACCAGGTGCTGTGTTTGGCACATGGTAAATACTTTACGAATGGTGGGTATTATTCCTACTTCGTTGCGCCGATACTGTAGGAATAAAGCAGTGTGTCCACAGAGTTACAAAGTAAGGCAGGAATTTAGGTGGGGGAGAGTAAGCATGTGGAATGGGATTGCTCTAAGAAGCTGAGAAATGCTTTCATGGTGCTTTGTAGCCTTCGAGATCTCTACAAAACTCTCCCTCAACTCGGTAGGGTTGTCATCTCTCCCACTGCACCATTGGAGATTCCATTGTGAGGAGGAAGCTGGGCCCAGCTCCTGCAGACTTGACTGGACTCTGGCACACCAGACCTCGTGGCAGTTATGATAGAGTTGTGCCTTTATGTGTGGGCAGGAATACGATCAGGGCCGGTTCCCAACATGAAGGGGCTTCTGCCGGTCCCCTGACTAGCAAGCATCTCTGAATAGCACAGCCTTTAAAGATCCATCTCATTTTGGGGGGTTTGGGGCAGAGAGGAAAGAAACCTTTTGAAGCGCCACTGGTTCAGAAAATGACATAAACCAAATTCAGGGAAATCTTGACATCTCGATTCTCTCACCCTTCTGTCCCCCACGTTTTTCCCATCTGAAGTCACTGGAGTCCTGACAGGTCATTGGAGTCCCCACAGTGACTGGTGTTTAATATTTTCATTTGTTTAGCCCCAGCTGCTGCCCACAGAGCTATTAGGTCTTCGAGACCTCTCACCTCCCCTTGGGCTGGGCTGCCTGACTTTGGGGAAATGGGAGGAAGAGGGGTTTAACAGCTCCATTATTTTCAGAGAGAAAGAGGGTTAAAGTCTCATGGTCATTAGCATATACTGTGCCAGCTGCCTCTTCTGTTACTTGTTCAATAATTCCCTTAATGTTTGGTCCTAATGGAGCAGATTATTGTTATTATTTTATTTCATCAAGATCACCTACTGCATAAAAACAAAGAGGAAAGGAGGAAAGGAACGTGGCCAAGAATAAGCACTGAGCATTATCCAGCTGGAAATATTTATTTATTGGCTTCATGCTTGGCTTGTGAAGCTTTGAAGGGCTGGTGCACATAGCCCATGGAGGGAGCCTGTCTCACGCGGCTCTGCCCATGGGTTGCTGAGACAGAGACCTGGAGTGCTTTTGCTTCTCCGTGGACCCTTTTATCTCCCAGCCTGCCTGTGGGGCGCAGTACACACATTTGGGCACGCACACACCCACACGCACAGGTTACATGTGGGGCCAGCCTCTTACCGTAACACTGATTCTTTGCCCTGTATCCTGATTCCTCCCAGCTATCCCACTCTGCAGAGATCTAGGCAAGTCTTTGGAATTAGGGGATCCATGAGGGTAGCCTTGGACTGGGAACACCCCGCCTATAGCAAGCTGCTTCTGTCCCCACGCCTCCCACAATGGCACTGGCCTTGGCATTGGCATTAAGGCAAACAATGGGCCCCGCTGAAGCCACCGAGCATCACAGAGCTCTGAGCTCCTTATGAACAAATGCACTCTTTCTTTCGTTTTGGGACAGCAAAGTCAAGGTTCTGAGGCAAGAAAAACTCCCAAGAACCAAAAAGGCAGCTCTATAAAAAGAACCTGAAAGAGGACAACTTGAAATAGCCCGGGCCAACTCCAGCACGCTAGCCTCCAGCCTCCTTCCCTGCAGAGCTTCAGGCTCTCTTTAATGAAACTCCTGAAGGTTCCTAAAGAAACTGAAGACAAACTTCCCAGATTAAAGAAGAAAGATGGTGGCCAAACCTAATAGAATTAAAACATATAGACCTGGGGGAAAAAAACAAAAAATAAAAAGTTATAAAGGTGCATCTCCTCCTGAGAAGAACTTTGTTCATAGCATCTTCAGGTGGAAAGGGCCTTCAGATACGAGCCTGCCTAACCTAGAAGACTGTTAGTCTTAGAGTTTGTCTCTTGCTTATGGAAGGCTGTCTTTACCCCAGCACCCCAAATGGCATTTTAATGAGAGAAGTTCACTTATTTCTTCCCTGAACTTTGGGTACTTGCACCTGGAAACTTGGGGAAGGGGTCCTGATGCATCTCATGGCAGCAGGCTAACATATTATCATTGCCCCGGCAAGAGGCTGACAAGGGAGGGCAGGCCTGTCCCCTGCCAGTGGGATGTGCAATTCACGTCAGAAGCCCCAGAGGACATATTGAGGCCTCTTAATTAACGTGGTGGCCTGTGGCAACTGGAAAGCATTTCCACACGATTAAAGACTTCAGAAAACCCCCAAGGGGAGGTAATGTTCCTAATAATTTATAAATTGAACTCGCTACTTAATATGCTTCACATGTTTCTCTTGTCTTCCATTTGAGAAGGAGATGGGCAGGGGATAATGGATTTCTATTCACTGACCACCACAGAAAGACAATCTGCCAGAAGAGCAAACCAAGGGGCCCTCTCTTCTAGTTTCGGTGACTCCTTCTGGCAGGAAGGGGATCCTCAAGGTCAAGAACATGTTACTACAATTTTGATGACATCACCTCATTTTAAAGGCCTGATTGTGGCTTTGGAGTCCCCTCTCAGGGACGCCATTGGCTAGCTGGCATTGATAGCCCATCTTCGAAGGCTCAGCTCCTACTTCCTTGGTCTGTAGTCACCAGCTTTACAGCTCCGGAAGAGCTCACAGGCATTTTCTCCACAAGTAGTTTACCTCTGAGAGCCAGTTCCAGTTTGTCAGGGATCATATGGACAATCAGAAAATTGTCAAGTTGGAAGAGTCGATTCATTTCTTTCAGTCATTTCATTTGCCAAATGAAAGCCTGGGGAAGGTTCGAAGAAGTTATGCAACTTGAGGGATGGTTGGGTGTCTCAGTCGGTTAGGCGGCTGCTTTCGGCTCAGGTCATGATCCTAAAGTCCCAGGATAGATCCCTGCTCAGCGGGGAGTCTGCTTCTCCCTTTGCCCCTCCCCCCACTCGCGTGCATGCGTGTGCACTCTTTCAAATAAATAAATAAAAATCTTAAAAAAAAAAATGCTGGGCAACTTGCATGGAGTCCTTTTGCTGGCTAGCCCTGCTGTTTTTTTGGTAGCCTCTATGCTCTTCGTAATTTAGGTCTAGGTTTCCATTGGGCTCTGAAACACAGGGTCAGAGGAGTCCTTGAAAAGTCATCTATATACCTCACCCGTTTTCTGCCCCTGGAACATTTGGATCTAGATTAGAGCGTGATCAGCGATGCCATGTGGGCTTACATAGTTTTTCTCCTCTTGGTCTGTCTCCTTTGAAATCCAGAGATAGATATAAGTGATCACTGTCATCTACGAGAGAGGGGCTTTGCCCCAGACCCTCAGGTATTGTTACTGGGTGAGCGTAGGAGACATGCACCACCAAACTTGCCTTATTTCATTCTTATTTTCTAACCACCATTTAATTCCTTGAGGATTATAATTTGAATTCAGTGTGTCCAGTTGCCTTGAGGGATAATTAATTATGTCTCAGACTCAGTCTTCTGGTTACTCCTAGGGTGAAATGAAGCTTTGAAATGTGAACTGATTGATTGGCTACAGTCCCTTGACAGATGGTAGCTGGAAACATAATCTCAGCTTTTCCGTCTCTCTGCCAAGGGTTCACAAAACCCAGGTGACTCCCTATACTCTGGTGACATTTGATAGAGTGAGATTCTTTATTCTGGGATTTACTGATCATACGATATGGATCGGGGATGAGGGAAGGATTGCACCGGCCCCGAAGGAATTCCCTAGAGTCCTGTCTCCAGTCCAAGGTAACTTTAGCGACCACAGTTCCTCTGTTATGGGGGTGATGACATTTCCAGCCCTTGTGATCTGTTTTCATCTTCCTTTTGTGGCTGCATTTACCTTTAAAAACCAAATTACACAGATTATTTCCTCAAACTTGAATGTAAAGTCCACGAGATCAGGGACCATCCCTGTATGATTCACTACAGTATCTCCATCACAGCGATTGCTAGAAACATGCCTTCTCCAAGTGAGTATATACTTGAACGATTGAGTAATGAATTGAATGAATGAGTTACATAAGCAACTGACTTGAATAAGCTTTGCTGGCAAGCGCAAAGAAGATGTCTGTATTGAAATACATTCAGGGGCACCTGGGCGGCTCAGTGGGTTAAGCCTCTGCCTTCGGCTCGGGTTGTGGTCTCAGGGTCCTGGGATCGAGCCCCACATCGGGCTCTCTGCTTAGCAGGGAGCCTGCTTCCTCCTCTCTCTCTCTCTCTCTCTCTGCCTGCCTCTCTGCCTACTTGTGATCTCTACCTGTCAAATAAATAAATAAAATCCTAAAAAAAAAAAAAAAAAAGAAATACATTCATGGTTGACCTCTCCTCCTTCCCTCCCTTCCTCCCTTCTATAATTACTAAACCCCTTTATGCCATGCCCCATGCGTGGCCCTGGAGCTTAGTGGCTCCTGCTTTCATGAAGTCTGTTATCTAGTAGACGAGATGGATAATTAGTCGTGGTCAGAGTGATGGGAGGATTCTGTGAGTAGGTCAGTGAAACTAGGGGAGAATTGGCTGAGGTTATGTCACTGAACTGACTTAGAAGGACAAGAAGGAGTTGGCTCAGGGAGGGAGGTGTGACCCAGGACAAATACATAGGTCTGGTAATGAGTCAGTCTGTGGTTACCATGCATGGTTGGGATGAGCATAAAAGGGAGATCTGCTTAGAACTTTCTGTCCCTGGGCAATCACCATCACTGTTATATAAAATATTGTTACACAAAGATTTCAAAATCTGCAAATGATCTGACAAAACTCATACTCTTCTCTCAGGTAAGTGCCAAAAATGTCAGTTTCATAATAAAATAAAAGCTCATTTCATTTTTTTTAATCTCTATTAGGGCCAGTAGAAATGATTTATTGATTTTTAAAGAAAAAAATATTTTTAAATGCCACTTTTTTTTTTTTTTGCATGCAACTTGTTTATGGATGTGGAGGTCTCATATACCCCAAACGTGCTTCTGGTTATTAAATGTTAACAGTTTTGAGGAAAATCAATAGAATAATCAGAAAACTCATGAAAAAGATGAATAAAGAACAAAACAATTCCATACCCTGCAGTAATTGTTATTTGTTTTTGAATATTCTAAGTTTGTGACTCGTTACTTGCCATTGGGTCCACATATATCCTAATGATTTTGCTTTGAATGCCATAGAATTTTTTGTTGTTGTTGTTTTGAATGCCACAAAAGTTGAAGCTAACACACATAAATGAAGATCACCTTCTCAGCACCGCTCAGGTAGAACAGAACTGCAAAAGTCAGGAGCGCCTGCGTGAACTCCTGCTTGCTTTGGGTAAGGCCCCCCTGTAGCAGCCATGCTTGTCCGTGTGTTCCTGCACTACCCCAGCTGCAAGTCTAGCTGGACTGGAAGGCCTGGAGGATGTTTGTTCCTCCCACCCAACTTTATCCCATCAGACTAAGCAAGATGTGTGCAGCTTACCTTTCCCTTTTTGACTTGGTTATCAGGAAGCTCCTTGGCGTAGCTCTTTCCATTTCAACTGCCACCTTCTTGTTCCATGAGATCATTTGCCAGAAAAATAGTAGATCCTCTCTGACTTAAATGGAAGCTGCATAAAATTCTCTGCAGAAGTAGAGTGGTTAGAAATCAAGCAAGATCAAAGAACCGTGGTTTATCACAGGGATGGAAAAGCAATTGAACATGAGCACTAGATTTCCACGTCCTCGCTGTCCAAGTAAAGTTGTCAAGGTGGCTGCATGTATGCGTTCTCCTAGGGTAGCAGAGGGTTTCTCCCTACTCCTTCCTACCGAGGACTCTCTCACTGGACAGAGCAGACAAGCAGTTCGCAGGGATTTCTATATAGTGATTTTACAGATTACTATTATTACAAAATGTGATGAAATCATATTCCATGTTAGTACCATATAACATATATGTGATCATTTACATAATAATCCTCAGTAAATCATTGCTGAGTGTTGTGACACCTGCCACCACTCTGGGTTATAGAAGCGGAGAACCCGTACCGTAGCTCGAATGCCTAAAGAGCTCCTCCTCTTTGCTGTGTCTGTGTTGAGCTTCCTGTGGGGGCTGGAGCTCATTACCAGTAACCGATTAAGAAAGACCCAAGGTTGTTGGGAATCACTGAGTCTAAGCAGGGGAAACGTTTCAATAAAGCGAGGTTATTGCTGCTAAATACACTGGCTTAGCCAATCGAACACTGGAGTTCTAGCTCCCTATAAGTTGCTATTTAAAAATAAATAGATATAGGGACGCCTGGGTGGCTCAGCCAATTAAGCGGCTGCCTTCTGCTCAGATCGTGATCCCAGGGTCCTGGGATCGAGTCCCACATTGCACTCCTTGCTCAGCAGGGAGCCTGCTACTCTGCCTGCCTGCCACGTGCTTCTCCCTCGGCCTGCCACTCCCTCTGCTTATGCTCACACTCTGTCTGATTTAAAAATAAATAAATAAAATATTTTAAAAGTATGAGATCTAAAATATTCCTAATGGAATGTCTAGGGCCACACGGGGTGAAGGGAAGTTTAGAAGTACCTAAGAGAGCAGTGCCACAAGGAGGGGCGGGCTGGAACCCCTTTGCACTACCTGCTTCTGTGGTTTCTCTGGGCCATCGTTTCTTCATCAGAAGAGGAGGAGCCAAACCCTGAGAATTTCAACGGGTCTCACAGCTGAAAGAGAAAACAAATTTCTTTGTGGAAATTTAACTCAATTGGGATCTAATGGCATCCTTCAGGCATGTAATGATGTGTGGTGCACATTGTCTTATTTGAGCAGGGAGACCTTGAAACGCGAGGGTTGTCCTTCCACTGCCAGCCAGTCTTGGGTTTGGACCCTTGGTGGGTGCTGGGCGAGAGGGCCCTTGTTTATGACGGTGCCTCTTTGGACCAACTGTCTGCTAGACGTGCCCTTTGAGAAGCGAGGCTAGATGTGAGTGGGCTCGTCCGCCCTCCCCGCACCCCACCCACTGACGATCTGTGGGACACCCCGCTCATGGGGTGGGGGGGTGTGCAGGGTCACTGCAGCCCCGGTTAGACACGGAAGCTCAGCCACGAGAAGCAAGAAGCGTTGTGTTCCCATTCCGGAATTCCGGAACTACTGTGTATTTGCTCTGTGCTTTTGAACAAGTTACTTAACCTAAACAAGTAGTTGACCCTACCTCTGGGCAGTAAAAGCCTGGAGCATTTAGAACACGTGTCTGATACATATTAACAGCCCCAAACCAGACAGTTGTTTTTGCTGTCTTCCTGCAAAATATGGGAATCAGCCTGCCGCCTACCTCCAATCATAACCCTGTTGTGATCCTCTGAGGGGGCCTTGTGGGGAAGCACAGAGGGGCTCCCCGAACCCCTCTGTGTGTGCGGAAGGATGGTGTTTCAGCCATTCCTTGGAGACTGATGTTTATACTGCTCTTAGAGCTCTTTAGGGAATAAAATTACCTCTCGATTTCACTAGCCTAATTCAATGTCTGACAACTTCTCTCACTCGGGAAGTTATTCTTTCTGTGTGGCTTAATTGCCTATTGTTGCAATTTCAATTTGGGGTGAAGGAAAGGATGGCGGGTCTGACTCGGAGATAAAGGGATTGCAGAGAAACAAGTGGGTTGGACTCAAGCACGGGCTCTCGGCATGTGGGTGCGGGGCTCAGGCTCGGGGGCTCGGCTGCGACACTGGGGCAGGGGTCTGCAGGGGTGCCTGGAGGGGCAGTGGGTTGCAGGGAGGTGACAGTCGGCCGTGACCTGGAATACTTGTCCCCGCTCTCCCACCCACACTGCAACTGGGGCAGCTTCATACTTACGGTCTCTGTCTACTTGCATGAGAGGTTTCACCAGCAGAAACAGTCTCACAGATAAAGGAAAAATCTGAAATACCTGGAGGCCAGTGTAAGTCCCTGAAAATCCGCCTGACATGATCTGTCACTTGGCAACTGACTTTGTTGCTTCTTGTCTCAGCTGCTCTGTGCCTGTCTGAAAGCAACAACGTGTGTGTGTGTGTGTGTGTGTGTGTGTGTGTGTGTGTGTGTGTATGCGCGTGTGCAGGTACACACACGCGCACACACTGCTTCTCTCATGGTGCTGGTGAGGGAGGGATGGTAAATGGGAAAATTTATTGGGAGAGGAACTTTATAAATTCAAGATGTAATTCTCACAAGACCAGAGAAAGCTCCTGTTCATGAGTTTGAGGGGATAATCTTGACCCAGCCTTGTTGGGGGGGGGACCCCTGGGAATTCATAGGAGGTTTTTATCTCTAGCCTGGGGAATGGGGTGGCAATGACTGAAGCCCAAGTCGAGAGCAGATCTATTTGGCACAGCCCCACCTAATGAAACAGATTTGGAGGAAAAGTGACCAAAATAAAGGGAGTGAATACAGACCACGCACTGGAAGGTTTATGCTCTTGGTGCACTGGGGAGCAACAGGTGTGCAGAGCCCCCCCAACCAAGTACCCCTAGATGTCAAAGTGACATGCTCAGTGTCACCAAGCATGGCATCCTGGCCTCTGTTAGACCACCAAGTGGAGTCCTGGTGTTTAAGGAGTGGTCTCAGGGGATGCCCTGGGAGGAGGAGTAGGTTCAGAAGGAAACTCTCTGCCAGCCTGACTCCAGGACATGGGTCTCAATCCCTCACTCAAGCATGAATGGGAGATCGATCACCCAGGACTGTGCAAGTGGGAATAAGCTGTTCCCTAAAGCCATAGTGATCTAAACAGTCATGTTCAGATGTCGAGGGCCCACTGCACACTTGCCTGTAAACCCCTAACGGACATTAGGTCTCTTTGGATTGGTGATGGTCTTCCCATACTCCTATGGTGACATTTAAGTCCAGGGTGAGGCCATCCCTGATTCCATGGGACACAGTCTGTTAGGCGCTGTGCACCATTCCCTAACGTAGTCCTTACCACCGCCTCCCCAGGCTAAGTGGCACCTTCTCAATTATACAGAGACAGACGTTGAGGTTTCAAATTGGGGGGACTCACTGATCATTGACGTAACCCTTTTCCCCTTTTTCTACAACTTAAACCACACACACACACACACACACACACACACACACACACCCCTCTCTTTCACATTGTTTGCTAAGGCACGAAGCAACCCTGGATCACTTAAGTGAGTCACTGTCCACCCCAGTTCCATCTTTCCTCCATTTTCCTTCAACATCCGTCACCATGGACTGGCCCTTTGCTGCTGAGTGATGCTTGGTCTAAGTGCATCCCGTACTGGGGTGAATGGGTTAATGAGTGAGTGATGGATGGTGGTCGGGGGAGGGGCAATGCCTCTTGGTGGGACGAACTCACCCATCTTCCCACGGCTACTGTCCTTTCTCCCCAGGGTGGCATGATTGCTCTGCTGCTGTCCATCTTGTGCCTGGTGATGATCTTGTACACTCGCCGGCGTTGGTGCAAGCGCCGCCGGGTGCCTCAGCCCCAGAAGAGTGCCAGCGCCGAGGCGGCCAATGAGATTCACTACATCCCCTCTGTGCTGATCGGCGGGCATGGACGGGAGAGTCTGCGCAATGCCCGCGTGCAGGGCCACAACTCCAGTGGCACCCTGAGCATCCGGGAGACCCCCATCCTGGACGGCTATGAGTACGACATCACGGACCTGCGCCACCACCTGCAGAGGGAGTGTATGAACGGAGGGGAGGACTTTGCCAGCCAGGTCACCCGCACCCTGGACTCCCTGCAGGGCTGCAACGAGAAGGCGGGGATGGACCTCACTCCAGGTGGGCAAGTCGCTCCTCCTCTTGGGGAACTAGGGAGAGAGGACGGAACCAGCTTCTCTACCCTGGGGGCCAGTTGTCCTGCATGATGCCATGCACCTGTGCCCTTTCCCAGGTGGGCCAGAAGGGTACACGCTTTCCTGAGCTGTGTTCCAATGTGGGAAGTCAGAAGAACCAGTATACACTGAATCCCTCTCCTCTTCCCCTTTGCACTGGAAGCAGAGATGCCTTTATATCCAATGGAAGAGGGGGTCAGATAGAGCCTTTTCCATAGATAATAGAGCAGGCCCCAGGGAAATAAGAAGCTAGCGAGAGAGATCTTGTGTGTAGGGCATTTTTGCAAGTCACATGTTTGCTTAGGTGATTTATTTATCCACTGGCGTGGAAGGGGCAGAGGTGCTGGTCTTTTCTATGACTCTGAAGACCTTGGTCTGGGCTGGGAGTGGCTAGTTGGGTTGTCTAGCCCATGCCTCTGTGGTCCTCACAAGGGTTGTACTTCTTCAGAGATGAGGAATGCAGTCAGGCTGCCCGAGCCTACATGCCTTGTGTTTCTATAGAGATGCTTGGTGGAAAAGACTTGGACCCGATCGGGCTGAGCCAAACGGGGTCAACAAAATGCAGAGAGGGAATCACTGTACTTTTCTTCTACAGTGGCCCTCCTGTCTCTTTCTCTGAAATTTCCATAAATAAACAACTCCTCATAAAGAAAACCCCAAGACAGTGATCCCTCAAAAACTGCTCCATTATCTTTAAAGAAGACATTTTTCATACGGAATATTGCTGAAGATATATAGACTTTCCGTGGGGCTTGAAAAGAGGGAAAGCACATCACGGCAGTCTCCATTATGGGGCACTTGGGCGGTCCCATCGGTTGAACATCTGAGTCTCAGTTTCAACTCAGGTCATGATTTCATGGGTCATAAGATCAAGCCCCATATCTGGCTTCATGCTCAGCAGGGAGTCTGCTTGAAGATTCTTTCCCTCTGCCCCTTCCAAACAACTCAAGTAAATAGATAAATCTTAAAAAAAAAAAAAAAAGATGTCTCCATTCTGCTTTGTAACTAGGAGAGATCCTAAATGAATAGCCACTTCTTAATGAGACTTAAAGTCTGGGAAGTCCTTGAGGATAAGAGACCTGTGGTCAATGCCTATATTCCCCATGGCACCTGGTGTGGTGCAAAGCCCATGTGATGCTCATGGGGTTCCAAACTCTAAGGAATTCGGGGAGCAGCCAGTACTGCAAATACAAATAGTAGTGGTGTCAGACTGCAGGGAACGGTGTGAACTGGAATGGAAGAGGAGAGGGCGTTTTCTGCTTGAATGCATTCAAATTCAGCTTCTTTTTAAAACTCTTTGCCACCCCAGAGAAAGGAATCCGTTGTCTGTCTCTTGCCAGCGGGGCCACATGCGGTGACCCAAATCAATTCAGAATCAGTGAACTTGGGTTTTCAGTTGTCATCTCTCTCCTTCTCTCCTCCCTCAGTTTTGCAGCCCTGCAGAAATCAGAGGTGTGTTTACTCTCTGCCAATCTCTCACTTTAAAGTTTCCTTATTTCAGTTCTGTGAAACTCAGGCAGCTTTCCATGCTCCACTTTCTTCTAGCCTTTTCTCTGAAAGCATTTGCCTTGACTTCTCCTTCTGCAGGAAGCGACAATGCCAAGCTGTCGCTGATGAACAAGTACAAGGATAACATCATTGCCACCAGCCCCGTGGACTCCAACCACCAGCAAGCCACTCTGCTCTCGCACACCTCCAGCAGCCAGCGAAAGCGCATCAACAACAAGGCGAGAGGTATCTGCCTCTGATGGCTGGGCTTGCGGGTGGCGGATTTCTTAACATCGGTAGAGGCAGGACCACTCATAGGTTGGACCCCCAACTCTCAGGCATGGCTATAGGGTGTGTGTTTGGGCCCAGTCTTTCTGGAAGCCTGTTGGGTGTTACTTAGCTAAAAAAACTTCAATGCACAAACCTTCTAACCAAGTAATTTCATAAACAAGGCATTTATCCTTAGGAAATAATTGGACGAGTGCGCAGAGCTGTGTGTAAAAGGCTGTTCATCACAACATTGTTTAAAAGAGCGAAAAATTGGAAATAGCTTAAGTGTCCATCAATAGGGAATCGGTTAACTACCTGCACATCTGTCTGTTGTCCGGCTGCTTCTCATGCGGTCATTTAGGATGATAAGATAGATCCATATTTGTTCATATGGAAAGTTGCGCACCCATTTATTAAATGGGGAAAAAAAAAAACCCAAGACTATAAAATGGAAGGTACAGCAAAATGCCATTTGTAAGGGGAGATTAAAAAGCCTTTATCTACTTCTATTTCAGAAAAAGACAGAGAGCATATACGTCAAGTGTGAACGGAGTTTTTCTCTGATTGACAGGCTTTAGAGGACATCGGGGTTGTTCCCTGTGCACGTTTCTGTGCATTCTCTTTATTATTTTTTCCCTCTTTTCTCCACTGAATGTATATTAATTCTAGGACCAGAGAAAAGCAAAAATATAACATCCGAACTTTGGAGAAGGGAGGTTTCCCTTCCATTCCTTCCCACCCACCATCCTCGAAGGTCCTCTCGGGCAGTGCTGCTGGGAGGGGCCCATCTCGGGGTGGGGGTGAGCCCGGGCTGCTGCAGGTGGGTGCCGGTGACCACTGGCTTGAGAAGGTCCACTTCTTCAATCAGTCTGTGTATCCGAAAGCTCCAGGGTCCGTGCCTCCTCCTCCCAAACAGCCGGTCAACCTGCTCTTGTCTTTATCGACTTTTCTCCTGAACTTGCCCAGTGATTTGGTGTCACGAAGGAAACACTGAAGATGTCGACTGTGCTGTGCTTCTTTTCATTACAGCTGGTTCTGCCTTCCTGAGCCCTGAAGGGGATTCTGGCACTGAGACAGAAAACGACCCCCAGCTGACCTTCTACACCGACCCCTCGCGGAGCCGGAGGCGCAGCCGAGGTGGGAAGGTTGGAGGGGCACAGCGGGTGGCGGGGCTCCGGGCAGGGGAGCCGAGGAGTTGCAGAGGGGCTGGGTCGGGCTGGGGGCTGTGTGGACCGAAGCCAGTTTCTGCAGGAAGCATCCCTTGGACCACAGCTGGTGTTTCCTCCTAAGGAAGAAAGAAGAGCCTAGAGTGGAAAATTTCTGAGAATCATCTCTCCCAGATAATGGCACTCTCAAACAAGTTTTCAAGTTGTTTGAAAGGCTATTTCTTGGTCAGAAGACTCTCAATTCCTTCTGGAAGCCTCAGGAGTCATATTTTGCTGTTTAGACACAGGAAATAAAGTTGATAAAGTGTGTTGTATGTGAAAATGTGGACGGTATATGTCCCCTTGCTTACCCGGCCACACGGACCATGGGATTGGGGAGGCAGCGGTTGGGGGGCAGGGTCGCCGAGGAATGATCTGTGATCCATCTGTAACGGTATTTGGCCTTTCGTCCCCTCCCCGGTGGAATCACAGGACCCCCAAGCCTCCGAGTGCCCTCCTTTCTCCCGGCAGGGTCCCGGGGAGCTCACACACTCTTCTCAGCCCTGCTAGTGCCATCCTTCCACACAGATGCTCAGTGGGCCCCTGCTCCTGTGTCACGCGTGGCTGTGACAATGAGGTGCCACTGCCCGTGGCCTTGCTGGGAGCGCTGTTGTCACTGAGGGAAGTCTGGGTTCAACAGGCTTCTCTGTTTACTTGCTGTGTGATATCGGAGGAGAACAGCAGCTTCTCTGAGTCTGATTCCTCATATACAAAGCGTGTTAACAATACCTCACACACTGGGCTCTGACCAGCATTAAATTATATTAAAATGGGCTCTTTGGGTGACTGGCAGAACTCTGTGCAGCCATCATTGTCATCGCTCCCAGATCTCTCTGCAGTGCGGCTTCAGGCTTGTGCGACACTCCATCTTAAGGAATTTCAGACAGGGACCCACTGAGATAGAGTGGAGGATGTTTGAGTGGCCTCCCCTTGTGTTATACCCAATGGCATTTTCCCCAGCCCATCATCAACCAATGCCCCACACCCCACCCAAAGACATTTACATTTTGGCTCTCTCCTACCTCTACTCGGGTTCCTTCCACACTGAGGACATTCTTCCCAGAGACTGGGAGCATCCCTTTTAATGCCTCAGTTGCAGCTTCTCTAAGCTTTGCTTCTGTCAGGACAAAAGTCCTTCCCACCATTTTCCTCCAGAGATCAGTGGGGCTCTGGGCAGCCTAACGTCTGATGCCCCAGTATCCCTGAGGGGAGAATGTGGATCCTTGATTCTCTTGAGCTATTAATATACAGCAGAGGGTGAACCTTGGCCCATCCGACCCTGAACAGGGCATGTTCTGCTTCAATAAAATCCTGTTTAAGAAGAGCCGTAGTAATGAATTAGAATGAGTTTCTTTGCAGCATCAAACTGTTTCTTTAAAATACCAAGCTCTCCTAGTCCATCAACTGTTTATTGCTATCAAGTAGACTGTAAGCTTCTTAGGGATGGGCATATCTAATTTACTTTTCCAAAGTGCCCAGCGAAGGATTTTGCCTATAATAGATGCTTGTAAGTGTTTGTTGAATTGAACTGAATACATCAATCAGGCCGGCAAATTTTATAACTCACCTGCCATAGGTCAGGCTTTGTGATGGGAGGTAGAAACATGGAAACACGGCACGGTGATAAGCCCTAATTTAATATTATAAATAAAGTAAAATGAGTACTCAGAGGACAGAACAGGTCATTCGACCTGGCAGCAATAGGAGACAAAGAAGGAGAGAATAATTAGACCTGGGTTATATACAGCATGTAGAATTTATTGAAAAAGCAGAATCTAGGGTAAGGACAACCTAGTAAGGAAAACGGCATCTAGAAAGCCTGGAAGGCACAAAAGAACATGGCATTTTTAAGCACGTGAAAGAGTTCTGTATGGCAAGGGTAAGAACACAGGCCACAGGGTAGTGGGGACGGGGCTGGATACCGGGCCAGATCCCCCAGGATCGCACCTGGGCCATGAGTTTGCACTTGGTTCTGTAGGTCTCAGGGAACCACTGGACGTTTGAAAGCCAGGCAGAGATGCTGAGGATGGTTCGATGGTACAGAAGGACCAGGGAGGCGAGAAGATGAGTAGCAAGTCACTGCAATCACGTGAGAGCAGCGGCAAGTGCCCGTAAACAGTGACAACGCTGTGTGATAAAAGCTTTAACAGCAGGGTGCTCCCAGGGCTAGAGGAGCAGCAGGGGATGAGTGAGAGTCTGCTCTCAAAGGTTTCAGGGAAGTGTTTACAAGGAGATGCTGTTGGAGCAGGGACTTGAAGAGTAGGTGTATACCAGGCTGACAAGGTGACAAAATGGCATTCTGCGGAGGAGGAAATGATATGTGCAAAGTCACAGAGACATAAACGATAATGGTCTAGTGAGAGAGTGGGAAAGGGTTTACTAGAATGAAGCGTACGGTGCAGGTTTGCAGTTCGCTTAGGAAATAAGGCCTGACGAGCAGGAGACAGCATGCGCCTTGACCGGAGGACTTGGACCTAACCCTTCAGTTGGCGCCCCTGGAGGCTTCTCAAGAGCATCTCACTGGTCCACTCAGCTTTGCAAAGGGCGCCTCTGGGGAGGCAAGGGTGGGGAGGTTGAGGCAGGGAGACTGGGCACACGACTGTTGCTGCTGTCCAGGTGTGCGATGCTGGGCTTGGGTCAGGATGGAGAGAATGAAGGCAAGGGAGACTTTGGACCCAAGATGGAAACATATTTAACGGTATCGGAGGAGGGGGAGGGCGTGGCTTATAGAGCCAGGGGCGGGGTCAGACAAGGTGGAGTCTTCCGACTGGAGAAACCAAGTAGCTCAGGGCGCATTCTGCGGGTGGTGGAAATCAGAGGAAGAGGGAGGAAAAGACTCCCAAAGACTCCCCCGGGCCCAGAGATTGAGCAGTGCCTCGTCTGGGGGATGGTGCTCCAGCCGGACCTCTGCCTCTGTCCCGGCTCCTTAGCAGTGGCTTTTCCCTGGACGTGCCCTGTCGCCTCTCTGACAGTCTCTCTGTGGGAGCTGCCTCATCAGACCATGATCCTCGTTAAATGACATGAGCCACGTAAAGCCCGCACACTGGCGCCTGATGCAGAATTATGCTTTGTAAATTTTTACTGTCATTTTGAGGTTGATCTCTGTGAGACTTATTTTCCTTACCTGTGAAGTGGGTAGTTACTGTCTGGACTCCTAGATTTATTCTAAGGAAGCAAATAATAAAAATAAAAAAAGGTATGCAAAGCAATTTACCTGCTGTCTGACATAATAGATGCCTTTTATTTCTATCTGTCATAAATGCCAACACAGACCAGACCATTAGAAAATGACAAAGGACACATTCTATTGGCCACTTGCCTTGCTTTCTTACTTTCCCACATCTGTTCTGCCTCCGAGTGAAACATTCCTCTTATTACTACCATTTTATCCTTTGCACAAAAACCAAAAACAAAGACACACCAAGAAAACCTTCCTTCCTATTCCTGTCCGCAACCGCCTGCAAGTGCCTTCTCAGCATCCTTCTTTGCTCACTAGGCTGCCATTTATAATGTCACCCCAGTCACCACAGGACTGGGGGGACCCTTCAGGCACGACAACATCCTCTACACAGACAGAGCAGACTTTCCTCATTCCTGGTCCTCGAGAGGGAGATTGACCTGTAGGACAGAGTTTTGGGAAGTTACTCAAGAGGCAGTTGGGGAAGTAGTTTGAGCCCTGGGAGGAAGGAGCTGGTTTGTGAGAGCGCCCTCTATGGGAAGCCGTGAGAAGTGCAGAGACTTCTAGAACGGGGTGGAAGCATCCTTACCACCCTTGGGCAAGAGGTTGGAGCTCAGTCAGGTGGGTAGCAGGGAAGAATGCCCTCCTCTATGATTTCTTTGTAAACCTGTCCCAGGAAAAGCGTGGAGAACTTGCACACAGCTGATCGTTGTTGACCCCGAGGACCATTAGCATGCTAAATCCCTCTGAGTAGAGCTGACAACACGGTGTTGTTCCATGAGGATGAAGCTCATTGGGGTTGTGAGCTGAAACATTCTTTGCCTGGACTAGGTTTGCCCACTGCCTCCCCTGTTGGCTGGGCTGGGAAGCAGAAGGCCAGACTGGCCCCTCACTGCCAAGATTCTTACCACTGTGTGTCTTGCTTGTATCTTGCTTCCAGTGGGCTCTCCCAGAAGTCCTGTGAATAAGACCACCTTGACGCTGATTAGCATCACCAGCTGTGTGATCGGCCTCGTGTGCTCCTCTCACGTCAGCTGCCCCCTCGTTGTCAAAATCACCCTGCATGTCCCCGAACACCTGATCGCCGATGGTAAGCTCGCTTCCGAGGATGTGGCTTCCTCCCCAAAGGGGAAGTTTTCATCTTGGGCCAGGAAGATAGAGAAGCCAGGCATCACTGTTACTTATTACTGTAAGTGAGGGAAAAACAAACCCAGATAAGTAAGGCTTAGGACACATAAGTAAGGCTTTGGATGGTCCACAGACAAAATCAGAAAGCAGGTTCAAAACAAAACAAAACAAAACAACAACAACACAAAAGTGAACAGATTACCTCCTCTTCTCTATGCCCATTCCAATTTCTCATTTCTGTTTGCTTTCAAATAAGCCCCTGTCTAGGTAGAGAATTACAAAGCATGCTGGATACAGGCAGATAGACACCGAGAGATTTCTCTGGCTTTTGGGAAGGGAGAAGCTAACTGGGAACTTGGAAGGGGTTAAGAACCAGCCACACTTTGGTTTGGTATGCCCGGGTGAGAAATTCCTAATTGCAGTAACTTGCTAAAAGCCTGGAACTCTGAAGCAATAATTTCCTTTCATCGAGGGGGACCCCAGTAGAATGAGGGAGTTGTTCGGGTTCCAGAGGCCCTGATTTCTTGAAGCCCAGAGAACCTAATTGACTTGTTAAAGTCTCTTCTCTCGCCGATAGAAGGCTGGAAACAGGTGGGGACTGTCCGCGTCATTAGAGGGCCTGCTATTTGATGGCAAGTGGAGGCCCGGCGGCAGGTCCCCGCTCCTTGGGTGAATGCCAGTGCCTGTGGCTGGGTCTGGGTCTGATGGAGTCATGCTGTGGCCATCACAGAGTGGCTCTGCCCGATAATTCCCGGGGCCCACCCTGAAAGAGATGGGATCCAGCAAGGCCAGGAGGAGGTCCAAGTGGTTGCCGAGCCTCCAACTGCTGATCCCTCGCTCCGGGGTCATGACAGGCCAGGGCTGGTAGGCGTAATGACCTCGGGATTGGGCCGTTCTGTGGAGTGTCCCTGTCCCTTACTCTGTCTTGAGGGACGCTGGCCCGCACGTGCGCACGCATGCGCACATGTGCTGTGTGTGTGTGTGCTGTCTTGTGGTGTGTGTGTGTGTGTGTTGTCGTGTGCATGTCCAGGCATTCCTCTTCTCTCTCTCCCGCAGGGAGCCGGTTCATCCTGTTGGAGGGGAGCCAGCTGGATGCCAGTGACTGGCTGAACCCAGCTCAAGTGGTTCTCTTCTCTCAGCAGAACTCCAGTGGGCCCTGGGCCATGGACCTCTGTGCCCGGCGGCTCCTGGACCCCTGTGAACACCAATGCGACCCCGAAACTGGTAGGCAGGAGCACCGGGCAGCGGGTAACTGTCAGAGTTTGTGCCTCTTGCAATCACCCCCATGGAAACCCCGACCATCTTCTCCCAATGTCTCCATTGCCTTCGGGGGCCTAGGCCGTGCAAGCTGCCAGTGTGCGGGGGCTCCTGAGCCCATTGGCTTAGAATGTGGCGTGTTCAGGCAGAAAGCCTTGGAAGTACCCTATTTGTAGCCCCCATTCTGCATCCCAGATAGGCCAGTCTAGGACGACCTCCACCATCCATGTGGCATCCTGCCAGCGGATGTCAGCCGCTGGGGCTAGACCTTTTAATGCATGTTTATTGTAGAAAATTTGGAAAATTTAAGAAAGCTTATAGAAGAAAATGATAATCATCTATAATTCTCTCTCCTGGAGAAATCGCTTTAAAATCATAACGTCCTCCCTTCCGATCTTTAATCTGTGCATGAGTTTGAGAGACTTACAAGCATGCTACGTCCAGTAGCTCTTTCTTGAGTTTTTCACTTCACATTCTATCGTGAAAATTTTCCAGAACCATTAAATATTCCTCAATAACATAATTTTAATGGCTATTAGGTATTCCATTGTATGGCCATACCATAGCTCATTTAAATAGTTCCCTATTCGTTGACATTTAGGATGCTTTAAATTTTTAATTTTTACAAATACTACCAAAATGAATATCTTCCCACATAAATGCAGGGCACATGTGAAGTTAATATCTTCAGAGAAATCCTAGGAGAGAGAGTACTGGGGCCAAGGGGAGAGACATTGCTCAGGCTGCCATGTTTTGAGACGGGGCTGGGGCTTCCCCGGGAGGGTCCACGTGCGGACAAGGCACGTGACGGGGCACGCCCCGAGCTTGTGAGCTCCACGATCCCGAGGAGTATGGGTCCCTCCTTCCAGGTTGCTGTGCACTTTCCTTGTAGAAGAGGGTTCATCTCCAACAATCTCCATCAAGATCTGAGTCTTTTAGATTCAGTAACACAGATAGATGCTTCCCAGAGCAGCGCGATGCCCTAGAACAAAGGAAGGCGTGTAATGACAGCTAAGACACCCAGGGGAAATGTTGGGAGCTGGGGGCCAATTCCTCCAGCTCTCTGTATCTCATGCACAGCCCCTTCTCCTCCACCACACACACACACGCACACACGTATATATGCATACATGAACAAATGTGCATATATACACATGCATATACATGCATACATAGGCACACACATGCACACACGTGCACACTTGCACACACACAGAGTACACATGTACATACACACATACACAGTGCACGCCCCTATCCCTACAGGCACATTTTCTTCAGGTGCTGGGGTGGAGGGATATTAGTAACGTTTGAGTCCAAGGGACAGAGCCTTGCTTCTGTTATGATGCATTGTGGTGTGTCTTTGGGAGAGTAGCGGGCAGCTACAACATCCAAAGTTCACCTTCTTAGGTCTAAGGGCTGTTGTCACCTGGACCCGTCATAGGGATTCCAGACTCCCATATGGAAGAGAAAGTATAGCATTTTAAACACCTGACGTCTAAGACTGTGCTTGCTTACTGCTCTTCCCACGCTGTCAGGCAAACACCAAATCAAACAGATGGGCCATGTGCCATGCCCAAAAGCCAGTGTGCTCGGGAGAAAGGAAAAAGGGCTCATCTCCAAGGCAGAGCCACTCCGGGCGCCTGAGCTGGTCTCTGGTCCCCCTCTGGCTGACTTGGAGTGGGAGATCCTGGGACAAGCTCAGTGCTTAAACTCACTTCTGAGACAAGCCTGATCTCCAGAGGGCCTTGGAAGGTTTTCCTGAGGTTTTAAAGAACAGGAAGCACTTGTGATTACATGTGGGGAGAGAAGGGATTGGTGTTTTGAGCATGGAGGGGTCTTAGAAATGATCTCCTTTAGATCAATACGTGAATTGTCCCAAGAATGTACATAACTCACCCAAAGCCCCCTAGCTTCCCAAGGCATATAGTCTGTGTTCCGTCCATCATGAAGTCTGAACACAGGTAGGATTATGGAGGGTTGCGTGACTTCCCCAGCCAAGTCGGATCCAATATATTTGTCCCTGAAGGCTACGGAAGCAGCGTTCAGTACTGAACATGCTTCCCGAGCCAGGAGTTGGGGCGGCTGCTTGTCCACACCTGCCTCTTCAGTCTTCCCAGACATCTCGTTTCTAATCCTTGCTGAAAATGGCTCTGGGAAGCCCTCCTCTGCCAGTGGTTTCCCAGTCTCTGGGACGATTAACAAATAGCCGCTGGAAGGCCAGGGGGGAGACCGCAGATAGGAACCCACACCCCACACCGGAGACGAAGGTGCAACATCTTCCTTTGGGGGAGCAGCCGAGGAAGGCTGCTGCGGAGACATTTATTCCCATTAATGCTGGAAATGGAAGCCCTCCCCCTCCCCACCCTGCTTTCTTCCCGCACATGGGATGATGTGGTCAGCCCACACGCTCATCACTGAGAAACTTTATCGCCTCCCACACTCCATCCCGGAGCCTTCCTCCAAAGAGCTGAGTGTGGGAATTGGCTGCAAGTCAAGCCGACGTTATTTTTGCATCCCTCCAGCTAACTCACTTGGAAATGTCATAGTGTTGGGACATGTGCTTTCCCAGCCATGCCGAGGGGTCTGCCCATATGGAGATGTGGAGCTGTGCAAGGGCACGTGTGTACTTCTTCACGCACGCGCTGCACAAACACACAAACACACACGCTCATTCCCTGCAAAGGAGCATCCTCGGGGGCCTGGAGCTATCCTCAGGCAACCTTCCAGAGGGTTTCGGAGTGAAGCGTGTATTTACTCATCACCTGCGCTGTGGTCCAGAAGAGCAGCTGTGGTAGGCAGAATATTGGGTCCCCGACCGTGGGCTCCTCCTCATCCCCAGAACCTGTGAATGCGTTACGTTACCTGGCAAAGATGAATTGAGGTTGCTAAACCAGTGGCTTTAAAATGGGGAGAGTAGGGGTGACTGGCGGCTTAATCGGTGAAGCATCTGACTCTCGGTTTTGGCTCAGGTCGTGATCTCAGGGTTGTGAGATCGAGCCCTGAGCTGGGCTCCCTGCTCAGTGGGGAGTCTGCTTGAGACTCTCTCCCTCTGCCCCTTGTCCCACTTGCTCCAGCTCTCTCTCTCTCTCTCTCAAATAAATAAGTGAATCTTTAAAAAAATAAAATGAGGAGAGTATCTTGGATCACCTAGACGGGCCCAGTACAATCACAAGAGTCCTTCAAAGTGGAAGAGGGAGGCAGAGGCGGCGGCCAGACCCTACGAGCCGAGACATGAGAAGGACTCCAGCAGCCACTGCCGGCTTTGAAGCTGGAGGAAGGGGGCCCGCCATAAGGAATGGGGCGGCTTCCAGAAGGTGGAAAAGGCAAGGAAATGGATCCTCCACTCAAGGCTCTGAAAAGGAGCGTAGCCCTATAGACTTCCAGTGTTTAGCCCCGTGAGACGTGTGTCAGACTTCTGACCTACAGAACTGTAAGAAAATAAATTAGTATTGTTTCAGCCACTGGATTTGTGATCATTGTCATGGTGCCTGTGGAAACAGGAGGAGGAAAAGGGCAGAGAAGGGACAAGCATCATTATGCTCCTCTTTGTAGCTCCCCAGCCCTGTTTAGGGAGACCACAAAGACCCTTCAAAGACGTGTCAGGAGTCTATGGAAGAACTAGAGCTGGCGGAAGCTTGCTGATCTGTTTTCCTTCTACATTCTAGCGACACACGATTTGGGAGGGATGTGATATAGCTAGAACTGTAAGCCCGGTGCCTGGAAGCTCTTGGCCAATTGCACACTGACCTTCTCCTCCCAGCTTTGTGACCTTAGGTGTGTCTCTGGCCCAGGTGGGCTAACAGCCAACTGCTGAGGTTGAATGGCTTCTTGCCCTGGCTGGATCTAGCCAGAGGTTGACTTTTCCTCTGACTTCCATGGGTTTTTCTTATGCTTGTCTGTTTGCTCACTTGCTTGGCTTTTGATGGAAACACAGACTAACTGGTTTCAGCAGCGTTTTTAACCCTCCATTCCCGGGCTTCGTTCTGCCTGTTGGGCTGCCGAGGAAGGTTCACACACCTGCTTGATTTCACAGCCCCCCGTCAGCCCCGGCCACAGACCCTCACTGCCTTTTTCAAGATATGTATCTTTTATGGGTCTGCAAGGAGCACAGGCTCCCAAGCGAAAGCAAATTTCAGTTGCCATCTACAGAAATCACTTCTACCCCAGATCTTTCTAGAGGCCAGTCCTGGCCACAGAGAAATACATAAGATTTGGCGAGGGGCGTTGGACCAGTTTTCTAGACTCAAGTCTAGCCCTCTTCCCCTTTCCTCGGTCTGAACCACTACCTCTCTGCCTCTCTGTCTCTGTCTCTCTCGAGCTCAGTTTGGCAGGGTCGCACAGCTCCCATTTTGTGCCCACTCTTTCAGACTCCCTTTTGCGGCTCATTTAAAGCACCTTCCTTCAGGACGTACCTTGGCATACTTCCCTCTGTCTGCCCTCCCAGAGTCATGCGGGGCTCTTTGACTCTGGGCCTGCCTCTTGCCTGATGTCTCCACAGGGAGGGAGGCCAGGCAGTTAGAGATTACCCAAGTCCAGATGTCTTCCAGAGATTTCCCTCTTCAGAGGAAGCGCAGTCCCCAATTCCATTTAGTAAAAGCGAACCGCCACCTGAAGGATAGGGGTCTCGGGCTTTTGTCCCTGTCAAGTCCAGCCCAGCCGTGTCTGAGGAGCCCAGCTTCGAGGTCTTTCCTTAATCCTTTGATGAGATTTGCACCGCAGTCCCTCACCTGTGGAATGGGAAATGAGGGGAGGCACGGGTGCCGTATGGGTTACTTCAAGGCGTCCGACCTTGGGTGCCAAGCACAAATCAAGGGTAGCCCTTTCCTGGCCCTCCCTGGATCACCTCGATTGTCCCTTGGTGGGCTTCTACTCTCCGGCAGTGTGCTCGCCCGTGCGTGTCTCCTGCAGGGCACACTCCCTCCCGCTTGGGTTCCTCTCCGTGGCCGTGACACGTCTCTCCATTGGATTCCTGCAAACACCGCCACCGAGTCGGCACGTCATGTGTTCCCCGCCATCTGTCACAGCAGATGCAGAGACTGTAACACTTCTAGCTTAGGAGGGCATCCAACACCCTTGCGGGGTCTTTAAAATTCACAGCTAACAGTCGGAGCTTGTGTTCGCACGAAACCCCTCTTAAAGTCAAGAGTTAGCATTCGGTTGCCATAGCAACTTTCCTCCTCAAGTCTGAACTCCTTTCCGTGTAGATGGCCAAACTGGTTTTGAGGAGGAAGGCAGAAGGGGGGAACGTTTGGTGGGTTCCGGAAATGAGGATCATTTGGGAGGCAGATTTTGGCTATCCTCCGCCTCTAGCCTGATATGTTTGAAAATGTCTCCGTTGCTCTGACTTTGGGCTGCACGTGACATTACACGGAGGAAAAGCTTTCTCTCTTGTCGGCGGTGTCCCCACATAGTCTGAGTGATGGAACCCATAAGGAGATAATGACTTTGAAGGCAATCTGAGAAAGGTACATGCGTTTTACAAAGGGTACGAATCACCGTCGTTAGGAAAATCAGGCTCTGCGTGAACTCTGAGTTGTTAGTGCATTTATTTTTTACATGTTTTGTGGCAACTAGCTATCAAACGTGGAAGGACTCCCTTTTTTGTCAGTCCTCATTTCTAGGGCAAGGCCTCCAGCCAAGACCCCTCCGAGAGTCAGAGCGATGGGTCTGACAACCCCTTGAGGTTTACTTCCTGCTTTTTAATGTTGCACAAGGACAATCGGGAGGTGATCTTCTGAAGGGAGAAGGAGGTCTGTGCCCTCTACCCATTAATCGCCTTTGATTTCTCTATCTTGAGAGTGGGGGTGGTGGTGTTATTTATAAATGCAGGGCAAAATTTTAAGTTAATTAATTTTCCATTACACTCTATGTACAAAAATCGCTACTCGTGCAGAAAAGTGAACCTTCTTCCTGCCCCTGTGTAGCTTCTAGTCTTGAACCCCTGCTTTCCTTGAAATTGGTAAGATAGGAGGCCTGGCTCCTTGGTGATTTCCTTCTTTTATGGGCCTCTGGTACTTGCCTTCTTTATCTTTCCTTCTCCCAGAGAAACCGCCTTCATCTGAAAGCTTTGTTATCACCTACCTAGTTTCAGACTTTGTTTTCCTGGTTCCAATCCTAGCTCCTGATGATTCCTGGGTACAGCTCAGTAGCCCTGAAACTGGTGAATTTGAGCCTGTGGCAAATCTAGCTCATGTAAAGCCTGAGTCTCCCACACTGTCTCATACTGACCTCATACTCTGTGTAAAGCCCCCACAGACTAAGAAATCGCTAGTTTTTGCTTCACTCCTCAGCACCTTGAGCTAAGCAGGTGTGGGGGGAAGAATATGAGTGTTCTCTGGTAGTGAGCCCCGAGGGGGAGCACCTTAATAGGTCCATCTTGAAAGGAATGGCTAAGCTTAGATTCTAACAAAAAACTCATTTCTTTAGAACCTACCCAATCCCTTCCCCCATAACTGTGGGGCCCCTTTGCTTCATTTTTGTTGGTTTTTGTCTTTGAAAAAAGAAAACAGCCCTCAAAGCTATTATTCTAGGTGTATCCTTTTCTAAGTGTCTCTTGCTAGAAAGATGAAGGAACTGTATGCCCCTTGTCTCCTTAGGGCGAGCCACTTTTGTGATTTACAGATTATAGGAAGTCACAACTTGTTCTTTTACCACCTACAAATTAACCAGCCAGTGAAGAGTTAACACTAGTGCTGTAGTAGGACTGGTCTCAGCAGTTTAGGGATACATAACATTACGTAACAAATTATTAATATAAGGGAGCAGGAGCAATTTTTTTTCAAGATCAGCGCTAAGGCAGGCAATGATTCTTAATCTTTGGGGGGTCTTGAGTTTGCTTGTAAATCAGAAGAATGTCATGGAATCCTGCCGTGGGAAGACGCACATACATGCATATACGGTTTTGCATACAATTCCAGAGGGGTTGTGAACCCCTTGGTGTATTAATGGAGTAACTAGTGGTGATGAAGCAGAGCAATATAGATAGAGAATTGTGGGAGGTTCTTCTGTTTAACAGCTCCAAAATCATTAGCCATTTTCATTTAAAAACAAAAACCCAGAGTTCCTACAAAAACCATAATAGGTATGAGTGGCCTCCTTGAACCATGTGGTGGTTCTGTGGGTGGACAGCATGGCGTGGTGGAAATTAAGGTCCAGAGTCAGAGTCATAGATTCAGATGTTAACTGCACTTTATAAGCTGCCTCTATATCCTTTCATTTTTCTGAGCGTCAGTTTCCCCTATCAGCATAGCATAGCTAATAATACCTACTTTTCAATTGTATTAGAAATATTTGGTGAAATAAGTCACTTAGGTGCTCTTTAAACACTCCTTGCTCACCTAATAGATGTCTTGCAGGAGACAGGGCACTGGGTAAATAAGGATGAAAAAGCCCTTTTGCTCAAAGCGTCTTGGTCTTTGTTTTTACGGAGCACCTTTGTAGGTTCTTTGTAAATGTTGCGTTCCTCTACTTGTGAAACTCAGCCCGTGGTAGCAAATGGAGAGATGGAGGGTGTGTTCATTCACATGGGCGGCAGAGATGGGGATGTGTGGCATAATGGGATTTATTGTTTCATCCACACCACTATTAGAGTCGGAGTTTCATGTAATCATTTCATATTCATTTTCTCGAACAGACATGTTAATCAATTGCTTCCTGTTTCTTCTTCCTGCCCTGCTTCTAAGGGGAATGCCTCTGCTACGAAGGTTACATGAAGGATCCTGTACACAAGCACCTTTGCATTCGGAATGAATGGGGCACAAACCAGGGGTAAGTGCAGGGGATGGCAAGCGAGCCAGTTCCCAGCTGTCACCCTTCTTCGCGCAGACAAGACGCGGAGCAATTGCACGCAGGGGAACGCAGCTAAAGGGTGGTTATATTCTGAATCGCGAATGGGTAAAAATGTCACCGTGCATTTCCATATTTATACCATCCCAGTGACGTCCGTGTCATCTTTTCCTCCATTTACGAGTTCAGAGATGATGCCTCTGACTCGCAGCCCCACAGCCTCCAGCTGGGATCTGAAAAATCAAGCTGTCCCTGCCTTCTTTCTCATTCCACTGCCAGTCACCAGGCTTCCACAGGCAGAACTCAGATGAGGATTTTGTTGGAGAGGCACGAAGCCGCGCAGACTCCCGTGTGGCTCTCCCAGAGATCGAGGAGCTTTGAGAGACGGACATGAGGAGAAACGTAATTTCCCCACCTCATTTAGCAAGGGTGACGTGCGGGAGTGCTCCACAATGAGTCACAGCACTCCTGCTAGGTCCCCAGTCGCCCTTTCTCCCTGAGACCTTTGCTTTCCCCCAAGCACACATGACTGGGATAAGAGTTCCCTTGTCTTGCCTTGTCCTTTTATTGTGATTTTTTTTTACATTAAAAAAAATTATTGTGACAAAATCTACATCCCATAAAATTGAGCATTTCAATCATTTGAAGTGTATGATTCAGTGGCACGGAGATCATTCACATGGCCGCCAGCCATGAGGACTGTGCGTTGTCCTTTGCTTTCTAGAGGCAACTTTCTACTCTGTTTTGGGTGCCAAGAGCTTGCTTTCTGCATTGGCTCATTCGTGGAGCAGGGTGGGAAGAGAAAGGGATCGATGAACTCTAATAATAGCAGTCGATGGAACAGGGAACACTAGAAAGAAATCAAGGCACAAGCCACCTGAGAGTGATTGCTTTTGTGCAGGTTGGAAATGTGTTTGCAGCCTGACAAGGTGGAAAAAAAAAAAAGGCGCCACCATCATTTCATACATTGCCATGGAGGACTGCTATCCCCGAGGTCGATGATCTGCCGCCTTTGTAGGATTCTGATGAGACCGAGCCTAGAATAGTGAGTGTAGTTCTGGACTCTCTCAGCAATAAATATGGAGACAAATGGGTGAGAGTTTGGAGAAGAGCAATAAAAATGATTGAAGAGCCCAAGGGAGTGATTTATGATGAAGGATAGAAGGACTCAACTCGGAGAACTGGTCAGCTGATGACTAAGTCAAGGCATGATAGATGCCCATCGATGTTAGAAGAGGGCAAATGTTCTGGAACGGGTTGAGGTTGAGGAATAAGGACGAGAAAGAATGAAGTTAGGGGAAGGAAATCTGAGTCACAGGTCAGAAAACTTGAGGAAGTCAAAATGCCATGAAATTTTTCTGTTGGTGGAAATGAAGGATTGCCCTGTTTCCATTGAACTTGAGATCACATCAGAGAGGCAGTCCCCCCGATTTGGAGGAAGATGTTTGTAGAAGGGTATAAATGCACGTGAGGTTGTGTGTTGTTGAAAGACGGGTGGGGAGGGCCGAGGACTTGGCTGATAGATGTCGGGTAGGGTATGAATACAGAGACCCGTTTGCTGTTTAGAGTCCCCTTAGTCCCCTCCCTCTCTGACCCTTGAAACATTTGCCTTGCAGATGGGGAGCCAGGATTTTAGCCCTAGTGATGGCCGAGCATCTCGGGTTCACCATGATTCTGAGTAAAATGTTGTAAAGGGTGATAGATAACCAACTCTCTATCATTTAGCCTGCAAACTTGCTGCTGAAGAAAACAACGACAAAATATAATTTTGTTTTTTGCCCTGAATGATCCAGGCTGGCCCTCTGCAGTGATTGGATTTGGTGGCTAATCGCTCAAGCCTCCACGTCCCTCGTCCCTCGAGTTGCAGACAGATCATGAGAGGACGGGCCTGGCTTCACTTGGTAATTGCACAAGGGTTCATCATCCCCTCTGGCTGCGTTGTAGAGGCAGTCTTGGGATGTAGACAAGAGCCTCCAGGGACTCAGTGGAGGCCCCATGTTGATGTCATTTAAAATAAGACAGGCTGAAGCCCCGAGCTGCAGACTGACAGGAACATTAGCCCCAGGAAACAGACAAGGAGACCTAATCTGTCATTTCCATCTCTAATTTCCATTATTCTCTGATCATCACTGTCTGCGAGGTCTCGTTTTGGACACTAATAAAATAATGGAGCAACTGTTAGGAGGGAAAAAAGTGACTATCTTGGGGATAATGGAACCAGGAGTGATAAGCAGCATGGATTTATATGTATATAAAAAAGGCCAGACTAAAGACTGCATTTCCCTCATAAAATGACAAGATAAATGAAAAGTGGAGGATGCCATACATCTTGATTTAAATCGGGGGTCTGATGCCACGTTTCTCTAAATGATTCTTACAAAATTAATCGAAATTGATTTGAACGTGAAGTCTGTCACTTGAATGGAAACTGGCCTAACAGATTGCCAACTAATGATACGTATTGGGGTATTATGGAAAAATCGATGGCGGGCCTGACTTTCCTGAATATTTAATGTTCCAGAAGTGAAAGGGAAGCAGCATGTGTAGGTATTTATATTTTTCACCTAATATCCTTGTATTGCATACATAAAAATAGCTGAACATTCTTTTGAAGTAGAACAAGCAAATCCCAGGACAGTGATATTGAAAATGAATTCCCCTGTGAAAAATCTAGGTTAATGTATGAGGAGAAAAGTAGCAATAAGCTTTCATGACTTTCAGACAAGGAAGAAAATTGATTAAGGACATTAATACAAAAAATTACACCTCCAAGTTTACCCAGCCTCTCCCTAGTGCTCCAGGTGACCGAGACCGTGTGTGCGCGTGCGCCTTTGAGCCTGTGTGCGTGCTTCCCATGGGTATGTATGCGCATGCGTGGTGTGTGTGTGTAAGGGAGCAGGTTTATTCATACAGATGCTCTCAGCCCTGCACACCATCATTTATGCGCTCACTCGTTTATGTTTTCTGCAAATACTCAGTTGATTACCTATTGTGCTGGGATAAACTAGATTGCTTATTAAAAGATGTGGTCTCTGCTCTGGAAAAACTACCGGTCTAGATAGATAATGGGTACATAACAGGAAAATGACAATAAATTCTAAAACCTATTAAAAGAAAGAAAGGTCTGTGTGATCACAGTTGAAGGGGTGACTTAGGTGACATCTAAGAACCTAGAATGGAATGTTATGGAGAAGTTTCCTAGGCTGACCAAGGAAATTCTAAGCAAAGGGAACAGCATATGTCAAGGCCTGGAGACCTAAGAAGCATGACTTCTCTAGGACTAGCAAATAAATAGTCCAGTGTAGCTTAAGAGTGCAGTTTACAGAGACAGGAGAAGAGATTGATAGAGTGGTTAAAGACTAGCTCTGGAGGAGCTCTTGCTTTCTAAGGCTTTGGATGCTGAAATTCCATGTAGGTGCCCCTAAAATTGTTAGCAGAGGGGAGAAGTTCCAAGCTGTCTGTGCATTTGGTGGAATTGTCCCTCACTATACGTTATCATTCTGGGTCCTTCAAATTAAATAGGGCACCTGGGTGGCTTAGTCAGTTAAGCATCTCCATCAGCTAAGGTCATGATATCTGGGTCCTGGGAATGAGTCCTGCGTTTGGCTCCCTGCTCAGTGGGGAGTCTGCTTCTCTCTCTACTCCTCTGCCCTGCTTGTGATCTCTCTCTCTCAAATAAATAAATAAGTAAAATCGTTTTTAAAAAATTACATAAATTAAAATAACCCTAAAAAGAAAACTAAAAGCAAAACAAACCCACTCAAAACCTCTTGAGACTATCTAAACTTGTATTTATCTGGGTTCTGTAAGTAAAACCTAGCCCTAACATTATTCTGTAGATAGCAAGTTTTTAAGAGAAAACAACAAAGAATGACAGAATCAGGCACCATGTGTGTGAGGCATGTGAGTAATGGGGGTTGCAACCATTTCTTGGTGACTCTGGTTCTGCCAAAAATGCCCATGTTGAGAAATGTGTGAGTGGATCTGGGAGGTGAAGCTAGTCACTGTTGTGAACCCGGGTGACTGGGTCAGGTCACCAGTTGTAAAATTACTGAATTCATTACATAAGAAGCTCCTATTCACTAAAAGTAAAAAAAAAAAAAAAAAGTCTTCAAAAAGATTTAAACAAAGTCACAGATGACAGATTTCTAATGAGTTATTAAAAGAACATGGGATATTTGAGATTATATTTTTGGTCTTCATGGTTGGCAACAAAATCAATCATTTCCTGCCACAGCATTCCTGGTGACAGAGGTGTCCCACAGAGGACTTAGGGTATAAAAGGGTCCTACCCCCAGCATGGGGCTTTACCAGGTCTTTTGTCTAACCTGCCATGAATTCACTGGAAATTGCTCAGCCTCCTATCATTGTGGCTTTATAGATACAGAGAGGGACTGTTAGAGTATATATCTAGTATTTGCTCGACAACAAGTACAAATTGAGAATTCTAACAAGAAATTAAACCAATAAACGAGGGTGGAGGAAGCAAGAGAGATTGATTTACAGGAACATATTACAGAAGAAAAAAAATTATTTAGCTCCTTTGGAGATTATTAAGAAAAGCTATCAGAAGTTTTTTGTTGTTGTTAAATTAAAAGTGTGCCCCAGGGGCTTCTAGCTACATTTTTCAGAACACCCCATTACATAAAATTCATGCATTTGAATATTCTTCCTGAACAATAATCTGATTTCTTATTCTGGCATCTCAGGTACAGAGGGCAACAGCAAGGATATTTCCCACTAAAGGACCCTGGCATATCACTAGATTTCCATGCTGAAGGATGGTGATCAAGTGATAATTCATGAGACGGGAAGAGCTGGCAGTGGGAAATGAACAGGTGTTCTCTGTGGTTTTAGAAGCTGTTGTCAGGAATCAGAACCTTCTCTCACTGCCTACTCAGGAGCCAACACGTTTACCAGCATATCTCCAGATAAGGACACATGTGCGCATGTGCGCATATGCGCATGCGTACTTTTCCTGCTCTACAGCCCACGCCACTTTCATCTGTCCCTTCCATTGTGCCAGGTGCTTCCTGTTCTCTTCTTCTATTTCTACCTCTTCTCCCTGCTGCCCCCTCCCAGGAGGGACTGCCTGGGGATTCTAAATCCATATAAGGAGCAAATGTCTCACCCCATAGAATCCAGTTTCCCTTTCAAGCCAAGAATGAGGACGGTGTCTATCAAGGTTGTCCTCAACCCCTCTGTTGTGCTCAAAATACGTCCCTGATGGCAGTAATTATATTTGGGCCTGCCTGAATGATGCCGTTCGGAACATTTCCCTGGAGACAGCCCTCAGTGCAATGACCAGAGACCAGTGGAGAGGATGCCCCGGCCTCAGGGTTCTAGGTATAGAGCAGAAACCAGACTCCCCCGGTGACTCAAAATGAGCCACAAACCTGTCCTCACCTCCTGCTCTTCTACAACTGAGCAGAGCCCTCCTTTCAGCTCTCTGAAAATCACAGGGCAAATGTCCAGCCACTGGAGGGCAGTAACTGCAACGCTGGGGTGCATCTCTGATCCCAAGTACGGGTCTTGGGCAGTGTTTGGCCTCCTTTGACCTGCCCAAAGTCTCTTTAGAAGTGACTCAGCTGGAGTCAGACAGTCCTGGGTGACATATGACAGTTCCCGACTTCTCTCTGTCCATTTCTAGATCATCGTCTGGTTTTTATTTTCCCACCCACGTGTCGCTGATTTGTGTCACCGATGCCCCCAGTCGCCTTCCCCCAACCCCTCAGACAAGATTTGCAGGCCAGCCTGGCACTGCTCTTTTTATCTCTGGGTGCCCTACACCCTGCCCTCCAGCCCTGTCGGCATTGTCCATGCCAGCACCTGTCATTGCCATGCCATGCACAAATGGGATTATCTTCCCTTTAGCTCTTTTTGTTCTCCCTTTTTTCTGTTTCTGTGTGTATGTGTGTGTCACTCTTTGTAATTACTTTAAACTTATTCACATATTCCTAACAAGGGTTCCCAGTGTATTTATTTGGCCCCTTATTTCTCATTCTTCTTTTTTTCCCTCCTTGTTCTTTGCTTCCATTTCCACCTCTTCCCCCAGGAGTCAAGGACAATGTAGCTGTCCTTTCTCCCACCCATTCCAGTGTGAGACAGATCTTCATCTTCACTCTTGGAATGAAGTTTAAAGTTCCTAGTTTCCTCTCTCTTTAGAAGCCCCGCTGTAACCTGAGTCCAGATGAACTGTCGTCCTGCGGAAGGAGGGCTGACCCCTCCCTGAACAAGCAGGCAGGAACCGAGCAGTTGCACATGAAGCCCCACCTACCAGGACCTTTAAAACAGATGTAAGAGGATCAGGTCCCCCACTTGGCTTGGGAGACTCTGCACCTCGTCCTCAGGGATTTTCTCAGGTGCAAACATGTTGACTTGACCTATTTTCACAAAAGGTGTGTGGTCAGTCTACTGAGTACAGTGATGGACCTTGTAGATTACAGATAGACATCTGGCTAGTAGAAAACTGAGGGCTGAAACCTAGCCTGTGCTCTGCAAGGCAAACAAACCCTGAGACAAAGGCTGTGTTTGTCCAGATGGGCACCTTTTTCTCATTTACACAGAGGCACTTAATGAGCTGTGCGGACCCTGACTGTGGTCATTTTAGGTGATGCCCTTTGCTCCCCTCTTAGAGGCAACTATAACCTCCTTGGTTACTAAAGGTGATACAAGAGCAAAATATGCCATTAGTAATTGACTCCCTGATGCCTGTGCATGAAGCAAATCCTTAAGAATCATCTGGGGAGCTTAGTTAAAATATGGATTTCTGATTTCTGCCTCCGGAAATTTTAATTTCATAGGTCTGGGAGAGGCTCCAAAATCTCTACCTACAAAATATTCCCCCAAATGATTCTGAAGCATAGCCAGACTTAAGAAACCTCCCAGAGCTGGACCCCGGAGTCTCTAGATCCCTCGGGAGGGTGCCCTCTTACCACTGCACCATACCCTGCAATGAAAATAAGAACGGGTTTGTAGGCTGTGGCTGAGGACATCCTAATGGATCCTTGCATTTTATTGATTGGGAAATTGAGGACCAGAGAGGTGAAGAAACTTGCTTAAGGTCAGAGAGCTGGTGGCCAAGCTTGACAGTGCTGGGTGGGTACTGGAGCTAAGTCAGTCAGGTAAACAGATTTCAAAGAGAGTGCAGTGTGAAAAGCATGTAACACTTGAAAGCCAGTTACCAGCGGTAGATGAGAGCTGGACATTCTGAGGTCCCCAACTGTTTCTTGGTGTCCTCCTCCCCCTCTTTCTCCCCCCGACCCCAGGATGGAGGGGCCTTCTCATCCCATTTTTCCCTGAGTGACAGGTGTCTGCCGTCCCCCTACTGTACTGCGTACCCCCTGGAGGAGGGTGAAGCTACCACTGTGTTCTCGCTGACTAGTCCAGTCACGGCACCAAGAGACTTATTTTAAACAGTGCCGGAGGCGGGAACACTCATATTTCCTCCAACATGACCACCAGGGTGAAAAAAAAATCAACCTCAATTTACCCTCCCATCTGCTCAAGAATGGAAGATAAATTGTTTCAATTTTATAGAAATGAATGTTTTATGTCTTGCCCATGCTTTCCAGATAGTGTCCTGAATTTATATATTCTACTGAATGCATGGATATTTTCCACTAGGAATGCGCGCTGGACCTTCAGCTTCCTTGGGTATCGGTCTAAGAATACTAGGTTTGAGAATGCTGTCATTTCCCCCGGCTTTGGAGATCTTGGCTATTTATCTTTTTTTTTTTTTTTCTTGAAAATAAATAGAAAAAATATCCACTCATTATCCCATGCTCAGAGAAAACTACCATTATCATTTTGGCACACGTCCTCCCAATTTCTTTTGCTATGCATCAAAAATTTTGCTTCCCTTTGTTCCCCTCAATTTTGTATATATTTTTGTTCTCTTTCATAATTTAACAATAAACATGTATTACATTTATAATCACAAAATTTGGAGGCAAAAGATAAGGAAGGAAGCTTTAAAAGTGTCTTTGTGGTACATTCTTTTTCTTAAAACTTTTGCCATGGGGAAGTTATTCTTCATGTCTCACTAAACCCTCAATTTTAACCTGATTTTGGGGGAGAGAAGAAAGTGGTTCAGGGTCTAGCATTCAGGTCAGACTCTAATAAAACATCTCTATAAGTCTGGTAGCAAAGGGCTGAGTGAACCGCAAACAGCAAACCTCACATTTAGCACAGTATTTAATGCCGTACAACCTCAATGTCACTGAAGACTTTAGCGGTCCCTCATATAATGCTGATTAATAGCTATCATTTATTAAGTATATAATGCAGGACTCAGTCTTTTTTAAAAAAAAATATCACTGATCTTGATGAAAATTCTATGAACTGGTTAAGAGGTGAGTAGTTAATAGTGTTTATTCTACATACGATTTCTGTGAAAACAATTTTAGTAAAAATAATCTTAAGGCGTAGCCTTCCTAGATTAAGTATTTTGGATTCTTGTTCAGACATGCATGCTGTAATTATCTTTTTGAAATTTTAACTTCATGTAATTTTGGAAATTGGAGAGTAGACGTTTTGTCACTACACAGCTTTTTTTTTTTTTTTACTTTATTTTTTACTTTTAATAAAAGGATTGAAGATAATTGGTAGAAAATCTAGGGAAAAACACACACAAGCAGTAAAAAGAAGAAAATCTAAGCTACCTGAAGTACCATTCCCTGGAGGGAACTCATTCTGACCTTTTATTTTGTTTGTTTAAGTATAATCCTTTTTTAACAAAAATCTCTTCATAGTGTTGTAACTCTTGCTCTGCTTTATACATATCTGCTGTATACACGTGTGCACACACACATACATATGTATGTATAATGAGAACGAACAGACACATGCACACACACGCCCACATATACATATACATATGTATTTATGATGAGAACGATGCCTATTTTTATTCGAGGCTCAGTTGTACGGTGACCAGAGTCATGGAGTCCTGAACAGAACCTGTTCTTGGTGTCTGATGCCAACATCTAGGCTCTTATTAAATTATGATGTAGCTCAGCATTGGGATAGTTTTTTTCCTCCTTATAGTCTTCTTTCCACCAACCATATTAACCTTCCCAAGGTTTTCCACACCAAGAGTAGCATCATTTGCCTGAAGAGATATAGCCTGAACCAGGCTTTCTAGTCAAAGTTGCCGTTTGGACCTAAGACCCTTGAATGTAGAAGAGTCCGAGATTTCAGTTGTGCAGGACCTTGGACAGCTGCTCAAAGCCCAGGTGCCAGGCAAGCCCTGGAGGTGGAGGATCCCATGGGGCTGTCCAGACCACAGTTCTCCGCATGGACTTCTTCCCATCCTGATGCACAGCAGAGACTCCCTTGTTTATAGCCACAGGAAAAAGGTGATTTTATTTTTTTTTCAGTGTTCCAAAATTCATTGTTTATGTACTACACCCAGTGTCCCATGCAATACGTGCCCTCCTTAATACCCACCACAGGGCTCACCCATTCACCCACCCCTTACCCTCTAAAACCTGTTTGTTTCTCAGAGTCCACAGTCTCTCATGCTTCCTCTCCCCCTCCAATTTCCCCCAATTCACTTACCCTTTCCTTCTCCTAATGTCCTCCATGTTATTCCTTATGCTCCACAAGTAAGTGAAACCATATGATAGTGATTGACTCTGCTTGACTTATTTGGCTCAGCATAATCTCTTCCAGTCCCATTCATGTTGTTACAAAAGTTGGGTATTCATCCTTTCTGATGGAGACATAATACTCCATTGTATGTATGGACTACATCTTCTTTATCCATTCATCTGTTGAAGGGTATCTTGGCTCTTTCCACAGTTTGGTGATTGTGGATATTGCTGCTATGAACATTGGGGTCCATATGGCCCTTCTTTTCACTACATTTGTATCTTTGGGGTAAATACCCAGTAGTGCAATTGCTGGGTCATAGAGTAGCTCTATTTTTAACTAATTGAGGACTCTCCACACTGTTTTCCAAAGTGGCTGCACCAACTTGCATCCCCACCAACAGTGTAAGAGGGTTCCCCTTTCTCCAAAGCCTCTCCAACATTTGTTGTTCCCTGTATTGTTAATCTTTACCATTCTAACTGGTGTAATGTGGTCACAATGTGGTTTTGATTTGAATTTCCCTGATGGCTAATGATGATGAATATTTTTTCATGAGTCTGCTAGCCATTTGCATGTCTTCTTTGGAGAAGAATCTGTTCATGTTGTCTGCCCATTTTTTGACATGATTATCTGTTTTTTGGGTGTTGAGTTTATAAGTCTTGGATATCTGCCCTTTGTAGGGTCATTTGCGAATATCTTCTCCTCATGGAAGGGTGACTTTAAATGGAGTGAGAGCTCACCATTTTGGGATAGTCAAAAATGGGAACACAGTCTACGTTGAAAGCCTACCTGGAGTGGAATTAACATCAGCGTAATGAGCCACAGTACTTTGTAAGCCTGGTATTATAGCGCTCCCCACACTGTGCCCTTCAAGTGCTGTAGTAATAGTACTGATATTAATATTAGTAATAATAACAACTGACAAATAGCCCTTGTGATGCACCAGCCCCTCTCCTCAGTATTTTTCACGTACCAATGCATGTAATTCTCATTTCAATGTTATGAAGTAGAAACTACTAATGGCCCCATTTCACAGGTGAATCACTTGACTATTGTAGCAATATTGCAAAGTCTCAGAGGCAAGAAAAGAGACTCTTGGGGTCCCTAAAGAGAACTTTCCTGTGTCCAGTCCCTCAAGGGCTAGAGAGTCTCTAAATGAAATGGAAGCTGGAGAGAAGCTGCAGTTCAACCTCGAGACTCTGGGGCCAGGGGATCCATGAGTTGACGCCTGAATTAGAACAATGACAAGTATGTAGTCTGTAGTTAAGCATCTCTTTCAGAATGATGTAGAGGCCTAGGGAAAGTGACAAGCCACTAGAGGGACCACGCTGGGGACTTAAGCACGGTAAATGCCATTGGCTGCTGCCCAATCCAGGTTGGAAAAAGCATTCAGACATATCCTAGGGGCCCCCGGCTGGTAACTGTCCATCAGAGGCAGATGTCCGCTACTGACTAGCTCTATGCTGTGGATGGTGTGGAACCATGGTCATGTGTTCAAGTCAAGATGGCCCATTACTGGGGCACCTGGGTGGTTCAGTGGGTTAAGCCTCTGCCTTCGGCTCAGGTCATGATCTTAGGGTCCTGGGATCAAATTCCATATCGGGCTCTCTGCTCCACAGGGAGTTGCTTCCTTATCTCTCTCTTTCTGCCTGCCTCTCTGCCTACTTGTGATCTCTCTCTGCCAAATAAACAAATCTTAAAAAAAAAAAAAAAAAAAAAGATGGCCCATTACTGTAGCAGAGGGTGTGGCATGGCCTAGATCATGGACCATACACCTGGATTGCATTTACTCATCTACCAGCACAATCATGGGAGAATAAAATCCCTAGTCAGGTCCTCATTGTTAACAAAGATTTCAGAACTTTTCCCCAATGGGTCAGGAGTGGCATCTTCATGTTTAAGAGACGGGGCCATCCATCTTCCCCAAGCTACTTGGCCTAGGATAAAGATCGTCTAGAATATGTTCAGGGGTTTTTCTTTCCAGAGATAAGCTTGGGTATCATTAACTGGACTTCACTTAACTATAGCCTTGGTCAAACTCTTTCATCCGAACTGGGAGGCTGTGGAGTCCTTACTTCCAAGAGGATTAATGTTCATCTGCTCACATTTTTATCTGTATGGGGGCAGCAGAGCTCGGTGGGAAGAGTGTATTGTTGGCCTGAGATTTGGGCTCAAATCTTATTTCTTCTATTTAAAAGCACTGTATTTTGGGCTGACTTCATAACTTTTTTGAGTCTTAACTTCATCATCAGTAAAAATAAGAAGAATAGTATCTACTTCAGGGAAGCCTGGGTGGCTCAGTCTGTCGAGCCTCTGTTTTCGGCTCTGGTCGTGATCCTAGGATCCTGGGATCGAGTCCCACATCGGGCTCCTTGCTTGACGGGGAACCTGTTCCTCTCTCTGCCTCTGCTTGTCACTCTGCCTGCTTTTCCATGCTCTCTCTCTTTGACAAATAAATAAATAAAATCTTTAAAAAAGAAATAGTATCTACTTCATAGAGTTGATAGGTTTATGAAGAAAACATAAATAAAATATGTTGTACTCAATAATGTTAAAGAAAATATATGAACTCTCAGCAAGTAATGGCATTGAGTTTCTTTGAACTGCCACCAAATGGTGTGATCTTAGTATCAGTTTGGCAAGTTGGGTTTAGAGTAATGGGGCGCCTGGGTAGCTCAGTCGTTAAACGCCTGCCTTCACCTCAGGTCATATTCCAGAATCCTGGGATTGAGCCCTGCATCGGGATCCCTGCTCAGCAGGGAGCCTGCTTCTCCCTCTGCCTGCAGCTCCCCCTGCTTGTGCTCTCTTTTTCTCTGTGTGTCAAATAAATAAGCAATCTTGAAAGAAAGAAAGAAAGAAAGGAAGAAAGAAAGAAAGAAAAAAGAAAGAGAGAATAACCTACCGTTAGAATGGAAATCTCACCAGGGCACAATGCCTGGTATTTCATGACACCATCACATCAAAATACACTGTATCTGTTACCTCGTTTAAATAATAACGAGTAATGTTCACTGAGTACTTTCTATGTAAAGGCGTTATTTGTAAATGCTGTGTGGGTGTTCATATCATTCCCTCCTCATGTCATGCAGATGTGGAACCTATGGCACAAAGGGTCCAATAATGTACCTAAGACCACATGGTAGGAATGAATGGCGGGAGATGGAATGACCCCAACAGTCTGAGCCTGTGTCTTAGCTCTTTGTGTGATGGATGAAGACCAGTGTGGCTACCATGTAGCCTCTCATGATAAGGCCTCCCAGCCCTCAAGGCCCCTGCATTTGTTTCCAGCCTGGCTGAACTGCTTGCCTCCTGACCATCCTTAACTTTTTACTTGACACCCTCCCCACTTTTACTCAGGACACTTCTTCCTCTCCAGTTACTCCCTCCATTACCCTTCCAGTAAATTCTATCCATTCTCCAAGGCCCTTTCTAAATCCCTGCTCCTCCATAAAGTCTTCCCTCATTCCCCAGTTGGAAGCCATCTTCTCCTTCTGAGCTGCCTCAGACCTCGTGGCAGTTGCCACAGTGTGCCTTGTTATTTCTATCCCTAGGTTGGTCTTGACCCCTTGTAGACCTACCAGAAGACATTTGGAGCAAAGGCTAAATTTTGAGTCTCATTCTCAAGTACACAGTTTCTTGTATATGGTAGGTGCTCAATAAAAATGGAGTAGGTACTGGTGAGATTTCAAGCATTATGAGAAATGGAATAACAGGAAAGATATTTATGTTGGGGGCAGGAAGGAAGGAGGGTCCTGAGATCACTCACCGCTCATCACTTCCATTAAGGACTTCCTCTTTCCCAAACGCCCTCTTCAATCTTCACAACAGTCCTATGAGGCCAGTCCATTAGGACATTAAATACATGAAGAACTGAGTCCATAGAACGTATTGGTTAGGACTGTACAACAGAACCCCTGAGTCCTTACCCACTTCCCTTGGGCAAATTGTATAAGCCGTCTGCGCTGTAACTTCCCTTCCTGTGAAACAAGGATGATAGTAATAGTACCCACCTCATAAGGTGCTGAGAGGTCAATGAGAATCCTGAAAAGCGAGATTATCTAACACCTAGGAATCAGCGTCAGCATTCCTGCTGGGGAGATGGTTTTCAGGAAGGAGGTCTTGCTTCTATTATTTAAAATCTCTCCATTTTGAACACTAACCAGTAGTTCCTGCCCAGGCTGAGGTTTTGTTGGTTGGTTGGTTGGTTGGTTTGGTTTGAACGGTTTTCCCCTCTTTATCAGCCTCAAAGCAGTCACCCTGAAGACACACCCTGCTCTTGAAAAGCTTTGTCTCTCCCTTCCCCACACCATGTTTTCCAGCAGGCAGAGGAGGGTGCTGTTGGACATAGAGGCCTACACTCAAGCCTCTTCCTAATTACACTGCAGTCAGATTTTCCACGCAAGCCCCTAGCGTGGCAGGATGCCCTCTTTGAAGTCATTAGTCTTCACAGCAGGGAGAACACATCATCAAAGACTCTGTTTCCCAGCAACCCCTGCTGTGCCCTTGTGCACCAGAGGATTGCAGCAGGAGAGAGCAGAGCCTACAAGTGCATTAAGTCTGCTCCTCTCTCCTCTGGCCCTGAACTGCGATTCCTTTGAACTGAAGCCCAGGGAGAGGGCTGGTGATGCTATCGCAAAACCTTTCCCCATTCTTTCAGTTTCAACCAATTTAGCAATTAAACTTGCTAGGGCCAGGGATAAAGAATGTAGGACAGGACATGGTTAAGGTTCCAGTTGGTAATCTAAGGCGCTGTGGGATGGGAGTTGGGAAGGGAGACTGGCTGTGAGCCTCCAGATATTGAAAATGTACTTGGTAATGACTATGAGAAATCTGCGGTGAAGTTAAAATTCTGTGTGTGTGTGCACGCGCACATGCGCACACAAGACAGAGAGGGAAGGAGGGAGAGACCGAGAGACCCTCCATTTTGATCAGACAAAACTGGATTTTCATCTCGGCTTTACCTCTTACTTGCCTGTTTATTTTGGACTTTCAGTTTCTTGGTCCCTTCGAAGTTCAGTGACTACTTTGAATGAAGAAACGTTTAATAGAAACATTTACTTAGACCTAGATATTTGGTTGTGGCATGAACCTGGGTCTTGTTTCAGCACTGATGTCCAAGGGCTCTGCCCCCACTCACCTGTCTTGTCTTTGGAAGAGGAGTTGCTGGAGCTCCATCATGGACTCTCAGGGGGTGGCGGGGAATGTTTGAGTGCAGATCTCTGGGGTGCGTGCTGAGGGTGAGGGGTACCCCAGTGGGCTCCAGTGGTGAGCGCCTCCTCGTCACCAGGCTGTTTTTCAGACTGCTGGCCTCACACAAGCCCTTCATCTCTCACCTGTGTCACCACGCTAGGCTTCTCTCCTGGCTCCCGGCTTCATGACTTGTCCTCAAATGCATCCTCTGCAGCAACCAAAAGATCTACTTGGAGGAGCTATTCATTTCGTACTCTGCCCCCAAACTCGCCACTGACACCTGGGGCCCTACAGAAAGAAATTGGGGCTTCCTAAGGTGGTCTGCAAGCTCTTTTTGACCTGGTTCCAGCCAACCCCGTCAGTCCTCTCACCCCGTCTCTCTCTGCCTGGATTGTTCTGTTCCAATGACATTGACTGTGTTGTCCAGCCTGTGCATGGGTCATGCTTACCACGTGTCTGGGATTTGCCTATGGAGTATGCTGTGCCCAGAGTGACTTTTCCTACTCCCTTCCCTAGCCCATTCCCAAACTTTTCTGACTGTTCCCTACTTAGTGTTTAGCTCTGCATCCAGATAGCCCCCTCTGAGGCAGCTAATTGGTGCTGCCTCGCTTTTACAAAGGGGCCTTCTTCTGTGACCCTGTGACTCATCCTGCATGTCTCTGATGTTGCTTTCACACCATAAAATAATGATCTGATCATTCTAATCATCTGTTTGCTAATCTGCCCCCTCCCCCCCGCGCCTGTTCTTCCAGCTTGCAAATTCCTCAACTTCAGTCCCATGTCTTATTCATCATTGTAACCCTATGGCATTTCCTGCCACATTCAGATCAAGCACCGAATACATGTTTGTTGAATGAATAAGTGAATGGTTGCCCGTAAGCTTATCCATGCACGTCCATGTAAACCTCTGCATGATTTTCTCGGCACGTTCTTTGGTGCTTAGGCCTCTTTATCCACAAAAGACAAATCAGCTTATTTATATTTAATATTTGTCATGGTGTTCTTTTCTGAGTTAAGTCATTTGTCTTCCAAGTGCCACTAAAGCAGTGTATGTTCATGAGTCATTCATTTGAAAAACATTTATCAATGACCTTCCATGTCTCAGAGATTGTGTTAGGTGACTGGAAAAAAAAGAAGATGGATAATAATAGCCAACAGTAGTGTCAGGTTTATTATGTGCTAGGCTCTGTTCTAAGCCCTTAACATCTCCTCATTTAATCTTCACACCAACTTTATGAAGGAGATATTATTACTATCTACCCTCATTTTACAGCTGAAGACATTGATGAACATAGCCTGCTCTCGCCTGAGTCCTCTAGAAACAAAGCTTCGGTATTAAGGCTTTATAGGAAGGATCAGTCCCTGGGAAGCAGAGTGAGGGGGTCGGCAGTAGACCGTTGAGACAGGAAGCGGAAAAGCAGTGAAACGTGCCGTATTGGTAAGCTAGCCACAGCTTTACAAGAAACCAGTTTGGGGACACACAGGATGTAGTCTAGATAGGCCTTGTGGAAATTTGTACCTCGGAACAGCCCATGATCGGGGAAGATAACCAGGAAGGAGAAAATGTACCTGCTGATTCTTGCTAGGCTTCTGGGTCTCACAGAGGGTGCTTATTTCTACGAACATCCACAAGGACAGAGTGAATGGATCCCACGCTCTCTACTTCCTTTTCAGCCCGCTTCTCCCCACCATACGTTACCCCCCAAGTGAGGCTCTGATGAGGGTCAACCACGAGTGAGGAAGTGAGAGATCTCCCTCAGAATTACAAAAATTCACACTTGGCGTAAATCAAAGGAAAAAGCGCAGGATACGAGAGGGTATCGTATAGGATATGAGAGGGTCGCGTCTAGGAGAGCTGGAGGCTGACTGTAAATAGCAAATGAATGAACAAATGTTGAGCAAGTTGAGATGAATGGAAGAATGAGAAGGCAGCATCCCAAAGACTGAGAACAGGGCAGTCCTGAGGGGTTCCACTGACAACCAAGGTGTCCATGTGAGTCACCGCAGGAAGATGACAAGGGCACTGAGGTCAGGCCACCCAGTGCATACTCGTGAGATGGATGTCCCCAGAGTTTAGAGCAGGTGGTTTTCTGAAACGGGAATGTTTCTGGGAGAGCTTCTAGATTCTTTAGGCCGTGGGGGTAGGTAGTGTTCAAGGATAAATATCCTGTCCTGTTTACCTCTAATTTGTCTAAAAAACTGTTCCAGATCATTTTTGCTTTTGCTCTGCTCCTAGTTTCTGCCACAGTGGATTTAGAAGGCTCTTTTGTGGGGCCCCCTAGCACCTGCACAAAGGTGAGTGAGAGCTGCATTCAGCACTCTGTTGGTATTCTTGCCTCTGGATGGCAGCGGGGGACTCCTTGAGGACTCAGACTGTGGTTTTTTTGGCTCTGTTTTGTCTTTTTGTGCTTGCGATGCCGAGATCTCTTCGTCATACAGTAGGTGTTCAGTGAACATTAACTCAATGACTGAATTCATGAACAAATAATGCCGGCTGGTTGAGAGTTCCACTCCGGTCATTTTTCAGGAAGGAAAAGTAGCAATTTTTCCTTGTTCTTCTTAGTCTCTCTCTTTCCCTGTATCTGCCACCAAAGTAATACCGGATGATAGAGATTGCAATGAAGACGATCTTAAAAGAGATACTAAATCTTATTGGAAAGACAGGAAGGGAGACAAAGGTTTCTTTTGTTCTTTCATTCTAGACAGTTGAGAAGGAACCTTTCTGATCCCCATCTAGCCTGCCTTTTCTTGGCAGGAGCCACAGGGACTCAGCCAAGGATCCTTAATGAATTTGGATGCAGAATTCTCATTCTCTAAGCTTGTATTTGTGACTCTGGTTCGCAACGTTCAAGGCGTGTGTTTTTCCTGAAGACAGGGTTCAACCCAGGAGCTCACGCCTCTGGTTATCTTTCAGCTCCCCGAACCTATACTTAATAATCTGGAGAAGCAAACGAATCTGCTTGGGATCAACTTCAGCCTGCTCGTTTAGGTCCAACTTAAATGCTGGGGGAGCAATCTGCTGGGTATAAGAAACAGCTCTCCTTTCTCTCTGCTCGCCAAGGACCCCACTTACCCATTACTTTATTGGTTCCCAATGACACACCGGGCCGGGGGCACCAAAGCAATCTTACAGGGGTTCCATAAGATTTTTTTAAATTGTCAGAGGAAACAGAGATACCCTACTTTCTGCTTTCAATATAGGGGTATTATTTTTTCAAACGATCCCTGAATTGTTAGGATATAAATAGTAATAATACGTAAGCTGTTTGGACTTAACTACTCCATAAAGGAAACTAGTAGATATTTCTTTGGACCTGGAGGAGCTGTGACAATTATTATGTCACTTTGGGTATGAGGAGCCCAGCAGGTCTGGGCTTCATACAGTGTCTCCTGTTAGGGGCATTATTTTCTCAGGTTTATCTCTGAGGATACTAAGGATCAGAAGACTCAAGTAAATGACTACGGGGTCATAGTGTAAGTGGGAGGGCCAAGATTTGAACCCAAGACTGTCAGATGCTGAAGTCCCTGTGCCTCCATAAAGGTGTTCTACCGCAGAATGCATGAAGACCAGGCCTTTGACCAGCGGGGTTGATATGGGCTTTGGCAGTAATTCAGTCACATTTACAACCTCTCCAAGCCACATCACTGATGGGTAACAGGAGTTAGTCTAGGGATCTGGTCTCCTGACTCTGACTTCATTCTGCCTTATTTCCTCTCCACTCTCTACTTCCCTCTCTTCCCAGCCTTGGGCAGCCACATTATTGCTCACCAATGCTCATGACTGAAATGAGGAAGGCGCTTTATTACCTGAAGCGCAGAGAAGTGAGGTGCTTTGGGGGAAGAGCTCCACGACTAATTACGGCGGGGAGGGGCTTAGTTTACAGGAGAGATGAAAAGAACAATCACGGGACGTGTAATTTGGATCAAGCCAACATAAATGGGATGCGGCGTCATCTGTTAATATCTAAGTGGTATAAATGTCAGCGGAAAGGGCAGGGAAGTTATTTAGGGGATATAACTAGGAAATGCCGTAAGAAGGAGAAAGAAGTTAGGCTGAAAATGGGATGTTGATATTTATTTATTGGCCGGTCCGGGGAGGGCCAGTGGGGGGCTCTGCGTTTTGTGCTTTAGGTTAAGTTGGACTGGATGGAACGCTCTAGAAATATGTGTGACACTGACCCCCTGGAGATTACCTAGATAGTCCCCTCTATTTGGAATTTTCCTGGTTCTTCAATAACCACAGTTCTTCATTTGTCTTTCATGGTATTCTTTGCCCTTTCTCTGTTTTCCCTTCCTGTTCATTTATATCCATTCCAGGCTCTTCTCCCCCTGCCTTTTTTTTTTTTTTTTAACCCTCTTTTCCCTCTTACTGCTTTCCGTCCGCCCTCATCCTCACAGTCACTTTTGATTTGCCTTTTTTCCCCCCTGGTTATTCTCGCCCGCCCATTTTCCTGCTCGACTTTCTCTGGAACCTGGCGTCTTTCTCTGGGACCTGGCGTAGCCCAGGTTTCCGGGCCATTGCTCTGCTCTCTTCTTCCAAAATAGAAGACGAAATTTGCCACTCTGACAAAGAGAACAAAAGCTGTGAGTCCCTGCCCAAGTTACAAGGACAGCATTTTTCTCTTTTTAGGGGGTTTTAATTTTAAAAGGAAAAAAAAAATTGCAGCCTCTCCTCCCTCCCCTGCTGTGCGTCGTTCGCTGCTTTCTGGGCTGGGAGCGGCAGCTGAGGGACAGCCAGATAAAAACCACTCCTCTGGTTCTGATCATTTCTGCTCTCGTGTTTCCTTCCAGCCTCAGCTCCTTTTTACTGCCTTTTTTTTTTTTTTTTGGAAATCCAGGCAGAAAATGGTAGCATTAGCATTTTTAATAAAGGAAGCTGGAGGAGAAAGAGGCAGCTCAAGGAAGCTGAAGGAGGGGCCAGAGCCCAGATCCACTGACAGTCAGAACTGCCTTTTGGAGCCAGGGTGCTCTGGGTGGGGGCAGGGGGAGGCGGACAAGAGAAGTGGTCGTCTTAGGAGAAGCATTCAGGCTGATATAATTGGAGCTCTGAGCACAAGCAGTCACAGTTGGGAGGTGGGAAATTGCTGTGCTAGATTGAGTTTGGCTCAACTTGATACTGAGGCCCGGCATTGTGAAATGTTTTCTAATTTAGCTCATTTTCCCTGTCTTCCTGGAATGAGCCATTATTCGTCCATTACTGGCGAAAATCATGGTCCTGGCTAACCCCTTCTCTCCTTTTCTCTTCTTCCTCCTCCCCCTGTGCTCTGTAGGAAGGGAGAAGAAATAAACAGGAGGAAAGGGCCGCACCTATTCTTGCTTTAGAAAAAGCAAGCGAACCTCGGAGACCCAAAGGGGCTGACATCATCTTTCCCTATTTCACTTTTCCAGGGACACGAAAGCAAAAGTTTAATGGAGTTGCTAGGTTTATGTTTTGTCTGTGAGGCCATTGTACCTCTGCAGGAAGAAGCTTAATTGGCTCTTTTGCCACCATTGAAAAGGAGAAAAAATATCTCCTTGCAGAGGTTACTGTTCTGTAAAGAAAGTGCCAGTGATTAGATCTAACGCCTTTGACAGCTGGATAAAAAGTTGCTAAATGAGAGTGGATTGAATGCATAAACGTGGAGTCAATCAGAAGGTAATACAAATCCCAAACACCAAAATGGACTGTCTTACCACAGTATTCGTTCCCCCATCACACTCATAACCCTACGTGAGTACGATAGTGGCAAACCTACTTTACTTTCCCAAATCTAATTCCATAGAAGGCCAGGATGAAGTCTAAATGGGGACAGTGCCCCCTTGCTACTCCTGGATTTCAGCCTATAAAGTGTTGAAGAGCTCTCTGTTGGTAACGTGTCAACCTCGATGATCGTAGACATTGCCCATACCCCATTGTTTGAAGCCTTGCAATTTTAACAAAAGAGTGACTGTCACAGCCCATGTTCCTTATTCCTGAAATCAATCATTGGATCCTCATCTGAACAGACAAGAGAATGTGCGTATTTGTGTAAATAGTTAGTTGCATCTAGGCTCCACGTCATGATGCTGAATCTCGATTTCCTTCATCAGCGAGTTATCCCTCTTGCTCCATTGCGTGTAGCCGTGACCAGTGCCGGTGCCATGCCCATGAATATACATATTATCATTAACTGCAACTTTGAAGACCTTTCAAGATCTGTAAACCAGAGTCTCTTTGAAGAGTGCAAAGAGGCAAATGGAACTGTTTTTCTTAGGTTCCTTCAAGGAATATATGCTGCCTCCGGGCTTCGTGTCCAAAGGTAGAATTAACATCAGTCCAAGACTCTCAAAAACATTTAGGTTTGGATGGAATGTAGGTTTACACCCAGAGCCAAGCTCTCTTGAAGGAGTGAGGAATTAATTTGGAAATCGCTTTGTTACTACACCTCGGGAAAAGAGCTTTTGTTTTTGTTTTTGTTTTTGTTTTTGCTTTTTTTATGTCTCGTAATTTGCAAATAACCTCAAGTAAGACCTTGGCCTTCAGCTTTCCCATTAAACTCTCCTGGACAAAGGTCAACCGTTTAAGCATCTGAAAGGGAAGTTTTATCCCCAGTGGCATCTGCTGCTATTCTTACCCCTTCCTGGAGGTTTTGGCAGGGTCTTTGATTCCCTTTTGTTACTAGACTGTTTTTCCTGGGTGATGTGTCCCCCACCCCCAGATAATCAGACATGATCTGTAAGCTTGTGTTTTCTAAATCTGTATCTAGCATGACTCTCTTTCCTTGGTTTTGGGCTCCATTTCCAACTGCCTTCTGGATATTTGCTCGTGGAGTTCCTACAAGTATCTCAAATTAACTTGTCCAGAATTGAACATGAAACCCACACCTGCCCTGATAATCTGCTCTAACTCCCGCAATTCTCGTGTGAAGAATTGTATAAAGGGCATCAATAATCACTCAGTCTCCCGGATGAGAAACCCGGGGTTTTTTCTCCATGACCCGCCTCCCACAATTACCTTCTGCTCTCTCTCTTTTACGCACACCCTGTTAGTCCCCAAATCCTCTTCGCTCATCTCAGAAATGTCTCTCAGACCTTGCTGTTCCTCTCTATTCCCAAAGCTACAGCCTTCCTCCAGGACAGTCCATTACCTTTGACAATTGGGGACGTCTTCCTAACTGTCCCCACTGCCATTAGGCACCTGTTGAGAGAGAGGGCAGGTAAGACGGAAGGAACCTACAAATTAGAGGGTGTGCAGGATTGGCAAGTTCCTATGGGCAGTGGATCTGATAGGAGAGGCCTAGAGGGAAAGAGTGAAAGGTAGGCAGTGGCCAGAATGCTTTGAATTGCAGTCCAGGGGTCTGATTTTACCTAGTAGAAAATGAGAAGCCTGTGGAATGAATATATTTTGAGCAGGGGAGGCAATGATGAAGATGGTATTTCAGGAAGGAAAGGAAGGCATTCATGCAGGCATTTGCAGACTGTCATCCTCCAGCCAAAGCTGGCCTGCTACCTGTTTTTGTAAATAAAGTTTTATTGGAACCCTGTTGTACTCATTGTGTTGTCTATTGTCCATGGCTGCTTTCCTGCTATAAAGGCAGAGTGGAATACAGACACAACAAGAGACCATATGGCTGCAAAGCCAAAAATATTTTTTATCTGGCCCTTCCCAGAACATGTTTGATGACTCTTGCAAAGGATCGGGGTTTCTTGAACTCAGCACTACCCCCCATTTTAGGCTGACAATTCCTTGTGCGGTTGGGGACTGCTTATAGGATGTTTAATAATGTCCCTGACCTGCACCAGCCCCCTAGTTGGGACAATCAGAAGTGTCTCCAGACACTGCCCCGACTGGAGAGGAGGTTGGCCTGGTCCCCCCATTAAATCATGGTGCAGCCGGCAGGATAGGAAGCAGTTCAGGAGGCTGGTGGGCAGGTAAGAGGGCAGTGATGCCAGCAAACTCCTTCAGAGAGCTTAGTGTGTGGACTTCACATTTCTTCATTCCTTCCGTCTTTCAGCAATCCTCTGAAGGGGGTTCCTTTTTATCCTTAGTATCCCACAGGACGAATATAGTTACTGTCTTACATATGACGGAAGGAGACCCAAAGGGAAGCGGTTTACTGGAGGCCACCCAAGGAAGAAGGGGCAGAGGCAGGTTTTGAACTCAGGTCATCTGGCTCCGGGATTCACATGCATAGCCATGAGATTGTACTGAGTAAGGCGAGAAAAAAGGCTTCCTGTGTCCTGGGAACTTAATGAATACAGGAAAGGTTGAAAAGTCATCGTTGGGAGCTCTGTCCTTCTCTCCACGTCCGGACCATTTACTTCCCTCTGACCTCAAACAGCTAGAGCATCTCTTCGGCCACCTCTGCTCCTCGATGGTGCTGCGCGCAAATGACCTCTTATTCCTCAGCCGCAGGCGCCGTCCACACAGAGATGTATGTGTCAGGCAGAGCACACCCTCGTGTGGACCGTCCACGTCGTCACAGTCACCTTCTCTGGGTCTTACTCTTCTCCATCATTCTGTCTTGCTTTCTGAGTCGTGATTTTGTATTCGTTCTACAAAGAGATTATAACCCCTTTCTTGGGGTTTGCTGCCATCTTTAGCTTTATTTCCTCTTTGGACCTGGCAGCAGGTCTGTCATTGTCCTAATCATTCCGTCCATAGGGAGTGCTCATGTTGTGAAGGCAAATGGGCACGAGAGGAGTCTGGGAAAATGGAATAAGCTGGAAGGTCTTCATAAAGGGTGACGATCCTTCTGGGGACAAAAGAGCAGGTTCGAGCATCAGCTTCAGAGGCAGTGCTGGGAGCCAGGTCTCAGCTGCTGTTCCTGGAAACCCGTCAACCAATCCTCCATGCTCACGAGCCTGCTGAGTTGATCCGGGCTTGTTTCAAGGTGAAGGTTGGGGATGGCCATCTCTGCAGTGAGAAGAGAAAATTCCCTGTGTTCCTCGGGTGTGGCAGGCCCTCTTTTATTCAGAAGATGGCATGGGTGGAAAGAAAAAAATACAGAGAGAGAGCTGGAGCACATCCATTTGAGAGAAGGAAATAATAAAAGAGCCAGGACTCAAGATTACAATTTGAAAGTATATTATATTGGCCCAGCTAATGGAGAACAAGGGTCTAGAAGCTCTACCCCAGGGGGACAGGGTGAGTGGTCAATACCCACCCAATTTGGGTGCTTTTGGTGCCCAGAGCACCAGGCAGAGGCCTGAGGTCCTCTGGAGGAATGGAAACCCACCAGGTGCCCTTGGCTTGGGACAGATCCCAGGGAGCCAGCAGGGCCAACAGGTGGCAGAGGGGAATGGCGAAAGCAGGAGCTCATCTTTCGGGTCTTCTGGTCCACCCCAGCCTCCTTGGTCTTTTGTCCGCCAGGTGTGTGAGGGTCCGGTGGCTGTCGAGAGCAGAGAGCACACAGCAGAAACAAGAAGCCGCAGTGAGTGATCCTGAGACCCAGGAAGAGGGTGACCAAGGATGGGGCGTGAGAAGGGAAGCCTAACAAAGCATGGGACAGTGAGGTGGCCCAGGACAGAAGAGTGGGGGAGCAGAGACAGGACTGTGCAGGGTAATGTAGGCATTCTGGATTCTCCTCTCTGGGGGTTCCATGCCCCAGGAAAAGCCTTTTCGTGTGATCTACACTTTGCTTTGCTCCTAAGAGCAGAAAGTGAGGGCCTTTGGTGTGCACAGAACAGGTGATTTCCCCAGTCCAGACAGGCGTCCAGAGTGTAGAAGTCCCCAGATGTGAAGCAGAAGGTGAGAACTTAGGAAGGCAGGCGCACACCGTTACCCCCTCAGCACTGCATGAAAGCTGGACTTGAGGCCTGTGTGAGTGGGGAGAGCCCCCCCTGCCCCCGCCAGGACCCTGGCCCAGGTGGGATTGCATCCAGGGGTTCCTGGGGACAGCGCTCCTCAGGCACAACTATGAGAGAATAAGAGAAGCAGATTAGGCAAAGGGAAATGCTCACCTGCCAGGCAGCAACAACAGAGGCCTTGCCAGTCTTACAGGAGCCGGGACAACCCTTTAGAGATGTCCCAAACTGAGGCAGGGGATTGGACTTTTGATCCCCACGTGGGCCAGTCCCTGGATGCCAGCTGCCCAGAGAAGGCACTTACCTTAGACAAAGCAGCTGCCTTCAGCTGAGGGCAGTGCCCAGAGGGGTGTTCGGCGTGGTCCATCAGCAGGCACACTCCCAGCGCCTGGAGGATGAGTGTCAGGGAGGGTCCCTAGGCAGGTGGCTGGGTGGTGGCCCAGAGCAGGCACAGCAGCGGGTGGAGTGGTAAGACTGTGGGCATTCTGCCCCAGGTGGCAGGTGTGTGGAGAGTGTGACAGCTCTTCTCTGTGCCGTGTCTCATAGGGTCTGGCTCTGAGCGGCTGGGGTCCGCGTGGGCAGGACTAAGGACCGAGGCTGGTCAGTAGGCTGTGAGAATTTTGTTCTATGGTATGTTGGACGGCTCTGTCTTAGCTTTCAAGGGTTAGGGCTGGGCTGTTCAGTGACAAACTGGACAGAGTCCAGACGAGAGTGACCAGAGGCTGCTCCGTCGTTTGGCAGGCCTGGGGAAAGCGCCCGGAGATGTTCAGTCTAGAGAAGGAGAAGGGAAGGGAGGACGTGTGAATAACTACAGCAAGAAAGTTAGCCTTGCTTGGTTTCACTCCAGAGAGCCAGACCCAAAACTAATAGATACGAATTAGAAGGAAGTAGTTTTTAATTCAGATAAGGAAAGTGTTGAATGCTTAACACGAGCTCAAAATAGAATACTCTGCCTGGGGAGGCAGCAAGTATCCTGCCTTCTGAAATCTCTGGAATTTGGGACCTAAGGCTCGCAGTGGTTCAGTGGACACACGGTGGTGGGTTTGCAGCCAGGGATGCGGTCTCTTGGTGCTGGATTTAGCGGTCACCTAAAACCCAGTGTTTCCCTGATGTCTGTGATCATCTCAACATTCCCCCAAAGGCTCCAGCCTGTCCGCCTTCAGCATGATGGCAGCCTCACTATGCCGGGCAATGCTTCTCATTTCTGGATGGTTCTAATGGAGGTAAAGGCCTTCCATTTCATTTTCCCCAGAGCCATGCTTACCATCCCCCATCACTTACACCAGAGAGAGAGGAAATCAAAAGCCAAATGCAGCAGAATGGCATTTTCAAACACTCCATTCTCCGTGCTGTCGGTACGGAACAATCACCGAGCCCCAGCCTTTGTTCCCGGCTGCTGTACCAGCAGTGTGGAGGGAGAAAGCTGAAAGACCCCAGAAACGGCAGAGTTTTCACGGTATCAATGAGGCACGGAGGACAGCCCCCGTCCGCTGTTGCGTCTTTCTCTATCTTGCCTCTGGCTGGGCCGGTACAATCGCAGGACTTCCTCAAGTCTCCACTGGCAGTCAGCTTGACAGAATGGATTACGCTCCGGCTGGAACATTCTACAGCGGCACCATCCAATGGGGGCAGGCCCAGCAGCTGTCATTTGTGTGAGTGGATTTGAGCCTGGTAGGAGATGCGGGAGGGACAGCCACGGGGATCTGAAAGCTTTTGTTAGTCCAGAAGCCCGCGGCTGCCCAACCACTGGGCCCAAGTCCAAGGTCAGAGTGAGTACTTTCCAGGGTTGAGCACGCGTGCGAGAAAGGCCTGTGTGCCCTGCGCAGGGACACTGAGAGGCAGAAGGTCGGAAACGTATCTTGAGCTGATGCGAGAGTTGCCTTCAGCAAAATCTGGCCGAGGCAAGGAAGCCTTCCCCAAGCCCAAGTCAGAAAAAGTTTGGAGGAGAGACTGACCAGCCACAAAAATCTGTGAATTTTATATGTCTGTGAATGTTTTTCATAGGGAAGATAAGGGCTGTGAGTGCAGAATGAGTTAATGCTGCCAAACGGATTAAGAGGAATAAAAATGGTGTTTACAAATATACTAGGGAAAAGAAGCACTTGGGAAAAATAGGTCCATAAATAAGTAAAGGGGATTGAAATCTACTGTGCGTCTAACAAGACTGAGGTGCCGAATTGCTTTTTCCTATCTTTTACATGAAAAATAACAAGAAAAAGCAGGGGGCTGTGATGATTTTCAGTGGGAGGCTGTAACCGTGAGTCAGGAAGAGGAGCCCCGTGGGGATGCCGGGGGCACTGGAGGGGCTTCTTCAGGGGCTTCTCATGACCCCTGGCCTGGCCCAAGGTTTGCTTCCTGATCTGCCACTTGCCAGCCCAGCCAGCCCCACCCCAGGCTTGAACTTCTGGGTCGTTGATGCATCAGCTACAGGGAACCACTTGCATTATTCAGCAAAGTCCCTTCTCAGGCTCTTTCCCATTCCTGGACTGGAACACACTCCCCCCCACCAGCCATCATCAAACCTCACCTGCCCCCACACCACCCTTCCTCCTCCTCCATTTTGCCAACCTGGAAGGGTCCAATCTCTGCCCTTTTCTAGTCTCCTTTCCAAATTCCACCTCCTCCTTATCAACTCTGGAGCTTTTCCTGTTTGCCCTCAGCTTCACCACGCACTTTTCCAAACCCCCGTTGCTCCCCTCCCTATATGCATACATAGAATTCTCCCTCTAGATCGTGAACACCTTATGACCTAGGCCAGGTCTTTGCGCTTTGGATTCTGGGCATCCGTCTCAGCACAGGCAGAAAGCAATGCTATTGTTCTCCATCCAAGCTGCAAATTAGAATCTCCTTGGAGGTACTGAAATATAACTATGGACACACCCCACTCAGACCTATTAAATTAGACCTCTCTTGGGGTTGACCCTGGCAGTGGTGTGGTTGGTGGAAACTTCCAAGGTGATTCTATGCCCAGTGAGGCTTCACACCACTAGTACGTTCTCAAAGTGTGATCCCAGGCCAGCAGCAGCCTCTCCTGAAACCTTGTTAGAAAAGCACATTCTCCATCCTACCCCAGATCTCCTGAATCAGAAGCTCTGAGTTGAGGTCCAGCAATTGGAACTGTAGCAAGCCCTCTGGGGCATCCGGAAGGACGCTGCCGCTGAGAGCAGCTGCTGTACCAGAAGCATGCCGATTAGCAATCACTGAATGCGTTCGGAGAAGATGTCACCGTGATGTATCTGCCCTCGGTCTGCATGGCCGTCACTTCTTCCCAGAATACGTGCAACTGATAAAGCCACTGGTTTTGGAATCTTGCATTCTGTCTTCCTCCTCTTGCTTCCTCCTAGGAATCAATTAACCCATTGATTTATCTGGTTCCTTCCTTAGACTGTAGGCTTTTAAAGAAAGGGGTTTTGTCTTGACTTTGCTTCCCCCACTAATGAGGGCGGGGTTTGACACCTAGTAAACCCTCGGTAGTTCTTTGCTGACCGCATGAATGAAGAAACATACACAATAATTGTCCTCACAAATGCCTCCATTCGCCAGTATCTTCCAGTTCTCCTTAATTTAGGTGATTACCAGCAAGGCCAATCCTTGATGGCAGCATATTTTATTTTATTTTTTATTCTTTTAAAAAAGATTTTATTTATTTATTTGACAGACAGAGACCACAAGTAGGCAGAGAGGCAGAGAGAGAGGGGGAAGCAGGTTCCCTGATGAGCAGAGAGCCTGATGCAGGGCTCGATCCCAGGACCCTGAGATCATGACCTGAGCCAAAGGCAGAGGCTTAACCCACTGAGCCAGCCAGGCGCCCCCAATGGCAGCCTATTTTAAAAGCATCTCACCATTAAGCCTTGAGCCCTGAAATTCTTCACATCCTCCTGGCTTCTCCTGGCCCCCTTTCCATCCTTCCAAAGAGTTTACTCTTTGACTTCCGTTTTTCAGTATCCACCAAATCCATTTTCCCTCTCCCGGCTTTCAACACCTCCCCCGCCAGCCTAGATCTCATACGAAGCCATTGCGAAAATATTTCAGTCACCCTGAAATCCTTGCCCTTTAACCCCCTGCCACTCCTGCCTGGCCCATTCCAAGCTTCATAAGGGGTTTCTGCCTGCTTCTCTGCTGCTTGGGGCTTCCTCGAGCTGGAGAATCCCTAAGACAATTGCTGATACGTATTCATTCTAGACTTCTAACCAGAGACTCAGAACAACATCACAATCTTCTCACTCATCTCTCCTCACAGGCCAGCCTTTGCCCTGGCATCAGGCACCCAGTTTCACCCTGGCTCTGACTCTCAGCCTCTAGCCTCAGATCTAATTGTGCTCAGTTGGAGCCCTGGGGCCGGCTCCTTCCCAGGTCTACTTCAGTCTATCTTCCTCTTTGCCTTCTCTCTCCTGTGTTGAAGTGGGGGTGTCCACAGCATCACGGCTAAACTCTCTGCCCCGATTTGTCCTTCTGACTCCTCCTGTTTTCCGTAGAGTCTGGCTCTGGCCAACTCTCTCTTGCATCTCCTGTCATACCTAGCCATCTTCTAACCCTTATTCAAATGTCAGGTGATCCCTTGACCATATTATCTCTCCATATGATTTTTCTTACTTACTTCGCTTGCCTCGATTTCTTAAGGGAAATATTTACATATTTTGTCTCTGCTTTTGTTATCCATGAATGATGTTGTTATAATTATGACCTTGAAACTTTAGTATATGTGCTGCCGCAGCGAGCACAGCCTTGAAACTTTAAGCTCAGTCTGGCGATCGCGCTCTTGTGCCCTCCCTCCTCTCTCTCACACAAACACACAAACACCACACACGTAGGCATTGTTCTTTCTAATGTCACCTACTTTTGCTTCTTTGTATTCAGCCCATCATTCATTCATTCCCTGTGCCCCCTGCCCACCCCTCCCCCATGCCCCAGGAGCACGTTGCTGCATGTTTGGCTCTGCCCCCCGGATGCAGAAACCATGGGGACCCCTGCCCTCAGGGGATGCATTCTGTGGTGGGGAAGGCACCAGGAGAAGGGCAGAAACAGCCACATCACAGAATACTTGCGGACCGCGAGAAGTACAGCGAAGGAGAATCAGGGCTAATCAAGGATGATTGAATGGAGGGAGGGCAGGGTTACTTGAAATCTGGAGCCTTGGAGGCTGTGTTGGCATCGAAACTGGGAGCTGAGAGGGTGCCAGCCAGAGCAGGAGGAAGGTCAGGCTCTCTGGGGCTAGCACACCTAGGATGGTCCTGGCCTGTGACAGGAATCTTCGACCCCCTTAATGTGTAGGTGGAGTAGGCAGGGAGGGGAGGCTACTGAAGAAGTTGGCAAGCCAGAGATGGGCTGGTGGGGGTGGGGGTGGGTGGAGGAAGAAAGAGGGTCAGGTCATACAGGGGGACCTTGAGGGCCAGGACAGGAATGTAACGGAGGGGAGGAGCTTGAGCCCATTTGTGTGTAAGCCTGGGGCTTAACCCTCTCCCTCTCAGCCAAGTTGTCCTTGACCACACACCGTCAAGGACCACCTTCCTTCCTTCGGAGCTTTCTTCTCGGCCGTGATTGTATATTCCTGAGTATAAACTCCATGAAGCAGAACCTCACCATCTTTGCTTTTGCTCGCATCCGTATCCCCAGAACACAGAGCTTGGCCCACGCCAGCTGCTGAATACATATTTGCTGAATAAATGGCTGGATGAATGAGTGAATGATCTCACCTCATTTATCTTCTGGAGAGGTTTGGCAATTTAACTTCTCTGAGCCTCAACGATCTTATCTCTGAAATAGGGATGAATGGGGAGAGTAAGCGTTTGATCAGCGGCATGTGGCTCTTCCAGCTCTCCTGCGCCCCGGTCCTGATTTGCACTCCCGCTCTCCATCGCTGTGCTCCCCTCTCTGGGAAAGGCCAGCCCTGCTTCTCTCACTACCCGCTGCCCATCTGGCCTAAGCTTACGGTTAAAACTCAGCCTTTCCAGTCCTGCGTCTCACGGAGAAGCAGGTGTGTGTGCGTGTGGGTGTGGATTAACCCTTCCAGCCGGGCCGCTCAGAGTGGAGGTGACACACCGAGGTCCTAGCAGGAGCTGTAGTGTCTGAGCACCATGCTTGGGCCCTGGCACTGCCACATGTTATCTGTGTGAGGCTGGCTAGCATTATTGAACATTCCTGAGCCTTGCTTTCCTCATCTGCGAAATGGGATTAATATAACGCTGATGCCTCTGGGTTTTTCTGAGAATGATGTGAAAGTCAATGAACTTGGCTCATGGACTGCCAGTCAATGCATAATAAATAACAGCTTTTACTTGCTGTGTCCTAAAAATTGACAAACAAAATGCCATGGATTGTTTACTTGTCATTCTTACCAGAGCGCGCTAGAGGACAGGGACCCAGCCTTTGATCTGTGTGTTTCAGGGCACTGCATTGTGTCTGGCTCATCAGAGGGGCCTACTAACTGGTTGAGGAATGACTCCTACGTTAATGAAGCCCTTGATGGCAGAGAACATGTATTAATCATTTCTGTGTCCCTCGATAGTGTTTAGCAAACTGTCGTTTTTTTTTTTTTTAACATGGCACTTGGTTAATTAATATTTTTCAAGTAAATAAATAAAGGAATATGTGAGTGAGGAATTGAATTAATAACACAACTTGCTAAATATATGTTGAACTGAAACAAATTAGTAGATAGGAAAGGACTTTGGGGAAGGGGTACAAGCTCTAAATAAAAGTCCTTGATGGATATTATGATTCTTCTCTGGCTCATTTACATTGTCATAAAGCCATGGCATAAAATCAGAGGAATATAGGAAGCTGCTTCTTCTCCTGCACATTCTCTGCATCTTATCTTTCCTTCTGTCTTCATGCTGTCGGCTGTCCTGCCTCTCACCGGAACCGAACGTGTGTGTGCCTGTGGATGAGGAGGGAACCCCAGGTTGGCCTCCTCCTTTGTACATGGAGGTCACACTCAGCGGTGAATAGGTGTCGAGCTCTTTTTCTCGCAGAGTTGGATATGCACAGATCTATTCCCAAGCTCGGGTCCAGTTCATCTCTGAGCAAAGACGGGTGTCCAGGGATCCAAGGCACAGGCTGTGCCCATAGACTGGAGTAAGCGAGACTAACAAGCTTTTGGGAGGATTGAACTTGAGAACTTGGCTGCACCAGCCCAGGGTAAAAATCAACCGAGCCTTTAGATTCAGAGTCCAGAGAGAAATGGAGGAAGGGAACTTCCATTTAGAAAGTGACAGCTGTATTTCGGTTATTGTACTGAAACCTTATTTATTCATTCATTTAATCTGCCTACAGCCCTGTAAGTAACAGACAGCTATTTTCATCATCACTGCAAGTTAGTTAAGTATCTGGTCGGTTTCGCAGGACTGGCAAGGAGCTCAAATCCAGGCCTTACGCTCCCGTGGAGAGCTGAGTCCAGAGCCCACCCACAGAATCCGGGCCGTGGGGTAGTTTGTGGTAATGATGGAAGGCCCGATGGTGATTTACTTTACAAGGGACCCTGCTCTCCAGGTCTCTGTTCTTCAGGACTGCTTTCAGGATCCAGAGCATAGGCTAGCACGAGGTCAAGGGCGGTTGTGGGGGAGCCATCTCAGGTCCGGCCAGCCGTCTGACTCCCCTATCCCCAGAGCAATTGTTGCAGCCGGCTGTGGCAGAGTGTGCAAGTTTGTGAACGTGTGTACATGCGGAGCAGGGGCACACGTGTGTCTGTGGGGGGAGGAGCATATGTCCCCATTTATGAATGCAAGAAAATCTCAAAGCTGTATAATACTCTTTTAATGAAAATGTTGATCCACTGAAGCCAAAATGACTTGACAGTTTTTAGAAAAACCAAATGTATATCTTATAGAATTGTAATGAGATTTGGGATATCTTAATTCATCAATACAAGGGACAGGAAAGAACTCAATATGCTTCATCTCTCATTATTATTCCAAAATGTAAGGGTGGGTTCCAGTGAATTCCCAGGCTATGTGGCAATTTCTATTCTTATGGTGGTAGTACTTTATGGCATGCCAGACTCCTTCCTAAAGATTGGTTGGGAGAGCGAGTGGGCACACAGTCGGCCAGTGATTCTCAGCCTCTTGTGTGCTTTGCAATCACCCACCTAACTTTTTAAAACTACTGATGGTTGGCTTCATCCTCGGTATTTGAAGGGAGAACAACTAAAGTTTGAGAACCACGATGCCCATGTGTGGGTTGAATCTGATGTACCCCAAAGCTGGAGAGTCCTTCTGCAAATTTTTATTTATGAAAGATGCAAAGATAAAAAAGTTCCAGTGTCTGGGTCCACGAGAGAACATTGAAAGAGGAAAACGGATGAATGAGCCGCTTGAAGACCACTTGGGGTAGGGCAGAACTGTCCTACAAAAACATAGCAAGGGAGCGGGTAATTCCTCCTGGGCACCGCAGTTAGCATCTGGCCCTCCTGTCACCGCCCTGGGAAGCCGGGGGTGGGCAAGCTAGCCCGGTAGCCACATGGCGGCACTTCCAGCAGAGCTGGGCTGTCTTGGTACGTTTCTCTAATATCTCTGTACCTGTGATGGGGGGAGGGGAGCAAGGTGCAGGAGAAAATACAGGTGGTGCCCTCTGTGTTAACACTCACCTGTGCCCCTTGCTGGCTCTGCGACCTTGCACAGCTTCCTTAGCCCTGCTGAACCTCTGCATGCCCTTGCAACACGGGGACAGTCACCACCAGGCTGGATAACTCTACAGTTGATTGTGAAATGGAGGATGTGTGTGTAGCACTGCGCACAGTGTCTGTCCAGCATGAGCAGATGTTTAAGAAATGGCAGTTACCGTTACCAGCTTTTTCTAGCCCTTCCAAGGATTCTTCCTATTACTTTCTATAATCCTTGATCTCAGAATATACAAGGGAACTTCAGGTCTGCACCGGTTTTCTCCAGCTGAGGGCAGATGGACTCTGTGTCTGCCTTCTGGGAGGACCCCTGGGTTACAGAAGCAAACAGCCATTTATCTTTCTCTCCATAAGGCACGTGGTCAGGGTCAAGGTACTGCTGTGTCCTGCATGACTTCTGGTCTGTGCTAATGTACCCTCACTTCTCTTACCCCTGAAATGCTTTGCGTTGACAAAAAGTTTAAGTGTGGATTCTGTAGTTGTGTATGTGTATGTGTTTGTGTGTGCATCAGGCAGCATTCCATGGAGACACAGAACCATGAACCTGTAGATACAAATATAGAAAAAGATTTGTTATAAGGAACCGGCTTGTGTGATTATGGAAGCTGACAGTCCCAAGATCAGGAGTCAGCAAGCTGGAGACCCAGCAGAGCCAATGGTTTAGTCCTGGTCTGAATCCAAAGGCTGAGACCCGGGATAATGAATGTCAGAGCTCCTGTTTGAAGGCCAGCAGGCTTAAAACTGAAGGAAAGGCCAGGTTTCAGTTGAAGTCAAAAGGCAGGGAAAAAAATGATGTCTCAGTTCAAAGTCCATCAGGCAAGCGGATTACTCTCTAACTCAAAGGAAGGTTAGTTAGCGTTTTTGTTCTGTTCGCTCCTTTACCGGATTGGGTGAGGCCCACCCACATAAGGAGGGCCACCTGCTTTACTCAGTCCACTGCTTGTGATGTTAATCTCATCAGAAACAGTGTCACAGAAATAATGGAATAATGATGGGCCAGATACTGTGGCACAAGTCAAGACACACTGTGGCCAAGTCAAGGTGACACATAAAATTAACCATCAGGAAAAAAAAAAAATTAACCATCAGAGTGTGTATTTATCTCTATTGCCACTTTCTTTGCCAAGTTGTATCCTTGAATTTTGTTAATTACTGTCATTTTGCTCATGATTATCATTTTCACAATCATTTCATGTATTTCTAAAATTTCTTCGGGAAAAACCCTTTCCAACATTTAGAACCAGCACTCCCAGTAATATGTGATTAGTAACAGCTAGCATTTATTCAGAACTTACCACATTTCAAGGGTCATTATAAGTAATTTGCATGTATTTTAGATAACTGAATCTTCAGCAGTTGGTGAAGTAGGTATTATTATTATCCCATTTTACAGATGAGAAAATTGGGCCACAAAGAGGCAAGAATGGTGCCAGTTTCCCACTGTTTCATCTTTCACTGAGATAATCTCTGTAAAGCACACACATGTGCAACATGTAGAATAAAAACTGCAAAAAAAGCTGATGAAAATGAATAATCAAAGATTACCAATGATCTGAGGTTTATTTATACACAGTTGGCTCAACAGTGTACAGCTAAAAATATGCTATACCTCGTGATTTTCATTCTCCACATCAACAGACTAAGACTTTAGGGCACTCTTACTTGCTTGAGGTCCTAGTAGCAGAAGGGAGTTTGGATTTGTGAATTCCAACTGGGGCTCCTTCCCTTATGTCCCACTGCCTCGAAGATGCCAAAAGCTTAGTTGGGATAGTCGCATTCTAGATGGAACACATACTGTTGGTGCCTAATTGCTGGGAGGAGGGCCAGGTCGTAGACAAGAGGCGGGTTGGTGATTGGATGTGGGAGTGCAAGCTTTTAATCCGATTGCCTCTGTTTTCTCAATTCCGTAGGATGTACAGCGTTAGCCGAGGGTAAGGATGGGGGAGGAGGTGTTGGAGGTTTTGAGGAGAAAGAAGAAGCTTTGAAATAAGATCTTAGAGAGTGGGAGAGTGAACAGACAAGGGAAAACGTAGTGTGACGTAGGCGGTATTCAGAGCCCACTCAAGGTCAGTGGTGTGGGATTTAAGACAAGACCAGTCAGCGTGGTTGCCAACTGCATCATGTATAGAAGGACAGAATTGGAGTCACGGGGTCGTTGAATGTAACCAGTGCTGGGGTGTCTTAGACACTCAAGTATGGTGAAGCGGAGGAGGGGCGAGAGAGCTGAGGTTACACGAAAGGGTGTGAATTTATGGGCCACAGAATTTAATCTAAGGTAGGAGTGGAGAGAATGCATGAGGTGAAGGTCAGTACAATGGTGGTCAGATGAATGGATTTCAAGTCTCAGGAGGGTAGAAAATTCTGGTGTTAGGAAGTATGATCCGGGAAGGTAGGAGGTGGAGGTCAGGTATTAGGGTTCTTGAAACTATGGCCAAGGAAGAGTTGCATATGTTGGTAGTCTGGGCTTTACCATGAGTGTGGGAGGCGGAGGACAGGGTCATTTAAGAAAAGTCAAGGTGCTGAACGGTTTGAGAATTGAAAGGATCATCTTAGTGGCTACTGAAGTCAACAAAAATCAAGGAGGAGTGTCAGAGAGGACAGTGAGACAGGCTCTGAAATGTGGGGCAGGTGGTGTTAGCATGACTGGAGCAAGTGGGTAGAATGGGCTGATGGCAGGAATTAATGACCTTGGTCAAGGTCATTAATTAGTAGTAGTGCCAGGTTTTAAACCTACTCCATCTGCTGGCAGAGCCACACTCCTGGCTGCTTTGCTACTTACTGACAAATATGGTATTCTGCTGCATTAGAAACTTCCAAATAATAGAAGTTAAATAATGAATAAAGTCACGTGAATATTTCATTTGTCTTTACATGAGATTTACGTGCTTAAACATAACATGAGTTTGTAAAACACACCATGGTCATCATGGTTGGTTTGTTTTTGAGAGAGAGGAGGGGCGGGGCAGAGGGAAAGAGAATCTCCAGCAGGCTCCATGCCCAGTACAGAACCCAGGCAGGGCTCGATCTCACAACCCTGAGATCATGACTTGAGCCGAAATCAAGAGTCAGACACTTACTGGACGGCACCACCCAGATACCCCCATCATGGTTTATTTATTTTTATTTTTATTTTTAAAAGATTTTATTTACTTATTTGACACAGAGACAGAGCACAAGCAAGGGGAGCAGCAGGCAGAGGGAAAGGGAGAAGCAGGCTCCCTGAGGAATAGGGAGCCCGACATGGGGCTCCATCCCATGACCCCGGGATCATGACTTGAGCTGAAGTCAGGCACTTAACCGACTTAGCCACTTAGGCGCCCTGTGGTTTATTTTTTTTTAAATGTACTGTTAGCAATGCACTTTTCTGGTCATCCCATGGTATTGTTAGTTGTAATGATATTAATTATCATTAATTATTGGTTGACTCTGTTCTGTGGGGCAGGCGCTGGGCTAGTGTAAACACGTTTGTTTATATACAAGTCTAGGTACTGTTTTCTCCCCGTTTCATAGATGACGATCCTGAGGCTGAGAGAAAGGAAGTGCCTTGGCTGACATTGCAGCTATGGTGGACTGAGTCCTCTGGGACTCGGACCCGGGTCTGGCCTCGTTCGTCACTTGTCTAGTGCTCTAGTCTAGTCGTGACGGTGCTACGCTGGACAGTGAGGGGAGAGCGGAAAGGATGGCTCAGCTCTTTATATCTGATGAGGGGAATAGCAACTGAATATATAATAAACTGATTTGATGTATAGGTTTGATAAAGGAAAGTGTGCTTTATATAACAAGGGACATAACCTAGCCTTGGAGCCCTAGGGAAGGTCTATTTTGAGAGGTGATTTTTAAGCCAGACTTGAAAGAATAGTCTAAGTTATCACGTCAGTGGGAGGGAGAGAAATTTCAGGTAAGGAAACATCTGGGGCACCTGGTGACATATTTGGTTAAGCGTCTGACTCTTGGTTTTGGCTCAGGTCATGATCTCAGGGTAGTGAGATCGAGCCCCGCATAGGGCTCTGTGCTCAGCTGGAGTCCGCTGGAGGTTCTCTCCCTTTCCTTCTGCCCCTCCTCCCACTCCCACTCTCTCTAGTTCTACTATAAATACATTTTTAAAATCTTTATTTTTTTTAAAGATTTTATTTATTTTTGGGGGCGCTTGGCTGGCTCAGTGGGTTAAAGCCTCTGTGTTCAGCTCTGTAAGCCCGTCACAATGTGCCTAACTCATCATGGTCCCAGGGTCCTGGGATCGAGCCCCTCCTCTCTCTTGGCCTGTCTCTCTGACTACTTGTGGTCTCTGTCTGTTAAATAAATAAATAAAATATTTAAAGATTTTATTTATTTTTAGAGAGAAAGAGACAAAGCACAAGCAGGGGGAGCCCCAGAGGGAGAGGGAGAAGGAGACTCTCTGCTGAGCAGGGAGCCCGATGTGGGGCTCCAACCCAGGACCCGGCCGCACATGACCTGAGCTGAAGGCAGATGCTTGACCAACTGAGTCATCCAGGCGCCCCTTAAAATCTTTATTAAAAAAGCAAAGAAAAGAAACAACATTGGCAAGGGTCCCCAGGCCCTAAGGCATCCTATAGGAACATCAGGCCTCATTATCCTTATTATTTAACTTCTGACAAAGCCTGAGGTTTAGCAGATAATCTAGGCATCTGTCATTCCAGTACTTAACTTCTCCCAGAACTGGTCCTGATTGTGAAGACAGTAGCATGTAGTAATCTTCCCTTCTTATCTTTAGGATAAATGGAGGCATAGAAAGTTTCAGCCAACAGCATAGCTGGATAAGTCATTTTTACCATTTTTCTCTTCACCTTTTTTTCCTGAATATCTTGCAAACTACCTTTCTCCAGAAGCATTTTTTAATGAACCCCTGTTCTTCCTTTGTTGCACTGTTCCCTGCTTGCAAATGCATTTACCGTGCTAAGGAAAGGAACATTTGCTCAAAAGCTGTCACATTACATATGGATATGATATTCTCAACCAGGACCCCATAGTGTAGTTCTGGCTGGGCTGAAACTTCACAGACTCTGCTTCCACTGGAAACTTAGCCGAATGTGGGCCAGAGGCAAACTTCAAAGGATGTGCTTTTATTTAACTGTGGATAGATTATTTTCATTTCTAAAATGCTCTCTTTAGCGACAGGTAGAGACATAGATAAGTTCAAAAGAAGCTCTTGGTTTCTGTAAGCCCATCACAATGTGCCTTACTCATCAATGCATCAGAACATCTCTCTCTCCACACTGAAGTGTAAACACACACCCCACGCACACATGTCTGTGTTCTCTCTGCTCTCTCTGCCCCTCTACCCCTCCCTCCCTCTCCCTCCCCCCATCCTGTTTATCCGTCCAGCTATCCGGCTATCTCTACTCTCCTTCTCCCTCCCAGGTGATGAGTCCTGAGTTCTCCACAAGGAAGCCCATCAGACATGCTGCCCGAATTCTTTCAAGCCCCATTTCTAGGTGCCACTGTTAGGTAGAAAGCGGCGCTTAATCCAAAAGCCAGCTTTGAAACACTCCGGTCCACCAGGTCTCTCCCTGCCCTACAAGAGCTAGTGTGAAGGGACCGTCCAGTCATGCTGACCATGCAGAATGTTCACTCGCTCACTTATGTCTCAGTTCCCTGGTGGAAGAAATGCCCAAAGACCCAGGCAGGTCAAGCCAAGGCCACGGTCAACTTCTGGCCCAGCCCAACACCAAGACCAAAGGGGAAAAGCCCATGATGGCTGATGTATCCTGGGAAAGAAGAGGAAAGCTTGAGGAGAGAAGCTGAAAGTCTGGGAGTTGCCCGTGCTGAGGAAAGATTCTGTGTAAACTGTGGGTTTAGTGTGAGATGGGGAGAGAGGAAAAGGCAAGGCAAAAACGACTAACCGTTCTCAGTATCCCCAGTTCGCGTGTGTGTCCCACTTGCTGCCATGTCTCCGTTACTACGGGGCTTGTCTGTGGCAGGGGTGATGCTCTCGCTTGAGGCCATGGGTCCGACCTGGTTGCCATGCTGGCCTGCGATTGCCCCAGAATCCAGGCCATCTGTAGCTGCCCCCATGGGGCAGTCCTCAGAGTCTTGATTGGCCAGAATGAAGAAATTAACCAATAAATAACTCTGCTCTGACTTCTGATGCTGCTAATGTTCCTCAGTGAAGAAGCTGTGACTGGCATGCCCAGCACAGGACAGACTATTGGAGGCCACCCATCCAAGTTGGAGTCAAGAGAGTGACGTTTCCTTGCAGCTGTGGGGTTCAGCCTCATGCCCCACACCCGGCCCGATGCCATCCTTGAACAACTCCACAGCCTCGCGCTCTCTCCACAGAACTCACATTGGCACAGCCTGCTCAGTGATGCCCCCCACTTCTGACAGAGGCAGCACCCTTGCCCCCGCAAGCAGATAAGAAGCTGAGGTGGAAATTATTATTCTCTTTGACACTCACTCCCCTACCCCAGCTTGAGCCCCAAAACCCAAATGGGAGTTGCCTCTCCTTAGATGCCTCTTTCCTTCCCCAGCCCCAGAGTCGGTTCTGGTGGTTTCTGTGACTCAGGGCATGTCAAGCAGTTCCTCCATGAGCTACGTTTTCCAAATGAGGAAGGGGCACATCCCCTCTGTGGTCTGAACCTATAAAGACATGAGCCACAGCCGAAGGGGGCCATGTGTCCTCCATGCGCTTTAGCCATTCTGAGGGAATAAAACCTAAAGGGTGAGAAACAAAGCAAAGAGAGGAGAGGGACCCTTGCAGGGCCGTGGTTCCCACGCACCCCCATGGCAACATCCATTTCAGCGTGGATGTAGGACTCAGTGATGGGCTTCTGACTTGGACCTCTGCCCGGACGGCCCTGACACGGAGGCCTTTCCTCTGTCAGGTGGTCACGGATAACTCAGCTCCCAAGGATTTTTGGTGCTGTTAGGTCCTGCCCTTTATCGTGTTACCTCTGCGTTTTCCCGTGTGGCCCCTGCAGCTCACGTGCACCCAGCTCCCTGCCGCCCGTTCCAGGCGCCCCCGCCCCCCAGCTGCCCAGCATCCAGGATGAGCTCTGTACCGCTGCGCTACTGTCTGGCATCCCTCCCGGAACTCCATTCCTCTTCCCGTTTACTCGTTCCTTTCTGTTTGCCTGGACATATATGGGTTTCTTCAGAAAGACTGTAGGTGCCTTTGAGGTCAAGAATCTCTCTATCCCAACTCCTGTTGCCTAGTAGCACAGTTCACACACAATAGGCCCTCCGTAAACATTTGCTAACTAACTCGAACAGGAATCCCCATCTCTTGGACGGATCACCCTTGACTGGTGGGAAGAAAATGAATAGATTCTCTTTTATTCCCTTGCTAGAGTGGTTGGCAACGCTCACCGTTTCACAGGTTGCTCTGACCTCCTCTCTGTGTATTGAATGTCCATACTGTATGGTCACTGTCCTGTGCAGTGACGGCTGGGTGGGCGGTGTGGGGGGAAGGTGGAGGGTTGGTGTTCCCACGTTCATCACGACCTCCTCTCCAGGCAGCTCTCATATGTGTCCAATCTGAGTTAAAGCCTGGTGTTGCCATCGCATTTGGACCGCAGGCCAGACACCTCTTCCTTTATAAAAATTAGGGACTCTCCTTACCATGGTGTTCGTATTTGATTCGGGTAACTGATAAATGTAACTTTTTTAGCCAATGCTTGTAGGACACTCCCTAAATGTCAGACACTGTTCTGAACACTTAAGCTACATTAAATCGTTCTTCCTCATGACAACCTGGCCAAGCAGATAGAATTGTTATCATCAACCTCATTTTGCAGGTGAGGAAACGGGGACACAATGATTAAGGGACTTGCTCAAGATCACACTGTGATTGGTGGCGAAGCTGGAACTGGAAATAGGCAGGCTGGCTCCGGAACCCATGTCCTGATTTCTGTGCCCTGCTGCTTCTCATTGTGATTTGGGCAAGGTCTACCGTGCACATCTGTGCCCTTGGAATTTGAGTTGTCTTTCTCCATCTCCAGGCCCCTCGAGAACAGGGGGGCACTTTGGTCTGACCTACCTAGCAACATGCTGGTGTGTGCTTAATCAGTGGGCTCATTGATTTATTACCTATGGCTTGAATACAGGTTTATTTATGTCAATTACCAATGGCTTGAATACAGGTTTATTTATGTTATTCTATGCAGTTAATTGTTCACATTGTAATCAACGCCAGTCCTAAAATTTGGCTCCTCAAAATATATTTTCAAACAACCTAGGAACCAAGCCAAGAATTAACTCTAATTACACATTGTACCAGTTTTTGAGTGTTGGAGATGACTCGAAGGCAAAATGTGTGTTATTTAAAACTATTAAGCTGATAGTAAATAAAATGTGATTTTGCCCAACAGAGAAATAAAGGTACACATCCCTCTTTTTCTGTTGCCCTTTCTAGGTGTCAAGGATCATGTGGGACTTTTTTTTTCCTCATGACTTCTAGACTTTTTCTTGAATTAATACATAATTTTTAGCTGCCCGTAAGCCACCACTTGCTGTTCAGCAAAAAAGAATCCTTTCAAACCCCTCTCTGTGGGTTCACCTCCAATAAAGAGAACAAACACGGAAAACACATGGGGGAGAGCTGTTTATTTGATGCAGGGGTTATTCATAATACAGTGTGGGGTACTTTTTGGAACCAATTCTAGTTGCTTCAGGGTATTTCTAAATTGAAATCCAGGAATAAAGTGTTTATAAATAGTAAGCATTAAAAAAAAAGAATGCTTTCATCCCAGGCACTTCCTTCTGTAGTCTTAATGGCTTCCCTTGCAACTGTTAACTCTTTTGGCTAGTTAGTTGGTTAACTAGTTGAGTTAAGTTGGTGGTGCTCAACCCTATCATACCCAACACTCTGTTTTATAATGAAATTTTTAACCCCATTTATAATCCTTACATGAAATTCATAAATAATAAAAACTACATATGCAAAATTTCAACTATAAATATAATGCCTTAATAGTCATTAAAAGAGAAATAAAAAGAACGTAATTGGTAATGATAGACTAACCATTTTAATGTGTAAGTGCTGTGGTAGTATTGCAATAGAAGAAATAATAAAATCGACAGACATTTCTGCCTGATGTTGATTCACTGCAAGGTAACATATAGAGTAGTATATGATATACAATATATGTAAGAGCGATCTAGACTGATTCAGATGTGCCGCATTGATGACTCAAAGATCGTGAACAGCATCGTGGACAATGCTATCGTTTTCCAAACTTACGAACAACTCTTGGTAAAATTTCTAACGATGTATCATCTCCCCTCGGTGTACATGGTAGTTATGCAATGGAAGAATGTGTCATACGTTAAAACAGTACAAGCTGCTTTGTGCTTCTATGTAAACGGAGTTCGCATCTTGGCTCAGGTTTTCACCTATGTAAATGTGTAGCGGGACATTCAGTAGTTTGCAGGACATATGGAAATGCCTTGTTACGCAGAGCTGTCCTAGGCACTGTACTCTTCTAGCCTATCTAGCCCTGCCCTCTAAAAGCCAGCCGTGTCCTCCAACCAAGTGTTATTGAAGAGCAACCATGAATGTCCCCAAATGCACTCTCCTGGGTGATAGCACCCACACAGATATCTACAAGGTTGGTTCCCAGCCCCCAGATCATGATTATGTCAATTTATTCTGCTGACTCTTACTGGTTCTTGAAAACCAAAGGATTTTCTACAGGAAAATCCTTAATTCTTGGGTCAGTTTTGAGACTGAGTTCCATGGGAACAAGGGCTCAGTTTAGGACATACAGTATCTAGTACCCAACACAATCCCAGGCTTCACTAAGCCTAGCTCAAATGAGTCAATATTTTTTGGTTTAGACATTCGGGTTAGTCAACAGATATCTACTGTTTAAGTGAAATAGTTTTGTTACTTTCAAGTACAGGGGACAAAACCTAGAAGCTCACAAGGGAGACTTGTAGTTAAGAGTTATTTAAAAACACCATTTCAATTGTTTCTGCTTGAATGAATTACATAAAAATGTCCGAAAACATCTGGAACCCGTCAAAGACCCAGGACTGTCATGTCATTTTGAGTAGGGAAGGGGCACAGTTTGAGGACCCTGTGTGAGCTGTGTCTTTGGCCTAAGAGGTTTGCTTAATCTTCACAGTGGTCTGGAGGCAGCCGTTATTAACCCAATTTTTTTTTTTTTTAACCAAAGAGGAAATTAAACTCAACAAGGCAAATAAGCTTCCCACAGCAAGCGAGTGGGTCAACAGCAGAACAGGGTTTGAACCCAGAACTGTCGGATTCCAGAGGTTTTCGTCTTTCCCAAGAAATCATGCTGCTCCTCTTTTTTAAAGTGAGGCAGAGCTAAGTGTCTGTCTGTCCCGTCTACATCAGAAGGGCCATGAATTACAGCTACATGAGGTCCACCTGAACATAATTTTGCTCTCTGTGTACTTGTGTTTGTCATGTCAATTATAGCTCACTTTCCTAGTGGTTTGGTGACTTTGACATTGATCCTGCTCTCAGTCTGGTTTCAGCATTCAGGATCTCGTGTGAGCTCTCACCAACGGGAGTGTGGAGAGCAGGGATGAGGTCCTCTCTGTTTCTGGGTCTCCGGGAACCAGCACAGTGCCTCTTGCACAAAGCAGATGTTCCAAGGGTATTTGTGGAGTTGATTGTAATCGAATGATTTTTCTCCTTTTAGGCCTTGGCCTTACACAATATTTCAGCGGGGCTTTGACCTGGTTTTGGGAGAACAGCCTTCTGATAAAATATTCAGGTAAGTGGCTGTCGAGGGACTTGCTTATGTATGTCTACAAGCCCCGTCCATGTCCCACTTCCCAGTGAACTTTCTCTCCTAGAGACAAAGTATAACCAGAGAACCACGTTTAGCAGTTCTGCTCTCCTCGTACCAAGAGCACTGGCCCCACACTCTTGTCTGGTGACACCGTGGGGAAGTTGGAGAGCAGACAACTCTGGGTCCTGGTTTCCTTCCTTGCCTGCTCTGTGAATCCTGGTAATCTACTTAACCCCTTGAAGCCTCCAGTTTTGGCATTTGCTAAGTGGGGCTACGTCACATGCCTGGTTCTATTCCTATGCGGAATATATGAGATCATGCAGGGAAAGCCCCTGGCACCGAAATTGGCACAGAGCAGGCAATTAATGTCAGTTTCTGCTTCTCCATTTTGCATCTAATTTGCACCTTTTTCATCAAATCTTGCTCAAAATGAATTTGTCCCACCCCTGCCGCCTCCTTTTCTCAGCTCTACTTCATTATTATCTTCTTCTCTCTACCACCCTCCTAATCAAATTGGAGGTGTCTGCTCCCTCCCAAATTTCTGCCAACACACCTGGAATAGCACAGGCTGGAAAAGTTGACAAGCAGAGGAAGGATCCGTATGCCGCCACGAACTATTGGATTTTTCACAAAGTTTCGTTCACGCCAGGCTTTAGTTGGAACACGTTTATTGCCAGACTAAGGTCTTATCATCCATTTATTCTTTCAATCTACCCATCACTCAAGGAACGTGCGGCTCAATGTGCTTCCGCTGACTACCGGCCAAGGGACGTACAGGTCCCTGTGCGTGCATGCCCCCAGGGAGAGGAAGTCAGCCGTCCAGTGGGGTTGAGGGGGGGGCAGGGGTCAGGGGGCAGGGTGGGTCTGATGTCAATGCCTGCATTAAGCTATCTGGAAGCCCTAAGGCAGGAATGGGGAGCAGTGTGGGACAGATGGAAAACTTGTTCCCTTTTCCCCACTCTCCTATAATGTGCCGAGTCTCATGTATTCACTCCTCCCTTTCCAGACCCTTCCCCAGACCCTCCCTGTCAGCCAGTCCTGGCCTAGGTGTTCCCTTTGCTCCTGCATTTGCCCCCTAGAGCCGGCTCCTGTGGTCCAGCTTCTCCTGACCCTCCTCCCTGCTTGCTCCAGACTGACCGGTTTGGCCCCTGCAGTGTTCTCTGAGGGCGTGCTCTGAGCAAGAGCACAGATATACAGACTCGCTTCCTCTCAAGGCCTCCCCTTGCCTTCTTCCCTCCTGAGTGTCTCTCCAAGGGGAGGCGGGGTCACCTTGATGGCCTTGGCCCCAGGCTGCTTTGGAAGATTTATGCTACACAAGATGTCAGCTATATTCCATACACTGCGACTTGGGCATTTCAACTTTCCAACGATGAACTATCATTTGGCTGACTTTTTTCTCTCTCTCCACTGCTGGTCTGTGAGGACCTTCAAAGGGTGATAAAGATAAGGCAGATGGAGAGCCTTGTGGAGTTTGGCTGATTAATGTGGATAAGTTTCCTCTACCCTAAAAGTCAGAAACTAGCACTTTGAAAAACAGGGGCCTTAATGAAATTGCTGTTAGAGCAGAACCTGCCCACAAACTGTGTTTCCATCCCCACAAGCACCATTTATTCTTTTCAAGTTTGTTAGCTGCCAACTGGATGTGATACCCAGGTACCACCGAAGGGTCAGTTGCATGGCTTGACCCTTTCAGTCAACGATTTCAGGGAGTCAGTAGGGTAACCAATCATGTTGCTCCCTAATGTGACAATAACTAGTCTCTCCGACAAACACCATGGGTCTTGATTTACCTGTGATAGGTATTAGGAACTTTAATCGAAACCACTCTGGGATCTGAGTAAACCAACTGCTAGTGGCTATTCTAGAAAATTCTCTGACCTGGTCGGTGACCGTAATCTCTTAAAGAAGCTAAGGACTATTTACTTGTCGTTCTGCTCACCTCTGATTTAGTGTCCTGATGAATTCCAAGCCACTGCACATTTCTGACATTTGAGTCTTTCCGCTGGTGAATGTCAGTGTACAAGTGTGTATTATATGCTGCTCTTCTCCCTTGGAACCTTCCGTTCTTAGTCACATCTGTTCCCTACCTGATCCACTTCCCAGCAACTTGAACATTTCCTATTCGGGACTGAATATATACTCTTCTCCTAATATAAACACTACCCATTTTCATGGTCTAGACCACTCCAAGAAACTGGTTTAGATGCTGTAGCTTGACCAAACAAATATGGCCGACATAGTCCCTGACCTTAGGAAGTTTACAGTCTCATCCAAGAATTGTTCTCCAACCCTGGTCCTATAGGAAAATCCCAGTGGGCTTCAGAAATGACCAGTGATCTCACCTGGCACAAACGAATTAACTGAAAAGTTCTGAGACATGGCGCCGGCCCATGAGTGTTCTTTCAAAGCACCATGGTAATTCTGATCTCTACCCAGGACTGAGAAGCGCTGCTCTCAATTTTCTCCAACCCACAATGACTTTTCCCCTTCCAATACCTGTAATGTACAGTCTGTAATATTTAATTGTCAATTATTTTATCTCATGTTTATTTTTATTTGCCTATTTATTTCCCCAGTGAATGCCTGTCTTCCTGAGGGGAAGGGTAGTACCCTGTAGAGCTTTCAATATTTAACATCAACACACGACTGGGAACACAGTAGATCTCCAACAAGTATCTGTTTTTGATCCTCTCAGGCATTTCCTAAGGACTTGAAACCAAATTAATAAAAGACCTTGATACCCAACCTCACCTTGGTAATCTGCAAGCCCAAAGAAACTGGGAAGGGCCCAGGCTAGACTCAAAGACTTCTCAGCAAACCCCGTGTATCCCAGAGATGCCCTTTCCGTTGTGGGTAGGATCATGCCATTCCACTAGATCCTCTAGTGAAAGGGCTGCTGCAGACCAGATTTCTCTCTCAGAGACCGTCCTTTCCACATGTGTACCTGTGTCACTGGGAACAACATCTCATCCTGGACTGGCCTGCTCTGGGGAAGAGTGGAGATGCCAGGCCAAGAGCTCTTCCTCTAGTTCCTCACATTCTCTTTGATGCCAAGCTGTGGTGAGCACACGGGCTTATTCCATCCAGTGCTCTCCGGCAAGTGCTGGCCTCTGAGCAGAAGTTTTAAGCTGGTTCAACAGTGTCGTGTGCACGACTCAGGCTACAGCTGAGCCATCAGGTGCGGTGGTCACTACCAGCTGTCACGAGAGAAGGCCCAACTTGGGAAAGCATTCCAGATGCTCTCCCAATTTCTCTTTGGTGGCTTTTTGAAATCATTCCTGCCAAATCTGTATGAATGAGGGGCAGATGAGATTTCAGGACACAGCTTTTTCTCTGACAGTTTATTCTATATTTGGTTTTTGGAGTTACTCAGTAAATTTTGCAAAGAAAAGAAAACTTTAGAATTTCATAGGCATGAGCCAGTATGGGCTGGAAAGCTGCTGGGAGCCCTACTTGAGTATCACAAACCCCCATCTTTCCCACTTACAGAGAGGTGACCTTGGGGAGGTTGCTGAGATCCTTACAATCTTAGTTGACCAATCCATAAAATGGAGCCAAGTGGCTGACCTCAGAGGACTCTTGTGGGGATAAATGGGGCAGCTCTGCAGAGCACCTGTCATGTTGAGAGAAAGTTTTCAAGTGAGGCTGGTCTCAGTCATACCTGACTGCTTCCTCTGTGTGTTTCACCCTGACCCCACCAGCGACTGAAGAGCACACTGTTTCTCCTTGTGAACGTGGCCCAGTGTTGTGTCTCAGAAACCACTGGGCACTTTTTGAGTCGCTCACAGTGTGAAACCGATTTCCTTCTGGACCATTAAATCATTAAAACCCAGAGATTAACCCATGTTCTGCTCTAAATGAAGGATAATCTTACCATCACTTCTACCTTTAAATTCAAAAATGAAGATTATATTCTTCTGTAGCACGTGCAAACTAGAGAACATAACTAAATCTCCTTATTGATCAGTCAATAAATATTTATGGTGTGACCCCCACATTGGACCCAAAATTCATGTTAAGCAGTGGGAAAACAAAGATGCCATCCAAGAGAACACATTCTTCTGAGGGGTGACAGACCCCTCAGGTGTCTGAGGTGGGCATAGGTCCAATTCAACATATCAAAAAACTGTGCCCAGTTCAAAAGGTGGGCACAATTCAACATCTCCGGTGCAGCCCAGGGCCACGTGTGCGCACAAAGGAGCATCCCTTGGCTCAGCTTGAGGTTGAGCCTGAAGATCCTGGAGGGCTTTCTGGAAGGGGTGAGAATTTTAACTGTGTCTTTTTTTTTTTTAATTTTTTAATTTATTTTCAGCATAACAGTAATCATTATTTTTTCACCACACCCAGTGCTCCATGCAATCTGTGCCCTCTCTAATACCCACCACCTGGTTCCCCCAACCTCCCACCCCCGCCACTTGAAATCTCTCAGATTGTTTTTCAGAGTCCATAGTCTCTCATGATTCACCTCCCCTTCCAATTTCCCCCAACTCCCTTCTCCTCTCTAACTCCCCATGTCCTCCATGCTATTTGTTATGCTCCACAAATAAGTGAAACCATATGATAATTGACTCTCTCTGCTTGACTGATTTCACTCAGCACTATCTCTTCCAGTCCCATCCATGTTGCTACAAAAGTTGGGTATTCATCCTTTCTGATGGAGGCATAATACTCCTTCATGTACATGGACAACATCTTCCTTATCCATTCGTCCGTTGAAGGGTATCTTGGTTCTTTCCACAGTTTGGTGACCGTGGCCACTGCTGCTATAAACATTGGGGTACAGATGGTCTTTCTTTTCACGACATCTGTATCTTTGGGGTAAATACCCAGGAGTGCAATTGCAGGGTCATAGGGAAGTTCTATTTTTAATTTCTTGAGGAATCTCCACACTGTTCTCCAAAGAGGATGCACCAACTTGCAATCCCACCAACAGTGTAAGAGGGTTCCCCTTTCTCCACATCCCTTCCAACACATGTTGTTTCCTGTCTTGCTAATTTTGGCCATTCTAACTGGTGTAAGGTGATATCTCAATGTGGTTTTAATTTGAATCTCTCTGATGGCTAGTGATGGTGAACATTTTTTCATGTGTCTGATAGCCATTTGTATGTCTTCATTGGAGAAGTGTCTGTTCATATCTTCTGCCCATTTTTTAATATGACTGTCTGTTTTGTGTGTGTTGAGTTTGAGGAGTTCATTATAGATCCTGGATATCAACCTTTTGTCTGTACTGTCATTTGCAAATATCTTCTCCCATTCCATGGATTGCCTCTTTGTTTTGTTGACTGTTTCCTTTGCTGTGCAGAAGCTTTTGATTTTGATGAAGTCTCAAAAGTTTATTTTCGCTTTTCTTTCCTTTGCCTTTGGAGATATATCTTGAAAGAAGTTGCTGTGGCTAATATCGAAGAGAATACTGCCTATGTTCTCCTCTAGGATTCTGATGGATTCCTGTCTCACGTTGAGGTCTTTTACCCATTTTGAGTTTATCTTTGTGTACAGTGTAAGAGAATGGTCGAGTTTCATTCTTCTACATATAGCTGTCCAGTTTTCCTAGCACCATTTATTGAAGAGACCGTCTTTTTTAACTGTGTCTTAAAATGACTGGCATCCAGCAAAGAAGAAAGGGAAGCAAATTCAGAATGGATTATCAAAAGCAAAAGCCAAGAGGTGAGAAAACGAAGGTGACTTAAGGAAGGAACTATAGTCAGCTTGCCCCGTAGAAGCATGAAGTATGAGGCAGGGTTTGGTGTAAGGAGAAGCTGAGGAAGTGCTTGGGAGTGGCATCTTTGGAGATGTAAACTTTCCTCTTTGGGTCTTAGATGCATTGAGCGGTTTTAGCTGGAGAAAAAGGTGGTTTCCTCTACCTTTCAAATTGTTGCTGCACACAGAGGTAGGGAAAGCTGAAATGGCAGGACATTCCCATGTCAGGCATGGGAAATGCCTGAAATGACCAGCTACAGATATGTATTGGAGATCTCCTGTGTTCCCAGTTGTGTGTTAGATGTTAAATATTTAAAGCCATAAATGGAGGGACATGGGACTCTCTTCCAAAAGGAAAATTAACCATCAGAAATTTGCTAGAAATGCCAACTGTTTCCTAGAATCTGTTTCATAAATTATAAGCTACAGGTCCCAGATTTGTTGCTCTGCATCTGTGCAAACTTATAATTTTATAACCAAAATAGAAAACAAAAATTCACCTCTGTGTCCAAATAAACAAATAGACTGCTTCCTCCTGGTACCATTCAAACTTGCGTATGTTCTCATGAAAACAGTAGGTTATTTGTAATATCAGTGGTGCCCTCAGCCCAACCAGCCTATTGTAACGTTGCCCTCAAGAATGTCCATTCCGAAATGCTTTGTCAGCACGACTGCTCACGTGTTGTTGCCTTCGACCCACTTCCTTCCTGAGGTGCAAATTCTGGGCACTTTGGGGCAATCACATGCCCTGAATTGGCTCCTTAATCTTGCCAGGTGAGGGAGTGTGTGTGTGTGTGTGTGTGTGTGTGTGTGTGTGTGAGAGAGATAGAGAGAGAGAGAGAGAGAAAGGGCTGGCATGTCTTCAGTTTCGGCAGGTGTCCTCTTCTGTCCCCTACTGATGGGCCTCCCTCACCTGGTACAGAAGCCCCCTGCATCCCTGCACAGACCCAGCCCCAGCTATCGCCTTCTGTCCCCAGGGGTGGGAAGAATTGGGGGCTTCCTTCAGAGCAAAGAGGCCTCACTGAAATTTCAGCGTTGCTTAATACGGAGGTTTTCCCTGCAGGTCAGAGAAGTAGGGGGCCATCTCCCAAATCCGGGCCATCGCCCACTTGCTCAGTGGTTTTGCCTCTCCCCTGAGCACCTGCCCTCTCTTCTTTCAGCCGTGCTAGCTCCTAGGGCTGTCATTCAGGGAGTGGGTGAAAATCTCACGAGCCTTGGTCATGGGTATCTCTGCGGCCAGCATTCCAGAGCGCTACATTTCTCATAAAAGATCTCATGCCCTCCGTCTGGTTTCCTAGCCTCTCCGGCAGCCCCAGGGAGTGGAGAAGGGAGTGGGTGGGTTAAGGGGGAGATAAGAGCAGGATTCTGTGACTCGGTGACCAGCATGCTGATGAAGCCAGGGCCGGGTTCTTTTTAATTGTACGCATTCTTCAATTGTTCCTCCCTCCACATTAAAGTTGGAAGGGGCCGCAGACTGCCTCAGCCTTGTGATATCCCACCCACACTGGCTTTTATCCCATAGACTATTTTTGACTGTGAACACAGAGTATGTGAATGCCTTTGAAATAGAATGAATGAATAAATAAACAAATAATCTTTCATGGTTTCTTGAAGCTCTTCCTTGAAATGCTGATTGATTCTTTTATTCCTTTTAGCCCCTATTATAAGAATTAAGAAAAAAAAAAAACCCACAACCTCCCGTGTCTCTGGAGGTTTACTTGCTATTAGCTGAGAGTGTGGGTAGGAGTGCAGAGAATACATCCAGGCTTGTTCTGTTCATCCTCTTCTCTCCCCGGGGCTGCTGGCTTTGGTTGTTTATGTATGCATCATACAATAACCAGAAGATGGGAGCTCCCCACCCCCTTTCCCTTGGTGGGGTTTCTCCAGGCGCAGAGAGAAGCCATCACTACCATGGTGAGTGTGCCATTCGAGGGATGGGGATGGTGGGAGGCCCGCCTGTCTCTTCAATTCAAATGCTTCCGATTATATCTGATTTAGGATTGAGGAAGCCCAGCTTCCTATCTGAAGGAAACTGGAATTGGATTTCTTAGGGTTTGTTAAAAACCACCTCCACGGGTGAGACCGTGCCATCAACAGCTCCCCCAGCGGGCCGGGCAGGTACACAAGAGTAGGCCTCTGGGCCTCCCTCGGAATCAGTTGTCTTGTCCATGGAATGGTGGTCAGCATCCTTTTCTGCAGAGGCGGCGAGGGCTCAGCAGGGAGCCCGTGACAGCAGAAGGCCAGGTCCTCCGACATGGTGCCGGTCCCCCAGCCGTAACCCCCTGGTGTTGGGTTTCGCTGCAGATTCACCTACACCCTCGGGGAGGGCATGTGGCTGCCCTTGAGCAAGAGCTTTGTGATCCCGCCTGCTGAACTAGCCATTAACCCTTCCGCAAAGTGTAAGACGGACATGACCGTGATGGAGGACGCTGTGGAGGTCAGGTGCGTCTGGGCCCCAGGGTGCCAAGGCCGCATGTGGCGTGGGGGTGTGAGTGAGGAACCACCTGAAGGCCCAAGGAGCTCGGGAAGGAATCACAACGAGCTCAAAGGGGAAGTTGGCAGGCTGCCTTCAGATTCCTAGTTCCACGTGCCAGGATCTACTCTATCTGGGTCAATATCGCATACCCCAAGGCTCCTGCTTTGGGAGAGGACATAAAATTAGAGTTTGTAAGCACTTCCCACATCCCCTAAGGACTGACAGGCAATAAAATGTTAATTTCCTTGCCCAAGTTTAGACCTCCTTCTTTGACCAGGCATTACAGCCTTGGCTCATTTCCCAGATATGGAGAATGTCCATAATTTGTTAGTTCAAGGCTCAGAGTGTGGCTGATCTTTACTTCTTGGGAGCGAGAGCGAGACGTGACGCGGTGGACTAGACAGGAACTTGGAATGTGATGCTACTTGTTGCGCCCGAAGTCCCCTTGACTCCTTCCCCCTCCCCTCCGTGTCTCCCCACAGAGAGGAGCTGATGACCTCGTCCTCCTTTGACAGCCTGGAGGTTCTGCTGGATTCTTTTGGGCCAGTGCGCGACTGCAGCAAGGATAACGGGGGCTGCAGTAAGAACTTCCGCTGCATCTCGGACCGCAAGCTGGACTCCACGGGCTGCGTGGTACGTCCGCCCCATCGGTGGGGGTGGGGTGGGGGTGGGGAGACGGTGGGGGGGGGAGCACAGGGTGAGACATCATGCCGATACACAGATGGAAATACACTGTGAATAAAAGAGAAGGAACCTCGCTGGCTCAGTCGGTAGAGCGTGCCCCTTTGATCTCGGGGTCGTGAGTTCGAGCCCCATATTGGGTGTAGAGGTTATTTAAAAATAAAATCTCTAGAAAGAGAGAGAGAAAGTAAAAAATGATCCCTCTCTGGTTGTCACTACTGTCTAATCTAAATTACAAATTTTTTCAGGGCTCCTGGGTGGCTCAGTCGGTTAAGTGGCTGACTTGTTATCCGCTCAGGGCATGATCTCAGGGTTGTGATCAGCCCTCTGCACTGGGCATGGAGCCTGTTTAAGATTCTCTCTCTCTCTCTCCTCCTCTGCCCCTCTCCCCACCTCCCTCCCTAAAAAGATAGATAGATAGAAAATAAGGGGCCCCAGGTGGCTCAGTTGGTTAAGCCTCTGCCTTCGGCTCGGGTCATGATCTCGGGGTCCTGGGATCAAGCCCCTGGTCTGGCTCCCTGCTCAGCGAGGAGTCTGCTTCTCCCTCCCCACCCCTCCCCCTACTTTTGGGCATGCTCCCCCGCCCCCAGTAAATAAATAAAATCGTAATAAATAAATAAACAAATGTGAATTTTTTCTTAACAGAGATGAGAAGCTAATCACCAGCCAGTTAATCAAGAAATATTTTTGGAACACCTAATGCATGTCCTGTCACTATCCTAGGGAAATTTTTTGAATTATATAACAGGATTCTTTGTTTCCAGTGTTACAGTGTCATTGGTGAGGCATGCCCCCGAACAATTCAAGAAGTAATTAACTGCTGAGTAGTATGACACGGACTCTGATAGGAATTCGACTGTATTGCCTGCAACAGGGAATTCTACCTTTGGGTCGAGTCACTGTAGTAGGAGATTTGGGGAGAAACCTACCTAAGGCCAGAATGATGGAGAAGGAAGGTACGCCAGGAATGGAGGAGAAAAATAAAAATATGTCTCCTTTGAGACCCTGTCCATGAACTCTGACTTGCCGAAGGTGGTTTTCTACTTTGTTATCAGCTATGGGAACGTCGGCTACGTGTAAGCTATGTGATGCTAGGACCTAGGACGGCCAGTTAGTTGAGAGTATGCTAAGGTCGCTCCTGCACCATGGATGAGGAGTGACCAAACCCCTCAGGTTAAGGGAGACAGGAGCAGATGACGTCATCAGCTGCCCGTGCCTTTCTGTTGGCAAGTTTTGTGTCCCTCAACACCATGGTCTGTCACCAACCCTCCCTTCTTTTAAGGGCAGAATGATGCAGTCCTCACAGAGAGGCGAGGACAAAGAAGGAAGGCAGCAAACCCAGACATCAAGTGGGCATAAAGGAGGTGGTTCATTGAGACGCGTGGTTCTGCAGTGTTTCTGGGGAAGGGCCATGAGCCTCCTCCCGTTTCCCGGTGTGACAGCTGTGCTCTGGTACGGGGACCCCGAGCAGGGCAAGCTGTGAGGAGGCTGGGCCAGTTCGTCTTTCACACACCCCCTTCCCGGTCTCTGAGCACCTGCTCCGTCCCTGGAGCTGTGCTCCATCAAAGATGGATGAGTGCCTGGGGTCTGGGGCGGGGAGGACTCTCTCAGCCTCCCCAGACATTCACAGATCCGGCAGCTGCCGACAGGAGCTTGATTTATCTGAGGAAGGAAGGAAAGTGAAGGAAAGAATAGGCAGAGTGCGGAGGGGCAGGTAGGCGGAGGCCTGGCTGGTCCATCAAAGGAAGGGAAACAGAACAGAGGACCATCAGGAAAGGACAAAGAAAAACATTCTGTAGGTTCTGTCTTCCCGAAGCAGCCAGGAGGTAAGGTGAGGTCCCACAGCGCTCCCCTCCCTTTGGCCGGTCCACTTTCAGATGTCTTAAACAAGTAGCTTCCCGACCGCGTCCCTCAGGAGACAATTTCACTGGCTAATGGAGCCTCCAGCTGAGACACATTTTACCCCTCCTGTTCATCCTGCGTCTCTTCATTCAGATTTCAACCTTTCATTCCTCACTACTCTCTCGGGTCATTCCGAGTACTGAAACACTGCTTGTGCACATGCGTGGATGCCGCCCCCGCATCCCGGCCGGTCCTGGATGAATTTGAACGTGCTCACGCCTTCAAAGGCTCTCTGTCTCCTCCCTCCTCCCTGTCCCATTCCCGAGCCCCGGAGGGTAGCCTGTCAAGTGCCTTCTGTCGGTGATCCTAGCCCCTTTTCCTTGGCATGTCGCCTTGCTGGCATATTTTTGTACTTTTAGCGCTGTAATCTGTGAGACAGAGCGAGCAGGAATAGTTCCGATGAATATGCATTTGCAATAAGGCCGCTGTGTTTTAGAATCGGAGCCGCTGCAGAACGTCACCCAGCTAGACCGGTGCTTGGGGTTAGCATAACACTGTGAGGTCACTGGTCCACAGTGGCGGCTGGAGGAAGGAGGGGACCATTCAGCTGATTGTTTCTCCTTGACCATAAAGCCTGTGATTCCTGAGACAGGAGGACTGATAGTAGAGAGCTGATGTGCTACGTACCGACCCTTGGGATCATCTTGAGAAGCAGATCGGGGACATCACGCTGAGCTAAGCGGGACAGGACAGTCCCAGAGCCCTGCTGCATTAGCACAGCAGCAGGCCCCGGTCCTCTGGAGGTGGACCAGGGACAGCCAAGGACCTGGCACCAAACTGGTGTCTGGGAGAATTGGGCTATGGTGGAAACCCTGATCTTCAGTTATTTCTCTGGGTGCTGAATTGAAAACCTTCTCAGGAAAGGTGTATTTTCATGAAAGGAGAAAGAAATGAGAACTCAGAACCCCCTGGCCTTTAAGGAACCTGGGAAAGCAGCAGAGGTGTGGGACAAGAGGAAGCACCCGCGTGTTTTCTGGATTGGACGCCAGCCAGACAGGTGGCGAGCCCTGGCCGCTCAATCTTCATTCTTTCTAGGAAGGCAAGACACGTTTCTCGGTTATGCATGGACTCCCACAGGGTTAATTGCTACCCAGTTAATTGCCCTATTGTTTATGTTGTCTCTGAGGACAGGAAACAAATGCCCGTGAAAGGCACAGACCTGTAGAAGCCACCGTAGCACTGTCCCAAAGCAGACCACTTTCTCAGAGCAGGGATTGTTGAAAATTTGGGGGGGTTTGCAGGGCAGAGGTCAGGCGCCCACTGCTGCTAACTTGGGTCTTGCTTCTACCCATTGTCCTTATTGTGCCAGGATGGGAGTAGGAGGCCCTCCCTGGAGAGCGCAAAAGCAGGAGTTCTGTATTCTGTGAAGTTCCCTATGGTCCTGCAGAGTTTCCGTGTTAGTGTCCTGTTGCTGCTGTAACAAATGACCATGGGTTTTTCATGGCTTCGGGCAATGCTCATGTATTAACTTACAGCTCTGTGGGTGAGACTCCAACACAGGTCTCACTGGGCTAAAATCACGTGTTGGGGTAGAGGTGGGGGTGGGGGCATTATTCCTTTCTGGAGGCTCCAGGAAGAATCCATTGCCTTGTCTTTTCTAGCTTCTAGAGTCTGCCCTCAGGTTTCGGCTCATGGTAACCTTCTCGCATCTTTAAAGCCAGCTCCATTGCATTTTTCTGGCCATTCTTCTGTGGTGTGTGCTCTCTGATCTTCTACTCCCCTCATCCACTTTTAAGGACTCTTGTAATGATGTTGGGTCCCCCTGGAAAATCCAGGATAATCTCGCCATCTCAACCTGACTTGCCAAGCCCCTTCTGTCATGTAAGGTGACATGTTCATGGGCTCCCGAGGTCATGTTGCTGACATCCTTGGGGACCACAAGTGGGAGATGGCAGAGGGGTTGGAACAGATTGGTAGGCAGGACGCTAGTCCTCACTCCCAGCTTGAACCAGGACACCCTCCTTCTCATTAAGCCTATACCTACTGAGGTTTAAGTTAAAACTTAGAAAGTTCAAAAGTTATTTCAATGCTATCAAATAATGGAAAGCCCATGCTCTGTTGCTCCTTCCTTGTCTTCACACTCATCCTGAAAGTGGCCAAAAGTTGCCTCTGCTTTGTGCGCTCTCTGTGTGCGCTTAGGTGAGCAGACCGTGGCCTTGGAAGGCAAGAGGTCGGCTGTCCCGCTTTCTCATGTAATGAACACGTGACCTTTCCTGCCAAAGCATTACGCTCTAATGAGCTTTGAATTACCCAGTGACCCTGCTGCCCTTCTGTCCACATGCTGTCCACAATGGTTTCCCATGAAATGTGTCATTTCACCTCTACTGGAGCGCATATGTGCAGAGACTGTTAGAGAAGACCGTATCTCTTTCTCTCTGTAGGACAGTAAGCAGAAGCATATGTCTCAGAGGCATTCAGAGAAATGGGGGCAGGAAGCTGAAACATAAATTTAATTTCATCAAACTTTCCCCTTGGGAAGCTTGTGTGTCAGAGCCCATCAGAAAGTCAGGGAAGTCATTATTTGTAGCAGGGAGATCACCATGTAGTGAAAGGGAGCTTGTTTTGTGTAAGTGTTGTGGTTGACTGTCTTAACGAATCATCCTGGGGAGGCAAGTCTGGCTCAGCTGCAGGAAGGTGTCCATCTCCTTCCAGGAACCCCAAACATGCTCATTGTCCATTACTCATATTCATCTGCCAATAGGGCATCCGCCTCGTAATCTGGAACAGAAGGGTGTGTGTCTCAGGCTTAGTGAGATTTGACTAGACTCCCAAGTAATCAATCAACCCAAAATCATTGGTAGCAAAAGAGGGGTGAGACAGTGAAGAAAAGGAGTTGAATGGGGGGAAATTATTTTAATCTCATTAGCCAATGATGCCTTAGCCCAGTAATAAGTCAAGAAGCCATGAGCATCTCATGAAAGATGATTAACCTTGTGTATTTTAGGGGTCAGTAAAATATGAGCTCATTTATTAGACCTTCCTGATGGGGGAGGGTTGTTGCCATAAATGGAGTGTTCTTTTTAAGCCTGTAGTTTATAAAGGCTCTGGGACTGTGAAATGTAACCTATTCGAAGAGGGGTTAATGTATGACCTTGGGGCTCAATCTTGAGCAAGGAACAAGTAAAGAGATTATCCACAAGCCAGGAGATGAGAATGGCCAACATTTGCAAAGAGAAAATGCCAGCTCCTCCTGGAGATAGGATTTCTCTCCTGACAACTGGTCTCTGGCTGCAAATACTTCTAAGAAGAAGGCATGGTTTGGAGCCTGTGGTTTTCTTTGTATTTAGATTCAGGTTTTGAGGAGGCCAGAATGTGAACACAACAGTACAAGGAACATGTAGGCGAAAACAAAAACAAACCTACACTGTGGGAAGCTTGATTGATCAGACCTCTTGGAGAATGGGTGTACTAGTTGAACCAGGGTTGAGAAGAAAACTATTTTTCGGTTTCAGCCTTCTTTTTCCTGGAAATCTTTCAAAAATATTTTTCTCTGAACTGCAGACCAAGTAAGTTATAGTGAAGTGAAGATAATTGTGTCTTTTTTAGTGATTAAGGATCTTGTCTTCAGGGTCATCGCTCTGGATATTTAGAGTGTTTTTGCCTTATAAATATATGCACTCCTAATACTGTGTGTGTCTGTGTGTGTGTGTGTGTGTGTGTGTGTGTGTGTGTGTGAAAGAGAAAGAGAGAAAGAGAGAGAGAGAGGGAGAGAGAGAGAGAGACATGGGGGAATGAGAGAGACACAGAAAGAAAGAAAGAGAAATCGAGAATATTAGGCTAACCTACAAGTCCATAATTGAGCCCAGAATGTACTTGGAGCTGCTCAAAACAATCAAACAACCAGTCTACAGGATTGCTTTACCTGTTGGCGTGTTGAATGGACTCCATTTCTTTAAGGATTCCAGTGAATCTACCTTTTCTCACATTTGAGAAGCAGCAAAGCAGAGGAGGAGGGACAGACATGAGTTTTGGGGTCCAAGAGATCTAGGTCTAAAATCAGATTCTGCCATTTCCCACCTCTGTGACCTTAAACCAGTTATTACTTAATCTAAGTTTATTCCTCTGTAAAACAAGGTGAAAAAAGTCCATCTGTACCTTTGCCAGGGACAATAACACACAAAGATTGTCCCGCACATAGAATGGCTTCGTTCCTGACAGTGGTTATAATTATTCTAGCTTTGCTTGTAAGAACAACCACCCAATCAATCAACCAATCAGTCAATAAAGTGTCTTGGGCAAGGCCGCTAACCCTTTTCTTCCCAGATCTCTTAAGAGAGTATAAATGCCAGGTGGTCCAATTTGGCATAGCAGTGGGCATCTACACATCAGAGCCAGGCAAGAGGCAGCTACGCCAAGCTTTAGAATTCAGGAACAAAGCCCGCTTGGGTTTTATTTGGTGAAGTCTTTGTCAGAAGTCATGCTTGTTGGAGCATTGTGGGAAAAAGCAGGTGGCTAGGAAGATGGGCGTCCCCGCTGGGACGCTCGCCAAGGCCAGGGTTGAAACCACGTGAGGTAGGAGGACTGGCGTCGTCTCTACTTTGATGGCTTTTCTCAAGCTTTATAGAAAGGAAGAAAGAAAAACAACTCGTGGCAACCAGGGCAGCCCATTTAATTCCAATCAAACTTCCACTTCCGTGCCTGGGCAGCCGCACAGTGGTGAAGCCAGCTCCCTTCTGGTAGCACATCTGGCCGACCAGCTGGATGGCCAAGGAAGTGGATGGGTGGGGGCGGTAACAAAACGTGGGGGGCCAGCCTCCGCTGCCTCATTTGCTTGTTTACCATCATCTGGAACATCTGGGTTTGCACCGCAGGGGGCAGCCCTTGGAAGCGCCTTTATATGCCCTCACCTTCCAGCCTTCCAGCTGGCTTCCTGCAGAGGAAGGGGACAGAGCAGCCTGGGAGGCTGGCGGGCCCACAGCGGGGCCATTTGTTTGGGAAATTGCAGAATTAGTGTCATCAAGCAGTGCACATCCTGCTGTGATCTTGGGGGGAGGGGAGGTAGCTTTTCTGGGGCACACCTGTGGCAGCTCCAGGCTACTGGAGTCAAGACGCTTGGCAGTTGGGAGAAACAGCCAGGCTGTGGAGTGGGGGGGGGGAGGAGAAGGGGGAGTAGAGGGGGGAGGGACACCCAGTTCCACCAAGTCATGAATGTTGTTTTGGGTTTGGTTTGGGTTTGGGTAGGGGGAGTGTTAATTAGCTGACAGTGTGTGGATAGAGCATAGTCATTAAAAGCAGGTCAGACCTAGACAGACCCCCAGCTCTGCCCCATACTAGCTGCTTGACGCCGGGCAAGTCACTAGCCCTCTTACAGCCTGTGTAGAAGGACCCGCGGTAGCACAGATGTAAGGGTCCACTGACCAGACAGAAGAATCAAGAAGGCAAAGAATATTCTATGACTGACTTGGTGGGACTCCAGTGCAGTGAATTCACGCAGTAATTGGCAGCGTTAGTGGTTCCCACAGATATTAAATGAGGCTAATACAGGGTGCTGTCCGCGTGATGCCCAGCTCCTACTAAGTGCTCAGTGAACAGTGCTCAGTGAACAGTGGCTGTCACGTGAGAAGTTGATCGTGATGTAAGCTAGTGACGGGCCAGCCCGTTCACAGACACAGCCAGCCTGCCAGGTTTTGGGTGTGGTCCTGTCGTGATCAGCAGGGGGACTCCCACAAAGTTATGTTTTCTGGGGCCGCTCTTGCTTTACATCACTTGGGGCTGAGCATACCCCGTACCGTAAGGGATGTTGCAAAGGCTGAAGGAGTAGGATGGATGAGTTCGATGCAGGGCAGGATGGCGGCTGTAGGAGTGGTTCCCCCGTTCACCAAGTCCCTTTGTCTTCCCTGGATTCTTTTCTGACATCTCTTCCTGGATCATCCTTGCTGGCACTCCTGGGTAGTTTACTGAGGATATAGCAATGCAGAGAAACAAATTCTTTCACAATAAGAGTGTCCAGGACACTGGGATAAACCCAAACCCAAACATAGCACCCATGGGTGCTCATGTAGCAGATGCCTTTATCTTGCATCTTCCGTGGGGCGTCCTCGAGGTCATGAGTATGGGGAGGTCATGAGTATGGCCACTTCTACCAGGAGAGCAGGCAATCCCCCACTTCAGGTCATAGAGGAAGTCTTCCTCCTTCTAGCTGGAAGCCCTGGCTCTGTCCATTCCCGAACCCTGTTGGCTGTCTAGTACCAGTGCTGGCAACGTGTTTGAAGTTAAAAGAAAAGTCCTATTAATATTAAGTGCAAACAGCAACACTCCCTCCCCCTACTCCAAAGAAGTCTCTGTTCATGCTGTTCAATTCTGGCCCACCACCTCCACCCAATTGGGAAGCCAGCACACCTCCCTCTGTCTTGCTGTGACTTTCCCTTCCAGCCTGTTTGGAGGCAGTGGCTTTAATGCAAATGCATGTGCTTTGTGCCCTGAGAGAAGCGAGATGTCAAAAAGGTCACTTTTCAAGGGAGTCCAGCATACTGGGAAATTTGTGCATTAGTAGTCAGTGTTAATGGTTTCAAGGCTGAGTGCTAAAAATAGGCGTCAGTGGTTACGGTTCCCTGAGAACCCAGTCCCTTGATTCACCTCCCTGCGTGGATCTTTTTGATTGTGCCAGTGCCCGTCCGGACTGAGCCCCATGAAGGACAGCTCTGGCTGCTATGACCGCCACATTGGGGTGGACTGCTCAGATGGCTTCAATGGCGGCTGTGAGCAACTGTGTCTCCAGCAGATGGCGCCCTTCCCGGATGACCCCACCTTGTACAACATCCTCATGTTCTGTGGGTGAGTTGAGCTGCCCATGAGGCCAACCAGCTTTCTGGGATGATGAACATTCAGTGTTAAAACCACAAGAGGAAATCTAAAAGAACCAGTCACCTTAAGCCAACCCTGAGGCTCTGAGGAAAGATCCTGCGGGGCTGGAAGAGCCCCCTTTTAAAATCAGAGTTGGGAGGACCTACAGGGAAAGGCTAGCCCCATCCCTGTGGGGGAGGAACTTGACCACAGTCATTGCCTGCATACACCAGAACTTTCCAGGCTGTTCTGTGGAACTATATTATTTTGTCTTGTGATGACAGGATTCCGTGGTCCAAAGACTCACAGAAGGATTGTATAAAAACTAATTAATTATTAAGGAAGGGGAGGGGGAAATATTTGAAGGAGTGGAAACATCATTGAATTCTACCCCTGAGCCTTGAGGAGCACCCTCCCACAGACATGCTAATTCTTCGGTGCAGTTCCTCTACAGGGGGATTCAGTAGCTCCCTCAAGACTGGGAGCTGGTAAGTGGAAAGATTAGGATTAGAATTCAGACACTCTCTGGTTTTTAAAAAAAAACTCTGTGAGTCCCTCAAAATTTAAATTTATACCTCTGACTGGAATTCTATTTAAAGACCATTTCATGTTATATTTACAAAGTAAATAGCAGTTTGGCCCATCCTTATACTCTCATAGTTTGCTCGTCTGTCCTTCCCTCCCCTTTCCTTCTGCTCTCTCCCACTCCTTCTGTGCCTCCGTTCCCCCACTTCTGTCTTCCTGCCTATCAGTTAAGGCACATACTTTATGCTCTACACCATTTCAGCCCCTGGGCAGCACAGATCAATGACGTGCAGTTCTCGCCCTCAAGGATCTCCTACTCTAAGAGGCTTGCAATGAAAATCCATGTTTATAATAATACAGTTCTGCTACTTTAGCTCTGTTGCTAAAATCCAGTGCATACCCAATAATCATGACAAGAAAATTGAGTGGAGGGGTAATGTTATTTTACTGTATTTCATGGTATTTTATTTCTTTTCAGTTGGCAGTTTTTACCTTCAGTTTCTTATAAGATCCCAGTCCATTAATGAAAGCTTGATCTAAATTTGAACATCTCTGTGATGTTATCATGGTTGACTCACTTCAATTAATAGAGATAAATTCCTAAATTCTTATTTAACATACATCTGAGCACCTGATCTGTGCAGAGAATCTAGTTGAGTGTTAGATGCAGGAGAGACCGCAGGATACGAGCCTGTCCTCTGCCCTCAAAGGAGTTTACAGTGGGACACGTGCAGGAACAGCAAGAAGAAGATGGGTGTGGGCAGTGTGGAGCGGGTGCAGTCGGGCCGCTCAGCAGGGACTGAGAGGGAATCAGCCAGCTTCACAGCTCTTTCCAGAAACAGTAAGTTTGGCTCCAGGAAGGAGCCACTGCACTATCTCCTTCCAGACTGAGGCTGGTGTCACAGAGTCCTTTGTGGGTCTCACATGACATCTATGGTCTGCACACATTAGGTAGGTTCCTCACTGGACTTTCTTTCTTATTTCAGTTGGAATTCAGTATGAGTGGGAATTTAGCACCCTCCAAGCCACTGTAGATAGCCTGCCAAAAGAGTTCCCTCCCATTTTTATGTAAAGCCTAAATCACTTGCACTTATAATTCAAGAGTTCTAGTTACGCCTGTTAACACAAATATGTAACTGGTTAATGGGGAATACAAATAGTTGAAGTTTCGGGAACATGGACCTCATTTGTCCCTCTGCTGGTAATGACAATAGGATTCGATGAGTATTTGCTGTTTGCGGGGGACGCTGTGAGTTCCCTAAGTTCATTGTCTCACGGGAGCTTCTCAACAACTCTGCAAAGCAGCGCCCCCCCCCACCTTTTACAGATGTGGAAACTGAAACTCAGCAAGTTTCATCAGCTGACCCGAGGTCCCCCAGTAAAGGGCAACATCACTGCTTCTCACCACTTTACACTATGATTATTTATTTGTTCCTTCTTGTAGAAGAGAGGTCTTTATCTTGTTACAACAATTACCGTGGATAGTAATAAACGATGTGTTTAATGTCACAAGTACCTGTAAATTCTAAATCTGGTATAGTTTAGGGAGAGACCCACATGAAATTAATATGCTTTTTAAATGACAGCTTTCTCAAAGTAGTTCTTGAACTAACAAATTATATTCTTCTCAATATAACTACAGATAAGGTCCAATTAATGACTTACGGGTCATTGAGCCATGTTTACCAACATCCGCATTGCTCTTCCATTAGAGTAACTGTACATGCATAATGGGGAGGGACGCCAAGGAGGTGTTCACACAGCGTGCCCTTGTGTCGGTTTAGTTCAGGAAGGCTATTCTGAATGGAGGGGGAGTTAAAATGGGAAGATCTTGTTCTTGGATATACTCAAACAGAACGCAGAAGATGATCAATCTTTCTAATTTCGTAGTTCACTTGTCATAGGACAGGATTAGAAGGTTATTAATTTCTTAAGCACAGTGTCATTCCTCTTACTGCCTAATTACCCTCCAAACAAATGCATAGATGGTCCTGGAGAAAGGTTCTAGGATATCTCAGATTTTAATGTGGGAACTCACTTAGAAGCTTACCTCCAGTGACTCTTACCCTGACTTATCTAGGAGAGGAGTCACTTATAGGAGGAAGCCCTCAAGGCCTCAAAGCACTTACCTGCAGAGGAAAGATCAGAGGCTCTGTACGGTCACATAATGGAAGGGGACTCAGTTTGCAGGCTTAAGAAGCTGAGTTCTAAAGGGGCCAAAATCAAACTGGGATACTTACGATCTCTATACCCAACACTCTACCAGAGGTGTTTCTTCCCAATCTGCTGGGTTGAGTTGACTGCATAGCTCATTGATGGAACAACTTTTTATCTTGAGTTTCCTACCGTGTTAGGTGCATCGAGGATTACAAGCTCGGTGTGGATGGTCGCTCTTGCCAACTCATCACGGAGACCTGCCCGGAGGGAGGAGACTGTGGAGAAAGCAGGGAGGTTCCCATGAACCAGACCCTCTTTGGGGAGATGTTCTTTGGTTACAACAACCATTCCAAGGAAGTGGCTGCAGGACAAGTGCTGAAAGGAACATTCAGGTGAATTTTGTGTCTGTGGAACTGGTTACTCAGGGCAACTGATGGATCTTCTACCCTGAAGAGCTTTAAAGTCAGCTTTGCAGCTTGGAGCAAGGTGAACAGGATCCTAAAAGTGCAGGTTGTGTTCTCTCCCATGGGCTTCTTCTCTTTCCAGAACCCAGGAACCATGCTTCCTCCGGGTGAACAGCAGAGTGTTCAATAAATTTCTCTCTTGCCCAGGTGGGGACTGCAAGATTTTCCATGGAAGCCACGAGAGAGATTCTGTTTTGCCCTGAGTGGAAAAATCAGGGTGTGAGTCAGTCTAGAATAGCAGCCCTCAAGTATGGCCCATGGATCCTGGGCATCCCTGAGATCCTTTCGGAGGATTTTCAAGGTCCGGCCTTTTCCAACCACAGAGAGGCTGGGTTTTCTTCATTCACATCGACTCAAACAATATCTTGCAATAAGTTGCATGCAGAGGTGAGAATCCAGCTATCTTTTAGTAAGTCAGATAGTTTAAAAAATTGCAAAAAAATCTAAAAACATTCTTATCATTTTTCATAATTAGTTCAGATCTAATAGGGTGATTATTGACATTTTTAGATGGACTAATATGTATTTCTAAAATTTCTCATTGAATTTCTAATATGGTAAATATGGACAGATAGAATCCATACAAACAATAGCTACTTGGAGGTTCATTTATTTTTAAAACTACAAAGGGATCCTGAGAACAAAATGTTCGGAGCCATTGACTCAGAGTATTTCTTGGAAATTCTCCATTTGACCCCTGTTCCTATTCCCTCTTAGGCTATTAGAGTACATCTTCCTCAGAACTCATGCTTTCCAGGAGATAATGATGACAGAGAGGAAAAGGAGGAGGAAGAGATGTCATAATACAGGCCAGCAATTGATAGCAACCTAGGCCTGGACTCCTATGAGTAAACCCATATTAACTACTCAAACCTGTTCCTATTTTTTTTTTTTAACGTATAATGTATTATTTGCCCCAGGGGTACAGGTCTGTGATTCATCAGTCTCACACAATTCATGGCACTCACCATAGCACATACCTTCCCCAATGTCCATAACCCAGCGACACTATTCCTCCCACCACCCCCACCCCCAGCAACCATCCGTTTGTTTCCTGTGGTTTGTCTCCCTCCGGATCCCATCTTGTTTCATTTTTCCCTCCCTGTGCCCATGACATCCGGCCTTACCTCTCAAACCCTCATATCAAAAAGATCATGTGATAATTGTCTTTCTCTGATTGACTTATTTCACTCAGCATAATACCCTCTAGTTCCATCCACATTGTTGTAAGTGGCAAGATTTCATTTTTGATAGCTGCATAGTATTCCATTGTATATATTTACTACATCTTCTTTATCCATTCATCTGTTGATGGATATCTAGGTTCTTTCCATAGTTTGGCTATTGTAGACATTGTTGCTATGAACATTCAGGTGCATGCATCCTTTGGATCACTACATTTTGTATCTTTAGGGTGAATACCCAGTAGTGCGATTGCTGGGTCATAGCAGAATTCTATTTTTAACTTTTTGAGGAAACTTCATGCTGTTTTCCAGAGTGGCTGGATCAGCTTTCATTCCCACCAACAGCATAGGAGGGTTCCCATTTCTCTTCATCCTCGCCAACATCTGTCGTTTCCTGACTTGTTAATTTTAGCCATTCTGACTGGTGTGAGGTGGTATCTCATTGTGGTTTTGGTTAGTATTTCCCTGATCCCATGTGATGTTGAGCACTTTTTCATGTGTCTTTTGGCCATTTGGATGTTATCTTTGCAGAAATGTCTGTTCATGTCCTCTTCCATTTCTTGACTGGATTATTTGTTCTCTGGGTGTTGGGTTTGATAAGCTCTTTTTAGTTTTGGATACTAGCCCTTCATCTGATATGTCATTTGCAAATGTCTTTTCCCATTCTGTCAGTTGTCTTTTGGTTTTGTTACCTCTTTCATTTCCTGTACAAAAAAAGCTTTAGATCTTGATGAAGTCCCAGTGGTTCATTTTTTTCCCTTGCTTCCCTTGCCTTTGGCAAAGTTTCTAGAAAGAAGTTGCTGCGGCTGAGGTCAAAGAGGTTGCTGCCTGTGTTGTCCTCAAGGATTTTGATGGATTCCTGTCTCATGTTGAGGTCTTTCATCCATTTTGAGTCTATTTTTGGGTGTAGTGTAAGAAAATGGTCCAGTTTCATTCTTCTGCATGTGGCTGTCCAATTTTCCCAACACCATTTGTTGAAAAGACTGTCTTTTTTCCATTGGACATTCTTTCCTGCTTTGTTGAAGGATAGTTGACCATAGAGTTGAAGGTCCATTTCTGAGCTCTCTATTCTGTTCCATTGATCTATGTGTCTGTTTTTGTGCCAGTACCATACTGTCTTGAGGATGACAGATTTGTAATAGAGCTTGAAGTCTGGAATTGTGATGCTGTCAACTTTGGTTTTCTTTTTGAACATTCCTCTGGTATTTGGGGTCTTTTCTGGTTCCATATAAATTTTAGGATTATTTGTTCCATTTCTTTGAAAAAAAAAATGAATGGTATTTTGATAGGGATTGCTTTAAATGTGTAGATTGCTTTAGGTAGCATAGACATTTTCACAATATTTGTTCTTCCAATCCATGAGCATGGAATATTTTTCCATTTCTTCATGTCTTTCTCAATTTTGCTCATGAGTACTTTATAGTTTTCTGAGTACAGACTTTTTGCCTTTTTGGTTAGGCTTATTCCTAGGTATCTTATGGTTTGGGGTGCAATTTTATCAACTCTTTAATTTGTCTTTCTTCTGTCTTGCTACTGGTGTATAGAAATGCAATTGATTTGTGTACATTGATTTTATATCCTGACACTTCATTGAATTACTATGTGAGTACTAGCAGTTTGGGAATGGAGTCTTTTGGGTTTTCCACATAGAGTATCATATCATCTGCAAGGAGTGAGAGTTTGACTTCTTCTTTGCTGATTCAGATGCTTTTAATTTCTTTTTGTTGTCTGATTGCTGAGGCTGGGATGTCTAGTACTATGTTGAATAGCTGTGGTGATAATGGACATCCCTGCCGTGTTCCTGACTTTGGGAAAAACTCTCAGTTTTTCCCCATTGAGAGTGATATTCACTGTGGGTTTTTCATAGATGATTTTTATGATATTGAGATATGTACCTTCTATCCCTACCCTGTGAAGAGTTTTGATCAAGAAAGGATGCTATAGTTTGTCAAATGCTTTTTCAGTATCTACTGAGAGTATCATATGGTTCTTGTTCTTTCTTTTATTGATGTGTTGTATCACACTGATTGATTTGGGGATGATAAACGAAGCTTGCAGCACAGGAATAAATCCCATTTGGTTGTGGTGAATAATCCTTTTAAGGTACTGTTGGATCCTATTGGCTAGCTTTTTGGTGGGAATTTTTGCATCTGTGTTCATCAAGGATATTGGTCTGTAATTCTCCTTTTTGATGGGGTCTTTGATTTTGGGATCAAGGTGATGCTGGCCTCATAAAATGAGTTTGGAAGTTTTCCTTCCACTTTTATTTTTTGGACCAGTTTCAGGAGAATAGGTATGAACTCTTCTTTAAATGTTGGGTGGAATTCCCCGGGAAGCCATCTAGCTCTGGGCTTTTGTTTGTTGGGAGATTTTTATGACCGCTGCAATCTCCTTACTGGTTATGGGTCTGTTCAGGTCTTCTATTTCTTTCTGGTTCCCTTACCGTAGTTTATACGTCTCTAGGAATGCATCCATTTCTTCCAGATTGTCAAATTTGCTGGCGTACAGTTGCTCCTAATATGTTCTTATAATTGTATTTCTTTGGTGTTGGTTGTGATCTCTACTCTTTCTTTCATGATTTTCTTAATTTGGGTCCTTTCTCTTCTTTTTGATAAGTCTGGCCAGGGGTTTATCAGTCTTATTTATTCTTTCAAGGAACCCAGTTTCGTTGATTTGTTCTCTTGTTCTTTTGGTTTCTATTTCATTGATTTCTGCTCCGATCTTTATGATTTCTCTTCTTTAGCTAGGCTTAGGCTTTCTTTGCTATTCTTTTTCCAGCTCCTTTAGATGTTAAGGTTAGGTTATATACTTGAGACCTTTCTTGTTTCTTGAGAAAGGCTTGTATTGCTCTATACTTCCCTCTCAGGACTGCCTTTGCTGTGTCCCAAAGATTTTAAACAGCTGTGTTTTCATTATCATTTGTTTCCATAAATTTTTTCAATCCCTCTTTAATTTCCTGGTTGACCCATTCATTCTTTAGTAGGATGCTGTTTGGCCTCCATGTATTTGAGTTCCTTACAACTTTCCTCTTGTGATTGAGTTCTAGTTCCAAAGCATTGTGGTCTGAAAATATTGGAAAAATATTGGAAAAATTCCAATCTTTTGGTACTGGCTGAAACCTGACTTGTGACCCAGGATGTGATCTCTTCTGGAGAATGTTCCATGTGTACTAGAGAAGAATGTGTATTCTGTTGCTTTGGGATGGATGTTCTGAATATATCTGTGATGTTCATCTGGTCCAGTGTGTCATTTAAGGCCTTTATTTCCTTGTTGATCTTTTGCTTGGATGATCTGTCCATTTCAGTGAGGAGGGTGTTAAAGTCCCCTACTGTTATTGCTTTATTGCTTTATTGTTGATATGTTTCTTTGATTTTGTTATTGATTGTTTTATATAATTGTCTCCTCCCATGTTAGGGACATAGATATTTAAAATTGTTAGATCTTCTTGTTGGACAGACCCTTTAAGTATGATATAGTGTCCTTCCTCATCTCTTATTACAATCTTTGGCTTAAAATCTAATTTGTCTGATATAAGGATTGCCATCCCAGTTTTCTTTTGATGTCCATTAGCATGGTAAATTGTTTTCACCCTATCACTTTAAATCTGGAGGTGTCTTTGGGTCTAAAATGCACTAGATTTAGGCTTTATTTTGATCTGTTAGAAGAAACTGTATCCCAAAATTCTAAACAAAGGAAAGCCTATATATGTACCAAAAATAAATTTAAATACAATGAAGGGACAGAATATGACTATAGCAATGTACATTTAAAAAGATTTTTATAAATTTTATAAAGATATTTTACATTTATTTATAAATATACAGGTATTTATAAAGGATTTTATAGAGGTATTGATAAGATAAAATAGTTAAAAAAACATTAAAATAGGAAAGAGGAAAAATTTTTAAAATCGAATAAGAAAAAAATTAAATTAAAAAAATTTAACTTTGAAAGACTTAAGAATCATGAGAAAAAAGCCATGAATTCTATGTGCTGTATTCCATAGCTCTTAAGTTTTGCAGTTTTCATTGATCAGTGAACTTGGTCTTGGCTGGTTGTTCTTGCTGATCTTCTGGGGAAGGGGCCTGTTGCAGTGATTCTCAGATGTTTTTGCCCGAGGCGGGACTACACCACTCTTGCTGGGTGGCAGGCTGAGTAATCTGTTTGGGTTCACTCTCAGGAGCTTTTATTCCCTGAATGCTTTCCGTAGAGCTCTGGAGGATGGGAATGAAGATGGTGGCCTCCCAGTCTCCAGTCCAGAGGAGCAGAGAGCTCAGGGGCCCCACTCCTTACTGAGCCCTCGGAGAGTTCAGTCCCTCCCCTCTCCCTGGCCTCTGGCCACGCTCCGAGCTCACCAGCCCTGTGACTGAGCATTTCTATCTCTGGCACACAGCCCTGTTTGGAGTATCCAAACCTCATAGATTCCTGCATTGCTCCCATACCACTCCTCCTGTAGGAGGACTGAGGGGGGTTTTCCTGGGTCTGCCATTTGTGGGGTCCCTCCTCAAAGAACAGTGGCCCGATTGTCCCTTGGATTATGGCTTAAGGTAACCCTTAGCTGAGAGCCCCATCCTCGGCTCTATTCCTGCTACCGGTTTCCCCGCTCTGATCCCTGAGAGCTCTGCCACACTCAGATACCCCTGGTCTTTCCTTGACCCTGAGGGTCCTGAGACCACACTGTCTCCGGGAGGGCTCCATCCCCCGCTTAGCCTCTGGAGCAACGTTCCTCAGTGGAGCTGACTTCTAAACGTTCCAGTTTTGTCCTCCGCTGCTCTACTGCTTGCTGGGAGCTGCCCCTTCCCCCATGGTCTACCTTCTCATGTACTGCCTTGGATTCACTTCTCCACACGTCCTACCTTCCAGAAAGTGGTCGGTTTTTTGTTCCTAGAATTGCTGCTCTTCTTCTCTTTGATCTCCTGTTGAGTCTGTAGGTGTTCGGAATGGTTTGATAACTATCTAGTCGAACTCCTGGGACCTGATGATATTTAGGTCTCCTGCTCGTCCACCATCTTGCTCCTCCCCTCCAAACCTGTTCTTGACATCTGTTGTTGTTTCTGTTATAGACAGTAGACTTTACTAATATTTCCGCTTTAAGGCCGCGATTTCGTTTGCTGGTGACAAGTTGTTATAACTAATCTTATGGCAGCAGGAATTTTTTCTGTAGTCTAGAAATGAGACTGCATCTGCCTACTCTTGTGGAGTGGGGATCAGGGAATAGGGCCTGGGATGGGTGGGAGGGAAGAATGTTCTCAATCTTCTGAGCAGACTTTTTCAGCTGGTTTCTTTCTCATTTGTCCTAGCCCTCCCCTACCTCTCACACCCTGTCCTACTGAAGACATGTCCATCAAGTGGGGTTCAGTGGGAGGGGAAACTTTGGTCCAGGAAGAATTTTTTATTGTTGGTTGAGGTGTAGATTTGCCCACCAAGGAGTGGGGTTCAACTTAACACCCTGAAATGAAAATCTGCTTCTGTTTCCAGACAAAACAACTTTGCTCGAGGTTTAGACCAGCAACTGCCAGATGGTCTTGTGGTGGCCACTGTCCCCCTGGAGAATCAGTGCCTGGAGGAAATCTCAGAGCCCACCCCTGACCCTGAGTTCCTGACTGGTGAGTGTATCTCCTGTCCTTTACTCAACTGGCCAAAACCATGCAGTTCCCACCAGTTTCACCAAATCAAAACTCTTGACCCCTCTTGTTTTCATTTTGAAGCTAGTGATTTCCTTAACACACAATAAAAGCTCAATTCTAAAACACTCTAGTAGGATTATTTGTCAATCAAATTACAAAAAATTATTGTATAATCATCTGCAAAATGGTCTAATAATACCTTTCCCTCCTAGTCTTATTGGGATCCTTTGAAAAGAGATGGCATAATAGAGGGGTACAAGTTCAGAGGTCTGAGGGGAGTAGGGGGAAGAGTGTCAGAGAGGAAGTGGATGGCTACCATCATCTAGATATCTGTCACTGGGGCCACTGGGTTCCCTGGCAGGTACTTATAGACCAATGTGAGGGAGGAGAAAATGACAGAGCCTTGTTATCAAATGACCCTTCCTTTGAGTCACGGCTCTGCTGTTTTCTAGTTGTGTGACCTTAGACAATGCAGTTTCTTGGGGATTTATGGCTCTCGTCACAAGTTGGAGATAGTGTTCCTCAATGCTGTTTGAGCTCAGTGACATTCTTCTCCTGGGCTCATTATGGAACTAAGGTACGTGTTGATTGGAAGAGGCAGGAACCTTAAGGGTTGTTCCTCCTTTCTGGGCCTCTGAAGAACACTCACACCGCCCCCCCCCAACACCTCCTGGACTAAAGAAGGCACTTCAGAGGGTCCAGTGGGCCCATAAGGGGCAGCCAACCAGGAACTCAGCATCACTTGCTAGGAAGTTGGATGTGAGCTCAATTTCACTGCTGGTTTGCTCATTTCTCCATTACTTTTCTCTTCCTCATTCTATATCTTTTTTTTTTTAATATTTTATTTATGTATTTGACACAGAGAGAGAGAGAGATCACAAGTAGGCAGAGAGGCAGGCAGAGAGAGAGGGGGGAAGCAGGCTCCCTGCTGAGAAGAGAGCCCCATGTGGGACTCGATCCCAGGACCCTGAGATCATGACCTGAGCTGAAGGCAGAGGGTTAACCCACTGAGCCACCCAGGCGCCCCCCTCATTCTATATCTTCCTTATCCTTTACCTTTCTGTCCTTTTTCTTTACTTTTCTGAAGAATGGAATGTGCTGAGGCAAGCCTTTTCAAGATATCAAGTTATGTTTAAAGCTTTATTTCAGACCAGAACCAGATTAGAGGTAGGTTTGTCTGAGGGAATATTGTGTAGCAAATCACATAGACTCTGGAAGCTGACAGCTGGGCTCTACTCTTCACTGGCTACGTGATCTCGGACAAGTTGCCTACCTTCACTGTGTCTCAGTGTTTTTACCTGTGAAAATGAATATAAAACTGTCTTCCTTATAGGATGGATATAAAGAATAAATAAATTATTATTTGTAAAGTTCTTAGACTAGTTCCCGATGCAGAATGAGATGCACATTTGTTAAATAAATAAGTATATCAAGGAAGAAAAAGAACATGAACATTCAAACCACCAATTAGTGTTTTTACTATAGAAACTGAGAGAGTAAGATAGAAAGCAATTTAAATATATTCTGGACCAGAAATAAATGTCATCAAAATCAGTTGCTGTCTGAGAGATGACACACTCACACAGACACATACCCTACACGGAAAAAATTAAAACGCAGCCTTTGGACATATGTCTACAGCTCCCATCTCTAGTATTAGAGAATCTGGTTTTCTCGGTTCCACATCAATTGCTGAGAAATACTCCCTGTGTGTGCGTAAAATGCATATAAAGGGAAGTGTGAGGTGACACATGCAAATAGGACAGGTTCCACATGAGAGACAGGTGTCTTCTGTCTCGAGATCCACCAAGACCTTGCATGTAAAAATTTATTGTGGAGGGAGGGGCCCCTGGGTGGCTCAGTGGGTTAAAGCCTCTGTTTTCAGCTCAGGTCATGATGCCAGGGTTCTGGGATCGAGCCCCGCATCAGGCTCTCTGCTTAGCAGGAAACCCATTCCCCTGCCCCATCTCTCCCTCTGCCTGCTTCTCTGCCTACTTGTGATCTCTGCCTGTCAAATAAATAAATAAAATCTTTAAAAAAAAAAAAAAAAGAATTACTGTGGAGGTGAGGAGATTTTAGTGACTTCAGCTGCTAGGCTGGGAGGGCAAACAGAAGTTTCTTTCTCCCTAGTCCCCTTTGACCTCTCCTAATCTGGCATCTTGGAGGTAAAAGGAACAGAAGGATGTCAGATGGATCACTTCCATTTTTCATGACCTTGAGAGAGACAAGTCTAACATTTGATGTCCAAATGTTCAGTGCTGTTTTTTTCTTCTTAAGCCCAGAATGACTAGAAGAATTAGAGAGATGGTTGACCAAATTTCTCCCATATTAACATTTTAATTGTATCTTTCCTGAGAATCACAGAGAGAATATCGTATGTTGCACTAGGTGCCATTATAGGTCATAATCCCCATAAACCTACAAGCTTAGAAGATTTTAGAGCTAAAGTGATCTTCAGAATCTTCAACCTCAGCATTTACAAGCCCAATGGTATTTTTTCATGAAAAACCAGTGCTCCACTCATAAAAAGGTTCTTTCTTTAAACAGATTGGCAAAGACTACAGTATCTACCTCTCAGCAATCTGCAACACCTTAGCCTAGAAAGGCAGGTCCCAAGCAGCCGTATAGTGAAGAAATACCTTCTACTTCACTTGATCCAGCAATTCCCAAGCCTGTTTAACCAGAGAATCCTTTTATACATAATAACTATTTCCATCTTCCAGAATTATGGGTTTGAAGTACATTCAGGAAAATACTGATGTGCTTTATTTTGCTAGCTGCTTCCCTCTGCATCAAAGTAAGAGTTAAGAACTCTGAGCGTCACCACACTTTTTGGTGTGACAAGAGCAACCAGATTACAGCAGGTGAAGGTTACTTCTTCAGAGCTGGCTCAAGCAAAGGAATCGGCCACCATCGCTGGCATTTTGGCTGAGACCGAAGCGCAGGCAGAGGAGTAGGAGAGCTTTAGAGGGAACAAGGAAGGGCTTCAGGTGCGCCCTGATTGGAGGCTGTTGGGATGTAGGTGGAACCTACTAACTACGGAGGAATGTGGCATTCTAGGTAGACGTTAAGGGGTGCCTATTTGCCTTTCTCTGGTTGGACCCAAGTTGGAAGCAAGAACAAAAATTAGGAAATCTGTCAGTTATTGGTCAAGTCCTGGTCACGTTCGGCCGATTTTTACAGAACATCTTGTTTGGCTTCCTTGACTGGTTGTTAGATATAGCGCTCTGACTTCTCCAAGTCTGATTTATACACAGCAGACGAGCTGTTTGGGCTGGTTCCTATAGACAGGAGGTTGGTTTCCTGAGCTTTTTGTGACAGGTTATGGGTCAGAGTTCTATTTTTATATATGGTCTGGCCATTGCCTGTTTGTATTTTGAGTCTCTCAGTTGAGAAAAAGAAGAATCTGGAGGCAGACCAAGGAGGGAGAGGAGGATGCTGGACACATTCATGGGCCAGTGGATGCCGTAATTGCTAAGTCTGGGTGAAGAGTTAGAGCTGTGATCTCTCTGGAACTTCTTCAGGTTCATCTGAAAGAAACAGACTTTTAGAAGTCTTGGGCATAATACATTTCCATGACATTTCCAATAAGATAACAGGAGGAACCAATCTTCCCGCTTCCCTTCCCTTCCTCTCTACCTCCTTCCTTCCCTGCGCAGAAGTCTAGTCAGTCGTTCCTTTTTTTCGAGCATAGGTAGGGGAAAGCTTGTTCTTTCTTGAGAAAACATAGAGATATATTGTTTGAAAAAAGAGTCATTGAAACATTGAGAGACATATTCCCAAATGGTAATAAAATAAAATAAAAAACTAGACCTGACTACATGCCAAGGGCACCTTAAGAAAGAGTCCTGTGACCCAGCTAGAAAATATGTACTTTAAGATATCCCTTTCTTTTTAACTAATGGACAAATTATCCATATGCAGGCACAGAACCACACCCCCCAAGCATTGATAGTTCTGCACCTGTCTCCCGGACTGGCAGAGCCGAGATGTGCTCAGTAGGACGGTTGATCAGCAGCTAAGCAACAGAGCTCTGTTTGGCTCATTGTGGGTGAAAATTGGACACTGTAATCCCTTCCTATCGCCTGGCATCCCTGCTTTCTTAATTTTTTTCTTCACTCTGTTGCTCTGAACTCAAGCTTAGGAATTCATAACAAAAGCATCTGGGAAGAAGTGGCCAGTGTACACGATTAGGGGTGACGAGGAAGATGACAATTACAGATGCCATGCATATATATGATGCTTTATTTTTACTCAGCCTCCTTTTAGGCCCAGAACTTTGCCGGGTTCTGGCAACTACCTGTGAAGCAGGTCAGATGACCAGTATCACCACTTTTCAGGTAGGAAAATGGGAACATAGGAATTACCTAGATCAAAATCAAAGAGCTGGTCTGAATTAGAGAATCGAAAAGGAAGCAAGAGGGTTCCTTCACTAAGCCTCTTTCTTGCTCCATAGCTGAAGACACAAGCAACCCAAAAGCAGGTAGCTAGAGAGGAAATCAGCCCAGGCCAAGCAGGAAAAACTGCCCCTCCAGCAACATCGCCGGTGTGAGAACTCCCACCCCCTGGTTTCTTGCCTGTTTCTAGGAAACAACTCCATTAAAGGGAATGTTTTCCAATATCCTGAAATATCTTCATTGATTGGGCTTGCTATTTTTTTTAATTATTAATAGACTTTTTGAAATAACAGCAAGCTGGTGTGGGGACATAACTAGAGAAGGCACATTACGTGGAATAGCTCTAAAAACATGCGCATTTATGCTCTAACGAAATGTGCCTTCCAGGTATGTGACCGGGGTGTTAATCCTGTAAAGTTCGCATTTCATTTATGTGCTTTTAAAATTAACCCAAGGGTGAAAAGCCAGAGTATGTAGTAGGATGACTGTTGTCACAATGCTTAATGCTCCAATAGAAGAACATTTGGAAGAAAAAAAGTACTGAAAACTTTCTTTTAGTTTCAAGTAACTTACCCTTGATTGCCCGAGATGAAATTTAAGCAATCCGTTCGCTAAGTACCCCTTCTGACCTTTTTGCTTTTTGCCTTTCCGATAATTATTCCTGTATGATTCACACCAAAATGGAAATTTGGCAGTTACTCAGCTAATTTGATCAGAGTTGACAAGCAGCTAATTAATCCCGCCCCCTCTTCATCCAGTTTATGTATTAAATTAGTTGGTTTAGCCTGAAGAAGGCGTGGGTCACAGTGGCAGGATAATGCAGTACATATTATCGCCATTATATTTATACACATTATATACATAATATTTATACATAGTATCTATCTAAAGTTTCTATACACATTGCCAATCTATTTACATATATACATAATATGCATTTACACACATGTATACACATATATGTTTATTCCTATAACTTATACACAGCAAATGTTAGGCCTAGAAATGAAGCTAAAATTGGTTTTCTAAGCTTAGCAAGGTAATTTTTTTTTTTTATTCCTTGTGGTCTAATTATTTTGTTTCTGTAGCATTTTATATTTAAAGGAATGACTAGAATTCAAATAGGATTCCACTCTTTCTCTGTGGTACTCAAGCAGGAACAGCCCATTATAGCATGTCAAAGCAGCTACAAGGATGTGCTTGTTGAAAATGACTCCGGACAAGTACCTTGGCTTCTCGGTTCTCCCACTGGTAAAAGGGGGACCACAAATAAAGTGTGTGTCGTAATGTCAGGCACACAGATGGCAGGCCCTACAGGGGAACCTTAATGCTGCCCCTTAATGACTGAGTCACACCGACCCTGTCCCTCCTTGGTGAGGAAGAAATCAGCATTATCAGCTTCAGAGTAATTAAAACTTAAATACTGAACACAAATCAGTTAAATGGGACAGAAAAATCAATGTTATCAGGTACGTGAGCTGAAGTCAATTACAACACCTATTAAAGAGAGTAAAACTAGCGTGTGTTACAGTAAGCCTAGAACTTCATATAAATTTACTAAGGGGATATTATAGAATGGTTAAGAACCCCGCCATGTCTCAGATACATTGGGAATGCCATCCTGGACCCACCGAGTGGCCTGGGGCCCTTAAGCAAACACTCTCTCTGGGCCCCAGTTTCGTTTCTAAAGAGCAAATCCTAACCCCAGCCTTGCCATGATCCAATGACTTTACATATGCAGAGTGCTTAGCAAAATGCCTGCTGCAGAGGCAGGGTTCAGTAAGTGAGAGCCGTTGTCCCTGTGATTCCAGATATTATCTCCATCAAAGAATGCTTTCTCGTTTTTTCACAATGACACCCGCTAACCGGGTAGACTTGGGACCTGGGAAGCAATCACGCGCACTGAGCCTGCGTCTCCTCTGTCCCCAGGGATGGTGAACTTCAGCGAGGTGTCCGGATACCCCGTGTTGCAGCACTGGAAGGTCCGGTCTGTGATGTACCACATCAAACTCAACCAAGTGGCCGTCTCCCAGGGTGAGCACAGCAGCCCCACGTCCTTCCACTTGCTCCTGGGGCGGGCAGTGCCCGTTGCAAGGGCACAAGACTTTTATCCCATTGTTGCAGATGTTGTCAAAAATGTAGCCGCTTCAAGAGCCACGTAACCTACCTGCTCAGATTCACCCTTAAGGGCAAACACCAGGAATCGGATCCTTGTCTAAAGATAGATTAGAGGGCAAGTTTTATCTTGGTCTATAGAGGTGATGGGAAGGGCGAGGGTGGGGTCCCTGGGAAGATAAATAACTACTTTATCTTTCTTCCGCGGGTCACACCGTGTACAGAGAAGATATGCAAAAGAGACTTTTTATAAACTGACAGAATAAAACCTTCCAAATGCAGAGAACATCACTTAAAGTTTTCATACAATGAAAGAAATACAGAAAAAGAGCAAGAAAGAGGTGGGGTGGGGAGGTGGGGGGAAGATTAGAAAACAGCTTTTAATGGTCCCTAAACAGCAAGTGAGCAAAAGATACATGATAGATAAGAGAGCTAGATACCTAATAAGCTAAGGGGCAGTGAGTTCCAAAACCCAGGACAAACTGTTTCAGACCAGGGAGGCACCTTGGGCAAGTATTCTTGACATTTGAGCAGTAAATGCCTTGATCAACTTTTTCCTAACACTTAAGCAATCCTAATGTGCAATTTGCAGATGGGAAAGTTAATTGCTACAAATAAGGCCTTAGTATAGGTACACATCTACATTCCAACTCATCCCCTTGGACTAGGAGAACCTTACTCAGCTCCTTCCTCTGAAGCCACCTAAAGAATGTACCAGATGGGAAGTTTATGCCATAGAGTCTGGTTTCTCCATGTTGGATAGAAAGGTAACTAGGGTCAGACAGTATTGTTGGCCTGGGATGACGAGACAAGGAGAGGGATCTTCAGGTCAGCAGTAGGGAGGTAGAGCCCTAGCGCCAACAAGAGAGAGCTAAAAGATACAGGACCAAGAATTATAAAGAGGAAGTGAGACCTATACTCACAGAAAGGTAAAGCCTTACGCATAGGGGAAAAAAATGCATTAAGGATATAGAACATTTCCATAGGACACAAGGGGACTCAGAACTCGGTTTATTTTAACCTGAAAGTTCTTGGCAGGAAGGGGTTGGGATGGGGAATCTTACTGAAGTCAGTTCTGTTGGTACAGAAAAACCTCGAAAGAACTAAGCTACTCCTCATTCTAGGAAAACGTAGCAGTAGAGACTCTGTCCTGTTCCCATGCTGAGCCTGCTCCCAGCACAGGTGGTGTGCACGCTGGGAGTTCACAGCGGGATATCACTGCTGCCACATGCCTTTCAAAGCCACACGTGGCTCCACAGGTGATGAGAACTTCTGCACTCGGGCTCTCGTGCCTGGGCCAGGCTCTGCCTTGTCCTGATAGGACCCAGGTCTGCGCAAAGGCAGGCTGACTAAAGCTGGCCGGGTTCAGACGTTACTGGATTTGGAAAATTTGTCGTGGGCTATCTTTCCGACCAGTATAACTCTCCTCAACAGGAAAGGCAAATCTATGGAGATTTGGCGGGGGAGGCCAGAGGAGGACAAACAGATCCTTTCCTCCACTGCCATCTCCCTCTCTGCATACTTTCGATTTTCTGAAAAAAATATAAGCAGTGTATGAGTGACTTTTGTCACCCCCTTCATCCATTATCTTCCCGATACCAGGGTCTATGTCTGGAGGCAATATTCTACCTCCCAAAACTCTTTTGGTCACTACCCACAGTTAGAATACTTTTTTTTTTTTTCTTTTAACACCATGACCTTGAAATATGCACACTCCCACATACACACCACAGAAATTTCGCGAAGCAGGACTTCATTTTACGATGTGAAATGTTCTTTGCTGGTATTTGTGTTTCTATTTTAGACTCTGCTTTTTTTTTTTTTTGAAACGCCATTATTTGAGCTCACTAAATTGATTTAATGTCATGACTTAGGATTTGAAAAAGAAAAAAAACAACATTGACTTAAGGAGGGAGTTAGATTGGGTCAGTGCTCTCCCTGCGCAAAGTTAACAGCATAACCAACTGGCCGGAGAGACACTCATTGAGGAACGAAGACGTGTGAGTTAGCTAGCTGGAAGTGCTCAGCTGAGAGGGCCCGCCAGCTCTCCAACATCCCTGTGGGCCACGGGGCTCTTGCGCTTTGGAGGCTGAACGGCCCAGGAATCCGGACACCCCCCGCACGTCCTCACTCTTGCGTGATGTTTCTCTGTAGCCCTCAGCAACGCGCTCCACTCCCTGGATGGAGCCACATCGCGTGGGGATTTTGTGGCCTTGTTGGATCAGTTTGGCAACCATTACATCCAGGAAGCTATCTACGGCTTTGAGGAGTCCTGTTCCATCTGGTATCCAAACAAGCAGGTGCAGCGGCGACTCTGGCTGGAGTATGAAGACATCAGCAAAGGTGAGTGATGAGCTCGTCAGTGGCTTCAACATCCCGAGCAGGTACGGCTGTCTGGGTGCGAATCTGGGGCCCAGACCAAAGAAGTCTGTCAGTGAAGGGCTCATTCAGATGTTGCCTCAGTGTTCTGTGCCCATCCATAAAATGGCCAAGGTTGGGGGGTTTGGGGAAACTTTAGATACAGGATGGGGTTGCAAGTGTATGGTCACTGTGTTCGTGATCATGGACAGAGTCCTCTAGAGGTTTCTACCAGGCCCTGTGCATTTTGCTGTCGTAGCAAAGGCAAGAAGTTCAACTGTTCGCATGGACGGGGGAGAAGCAGGAGAGTGTTGGAGTCTCCCCCACTACGTCCTGCCTCTGCCTTTCCCGGCCGGCAACTCCATCCAGTCACCACAGAGCAAACCTCTCCTACTCCACCCTGCTCTGGGGTTAGGCCCATGTTTTCCCCACTGATCTGTGCTAAAGAGGGAATTTCCATAGGCTCAGGTGTTGACACAGCTCTGGATAACAGCCTTACCAGTACATCTTTGTCCACTGTTGGAGAGCAAGTTAGTATTCAGTCCAAGTAAGTATAAGAAATTGGAATTATTCAAACCTTCTGAATTCACCTTCTGCTATGGGAGGAGTCCCGGCTGGCAAATACATATTCTGATCAACCAAGACTGGTGTAGAACTGCCGTTTGTGGAATTTCTTCTGAGCTTACCCTCGTGGCACTCTGATGAGGCCGAGTACGGATGTGTGAGTTGCTAAAGGACAAGTGATGGCATTGGCGCAATGGGAACTCAAGAAGGAGGTCATCCTAAGATTTAACGATCAAGAGTCCCTCCGTGATGAGGGACCCCCTGTGTCAGCAACGCTGCCGTGGAAATTGTGGCCCCATGGCTGAGCTCTCTTGACTACCCCAGCTCCATACAGATTTCTGTTTTGTCTTGCTCAAGGGGTAGCAGAGGCACGAGAACCTCTCTCGTGGCAAGGCATTTCCTTCCAGAGGAAACAAGAGGCTTGTGTCTGGGCTCTGGTTGTTGCAGGCATTTCTCTCCAAGCCCTGATTCCCCTAAACTCAAACTTCAGTCTCTGAAAATTGTTCTGATTCCAATTTGCCAAGAAAGGAGTGTCATGTAAGCAAATGCAGATAAGGCCATTCCAGCTGGCAAAGCTTTCTTACATTTCTATGCCAGAGCTTAGTGATTGAACCAAAAGGCTAATTCCTCCCCTGTGTCTGTTTGCCAGTGGTTCAGGGATGGCCAGGTTCTGGGACTGCTGAGAAATAAGGGTGACCTTCCCCAGAATGCCCGGTTCTGTCCCTCTGCTTCTGCCCCGAGCTTTGTGGTGTCCTTGAAGTTCAACACTGAGCCCAGGAAGGAGATGTATCTATGACCTTGGCACTGTGCCCTCCCCATGTTGAGTTCAAGCCATTCTTACCATGGAGGAGTTCCTTTTGTCACACTCCAACCGGTGACCTTATTTCTAAGTATTCGGTGTACAACCCCTTGCCTGCTATTGATCTTAGAAGGTACTCGAACATTTCAGTGTCTATTTAGGACTCTCCCAGTTGTCCACGTATACCACCACCCTCCTCCCAGACCTACTCTGCGTCACAGAGTTTATCTCTTGTATTTTTGGTCTACTTATTACTCTTAAATCCTTTTCTCCTCCCTAGGCGCTAATTCCCTTTTCTTCCAAAAGCATGCAATATGCTTCTGATGAAGACTTATAAGTACATAAAACAAAGGAAGATTTTCTTCCACTTTTCCACACTCTGAGAGGACTGCTCCAGAAGGAGATTTCTAGGCTAGTGGTGACAAGTGTTCTGAGAGGGCTATACCTTCCATGACATAAAAGTGACATCTTGCTGGACTCGAGTGCTTGGATGATATGTTCTTGCCTGCTCTGACTTTCAAAACCTTCCGGTGAGAAGGGTTCCTCTGTTGTTTATCTTTGCACCTAAAGTTGTTTGTTTTTGCTCACAGACTGAATAGGAAATGAGGCTTCTTAGGGGTGAAATAAAACGGAAAGTACACAGGACTTAACAGGTTGGGTCTCACGGCATTGGTCCGGTGACTTTTGCTTAGTTCACTGTGGGGACCTCACCTGTAATGCCGTCTGTGGTTCTTTCCAGCTCTCACAGTTTGTGGATCCTTCTAAGCCCATCTGTATGTGAGCACCTTTCTCAGGTCAGGCACTAGGGTCAAGACTGTCCTCTTCTCTCCACAGGTCACTACAGAATCTCTCAAAGGTAGGTTCCGTGCCCTCTTCAGCTTTAACGTCCCAGGGTCTGACACAGAGCAGGGCACATGGTAAGCTCCCAGTAGGCGTTGATGATGGTTATTGGTGGTGGTGGGAGCAGGGGTGGCGGCAGCTGTGGGAATGGTAGGAAAAGCCCTTCAATGCAGCAACTTGCCAAGTGGGTTTTATTATAGACATGCAGTGTGCTCTAGTTCTGCCTGACTGAGGAAGACTCACAGATGGCTATTTTGGGCCAGGCTTCCAGTCTTCACGCCCTTATTTGTCATACTACCACTACATGGTTTGGCCATACCAACATTGAGGAACATCTGTCTTTTGAGAAGTCTGACCGAAGCCCATAAAGAATAAATTTCCAGGTCTCCTTGCTTGAGATTAGCCTCTCCTAATTTTTTTTTTTTTTTAACAGAGCAAGTAAGGACTATCAGAATTGGAATTGCCCAACCTCCATCTCTCCACTGCTAAACTGACTTTTCTCTGCTCTCATTTCTCTTTGCCCTCTTGCCTCAGCAAATGTCATGAGCTCCTTGCTCTCCAGGCTAAACTCTCTACCTGTACGGCGGCTCCCCACTCCTCTCTGCTTCCTCTTAGACCCCGCTCCTATCATTGTGTCTTCATCTTTCATCTTTACAACCCTTCAACCACTGGTTTTATCCCTCCGCCAACCTTCTAGCTTCCCCCCGAATAATTTACCACTGTTTATTTTCAACACATTAACCACCAAACGTCCTGAGTGGGTAGTTTATGCATCTTCTCTCTATGTCCTCAACTTCTTTTCACTCTTCACATTATTGTTATTTGCTTTCTACCCCTTTCATTCTACAGAAATAGCTCTGGAGAAGGAAATCAAGGGCTTCCCATTCAGAGATTCAACTTTTCCATTCGGTGATCATTTTATCTATATCAGCTGAAGAATGTGTCCCTCTTGACCAGGTCTGCCTTCTCGAAAATTCTCTCTTCCCTTGATGTCCCCAATTGTATCCTTTCCAGATTCTCTTCCTAAATCTTTGGGCTTCTCATTCATTTTCCCCCTTATTCCTCTAAAGAAATCATTTACATTTTGCGTATTTTCCAGAATTTCACTGGTAATGTTCGGCTTTTCTTCACCATTGCTGGGGGATTCTCTTCTCTGCCCACCTCAACCTCCATCCCTAATCCTTCCCTTGTCCCTAAGACTCGAGACCTAAGAATCAAGAAATGTTGAGCATTTCCACCTGGTTTCGGCAGGGACATCAGCGGTCACCATCTCTTTTCTCTGTACCCACCAGTAGATTTGTCCACTATGTTGAAGGGTCGCGCACGAAGGGAGGAGTCCCTCTCGATGCCCTCCTCCGTCCTCCACGTTCACTCACTCGCAGTGTGCTGTTCTTTTGACCACCTAAATACTCCTCCAACAGGTGTCTTCTCCTGTCCATTTCCCAAAGTTGTATGAGTTTACAGTATCTGCTCTCATCAGAACCGAAACTGCTTCCTCACATGTCTCCTTTTCTTCGGTTTCCTGCCATTCTAGTCTATTCTGCATGACAGTTACCTTCTTACAATGGCGCTTCATCACCTGACTCCTCTGCTCGAAGCGCTTCACTAACTCCCCGCTGCCTTCCCAACATGAGCGTGACCTCGCTCCCTGGGTTAGTTCTGGGGTTGCTGTATCAAATCACCACAAACTGGGTGGTTTTAAACAACGTAATTGTATTCCCTGACTCTGCTGGGGGCCAGAGGTTCAAATTCGGGCTAAACTCAAGGGATCCATAAGCCGGTGCCTCCTAGAGGCTCTAGGAGCCTCCTTTCAGCTTCTCAAGCTCCACCTGTGTTCATTGGTTTGCGGCCCTCTCCTCCATCTTTAACGTGCATCACTCCAATCTCTGAGTCACCCAGGACTCTTCCTTCCTCCTCTTTCTTATAAGGACCCCTGGGACTACACAGGGCCCACCCAGATAACCCAGGATAATCTCTCCATCTCAAGATCTTCATTTAAGCATATGGGGAAAGTCCCTTTTGCCAGTCACAGGTGACATTCACAGGTTCCAGAGATCAGATCGTGGGCATCTTTGAGAGCTATGGTTCAGCCTGCCGTACCTCCACCCTCTCCAGCAGGGTCAGAGTCCACTCCCTATGCCAAGGGTCCTCCACTCTGATACGAGGCAGTCTGTGCTCAATCCCAAGACCTTGCATTTGCTTGCAGACAGTGGAAAGTCTCAGGGCCTCCCTCCTTGCTAGTCTAAGGCCATAGACACACTCACTGAAGTCTCCACCACTAAGCTTCTATCTCATGCAGAAATTTCTGCTTGGGTCCCTGTCTTGTCTCCTCGTGGGTTTCCCTGTTTTTTTCCTTTCTTAGGTGTCTGTTCAGTTGCCTAATCTCTGGGAGGATCTCCCCCTCTCATTAGCCCCTTAGGATCAGCAAACCAGTCTTCCTGCCTATGATTTCTGTTTCTTACTTTCATGTTTCAATTGCCCTCTTCAGCTCTATAAATTTTCACTTGCAATTAAATGATACCCTGTCCCAGGGTCAGGCCCCATGTTGGGGTGCAGGGTCAAGGTTTGGAAGAGGACTTTGATCCTTTGCCATACCTTAGAGCCCATGTGCCTGTGCTGTCCTGTTGTCTCTTCTCCTTCCATTCTACCGTCCCTTCTTCTGGTTTGTCTTGATAAGAGAAGCTTGCATGCTACCACGCCCACCACACCTCCGCTGCTGCTCTGGGCAGAGGTCGTTGCTGCCTCTCCCAGCACCTTGTATCTGTCCCTTGATGGCGCTTTTCCCATTTCCTTATGTTGTCATTGCCCTGCATGACAGTCTCCCATGATAACAGATTGAACAACACTTACCATAGTTTTCTCCCTTTTTTAGCTTAAAAAGATTATTTATTTATTTAAAAAATTCAAAATGTATAAAACAGGACAAATGGAAAAACAAATCTGCCTCCCACTCTTATTTCCCAGTGATTGAGTTCTATTCCCCAGAGGACGCCGAGCAGCCATTGCTACCAGTAGACTGTGTATCCATCCAGACATATCCCATTCTTAGCCATTTGGAAGTGAACAAAGCAAATCGCAGAAGAGTAGATATATTAGGGTCTCATCTGTTTTAAAAACTATATTTATAAATATATGCCAATACACACACACACACACACACACACACACACACACGAAGATTTTATATATATATATATATATATGTATATATATATATATCTTTTAGTCTCACTAAAAATATGTCTATGGATGTGTATATGCAATATATATATATGTATATATATACATATAATATATATAGAGAGAAACATATGTATATAAGCTCAAAATAGCTTTATTTGTGTGTATATATGAGAACAAATTGCCTGTTTGCTCCAAGATTAGGGCTATGGGGTAGAGACCTTTATGTTTTTGTACTAGAAATTCCTGTATTGCTTTTCCCACAATAAACATGTGCCACTTTTACAATCAAACCCTTTTAACACATTGAAAAAATATATTCTGCGAAGTTTGTGTTACCTTGAGTGAAGACTTACAAAGCTGACTTAAAAAAAAACAAAGCAAAACCAAAACAAACCATACAATTGCTATCTACAGAGAGCTGAACTTTGGATAGAAATCTGGGGGTGAAGTGCAAAATAATATCATGTCTTATTAGTATTTGGGTCTTCATCCCCGACACGGTGCCTGGCATATAATTAACATCCACTGTTTGGAAGGAATGAATCTTTTATTTTGTTCTTCCTTCAGAAGAAAGCAATAAAGAGCTACAGATCTGTAGATTCCAGACAAGCGACCAAAAAAAAAAAAAAAAAAAAAAAATTGAATCTTCTTCAAGTAAGAACTTCCAAGGGCTTAATTTTAATCCGCCACCTGACACACTAAACACAATACATTTTCTTCTCTTCTTTCTTTCTTTCAATACTCCATTCAGGAGTGGATTTCCTCAGGGCTTTCTTCCTTTCCTTTTCCAATAGCACTTTCATTGTTACTTTAGATCTGACCTTTGTCATCATCTCTTCTTGTCATCACCCTTGGTACACCTCCGGGGGGTTATCCGGGTTGACAGGTGACAATCTGGAAACTCTTCTTTTCTGCTGCACTTTCTAGTCCATAACCCACTGGGTTTTTGTTTGTTTCTAGCCCGTTGTCTCCTTTCCATGGGGAAAGCTAAGAAGAACGCTTTCCTCTTCTTCCGTGATACAAAGCTGGGTGTAGGGGGGGTTGTGCTGGTTTTTTTGGTGGTTGCTGTTGTTTTGTTTTCCATAAGAAAACAAATCTTAAGACAGATTAGAGGCAAAGGAAGAAGTAAGTCACCTAGATGGCATTGTATTTCTGCCACACAGGACACCATGTTTTCCGCTTTCCATCGATTTGTCCTTTCCACTTTCCACTGATTTGTTTTTGGGTAGATAGAGCCCAAGATGGACTCTGTTGGTCCCTCTCCCCAGAATAACGAATAGATTTTTTCTACAGCTGAAGCAAAAACAATACCGGGATCAGCAGTCAGCCTTCTGAGCCTGACCTGTGAGTGCTGGTCCGCAGAGACCCAGCCTCGTGCTGGTACATTTCGTAGGCTAACTTACATAATTGCGCTAAGTGGCGTAAAAATCTGATTAAGTTCAGGAACGCAACATAGAAATCCAACAAAGAGTAATCACGTAAGTTTCTATAATGTTTTGTGTTTTACAACCCTGGGGTTGCAAGCCAGCTCCAAAGGCTCTTTTCATGCACGTTTACGACCATGAAGTTAGCCCTCCGGTGGCAAAGCAATTATGGCATATAGCTATTTTCTTTAAATGATTAATTCATTCACTCCTCAAACATTTGTTGAGGGCCTGCTATCTGCAAAGCCCTGTAGTGAGCAGAGAGGGGGTTGAGGCTGAGAGGAGGCAGCTGCTCTATGGCTTTCCTAGACAGAAAGGCCTGGAGAAGGTGCTGCTGAAGCTGCGCCTGGTGGTGTCATAAACAGAGGCTCTGAAAAGGAGCTAAGCTTTCTGAAACATATGGGTGAGGTTTAATTTGAATCTTCTAGTCCCTAGGCTCTGAGGCACAGTCCAGAGTAATGTGGCTCTGTAGGCTGGAAGGAAGGCATCGTTATGAATAATCTTACCAAACAGCATGCTATATAATTTTTTTCACTGAATTCTGAAGTCTTACCCTCCCCATTCTGGAGATGGGGAAATCAAGTCTCAGAAAGCTTAAGTGACTTGCAGGTAGACACATAACCAGTCAGAAGCAGAACCAGGGCAAGAAGAATGCTTACCTGCTGAGATATATTGACGATGGCTGTGTGCCGTTTTTGCCTGCCAATGGCACAAGAAGAGATTAAGGTAGGAAGGTGAATGAATGAGACCGGGACACAAATGAAGCCAAGCCACTGGTCTAAGAACACAACAAGGCCAGATCTCTCCCCTCGTTAGGTTTCATAGTGGGTCCACTGTCTTCCACATTGAATTTCCTGGGTTTTTGATTGTTGCAGGCTTTGGGGGCCGTGATCAGCGATGATGGTACAGTTGCTGGAGTCGTTTTGTTTTCCTGTATGCCAGCGGTCCTCAAAATTATTTGCGCCTATGTATCACCTGGGATCTTAAATGGACCTTCTGATCCCAGGTGATACATAGGTGCAATTAATGAGAGTAGGTGGGGCCTGACATTCTGCGTGTCTAACAGGCTCTCACTTGATGCCACTGCTGCCCGTCCATGGACCCATTCTGAGCAGCAAGGTGACACACGTGTCTCAGAGATGAACAGGGAATGTTCCCTCATCGCCCTCGTTCGTCCTGTCTGATGCGGCAGCTTTAATGCTGGAGCCACAGCCGGGTGGCCTCCGGGGGTATGTCCTGGTGTCATCCTCACACAGGAGTGTCACAGATAAGAGGACTGGACTGAATGGTTTTCACTTTGGACTGGGACTTTCCTCTGATTAAGCCATTGATCGGTAGGCTTGTGTGCAGAATTGAACAGTCTTAAGCCTTCAGGCGCTGAAGGAAATTGGAAACATGCCAGCAATCAGGACTAAAGGTGATAAGCTGATTTTTCTAAACTTCGTACTGTTGGCAACACTGGTCTCATCTTACTGTCTCAAGCATTCCTTAGTTTTCTTTTTATTTTCTTTTTAAATTAGTATTCAAGAGCCTCCCATTTTTTGTTCTTGTGGAAACCAATAGTGGTTGTAGAGTTTCATGTTTTAGCATAGGGCTAGCATTTTAGTTAATGGGACAATTGTGAGTAGTGATGCCCAATTCCCTTCATATAATTATGGGCCTGACAAGAGTGACATATTGTGCATACACATACAATTTAGTAGTTAATTGTATAGTATTCTGGATTATTTTCTACTCCAGACATGTAAGCTTTGCCCTCACAACTTGATTGATTGCTTCTTGGAAGAGAGCTTACCCATTCATTTAGTTAACACCTTCTATATCTAAACATTGGTCTAGGCACTGGGCATTTAATGATGAATGACACAGAGGAGTTTCCTGCTTTTATGAAGCTTATATTCCAGTGAAGAGAGACATACAGTGGCAGGTAACAATAAATGAAAGCAATAATTCTAGATAATGAGAGGTACTAGGAAGAAACTGAAACCAGATGATGTGATAGAAGTTGGCTGGAGGATTGGGAGCTGATGAAGTTGGCGGCCACAGAAAGGCCTCAGTGATGGTGATAAGGGGGTGAGGTTGAGCTGAGACCTGGAAAAGGTAAGAAGGAGTTGGGACAGAACCATCCAGGCAGAGGAAATGGCAAATGCAAAGGCTTCATAATTTTTTTTTTTAAATTCTCATAGCTTCTAGCATAATGCTTCTAGTAGGGTCTATAAAGTTACTTGGTAAATATCAGACCGATGCCTAGTAGGACTGTGGAGAAGTGAGGGGTCTGTGTTCTCTGATAGCAGATGAAGAGGAGAAAGCCTACTTTCTCCAGACTTGTTCTGTTTCCTAGATTCAGTAAGCTGAGATAGGACCATTGTGTTTACCTCATCCTCTTGTGTTTTGTTCTTTTTTTAAGATTTTATTTATTTATTTGACAGACAGAGATCACAAGTAGGCAGAGAGGCAGGCAGAGAGAGAGGGGGAAGCAGGCTCCCTGCTGAGCAGAGAGCCCGATGTGGGACCCGATCCCAGGATCCTGGGATCATGACCTGAGAGAAGGCAGAGGCCTAACCCACTGAGCCACCCAGGCGCCCCTCATCCTCTTGTTTGAAAAGTTTTAATTCTAGTATAGTTAATACATAGCACTACACAAGCCCATCCTCTTTTACCCAGCCTATAGATCTGTGCACAAGTGGGATGGCTGCGGTGATACAGACCCACGAGAAATAAGCACAAGGCACAGTACATATATCTACCAGCACCTTTATCTCAATATCATGCGCTTTACTTCGTAAGTAATAGTTTATTTCCGGGAAAAAAAAAAGTTGGAAATAAATTTGCAAGGTAGATGATGATACAAGGGGTTATTCCACATCAAATGTGAAAATCTGAACTTGACATCCCTTGAAGTTTTCATGTCTTCAGGGGTGAGTGGCTTGATTCTAAAGTAGTAGCATGTCTCCATTGCCCGTCCTGCTCTAAAGCGGCCTGTTGAGGGAAAGAACTCTGGGTGAGGAATCAAGAGACCTGGGTTCTTGGTCTCAGTTGAGCCATTAGCCAGGTGGCCTTGAGTCAGTTACATAATCCTCTTCAAAATAATCTCACCTGTGTGGTAATGATGCAGAATTAGACGATACTTAGAATTCCTTCTACTTCTAATGTTCGGTGACTCTGTACCCTCGGCCAGTGATTTCTACTTCTGATAACAGAAATCAACATTTGATAATGCCTGGCTCGTGGCTAAATAGGTCAACTCAACTCATGTGGAAGGAGTTTAGTGTCATTGTTGGTAGCAAATGTTTAAAGTCAGGCAGATTTGCATCACGATTTTTATTAGCTGTGGCCGCGGTGGAGTTTCCTTAATGGCTGCGAGCCTCAGTTTCCATGTCTGTAAAATGGGACTATGAGTATTTATAATACAAGTGAGGATTGGGCAAAGATTGAATACAGCCATTCTATATAAAGCACGGCACCTAGCATTCTGTGTTTAATGCATCGTGGGTCTTATTGTTATTACTGTTATGATTAGAATTATTTTAATAAATTTGCAGTTCACCTTATTATGTTTTGAACACAATAGTAACTGATAAAAATTTCAAAGAGATAATAATAAAACTTGCCCTAGGTAAATTCGCTCTTCACAGAAACACTGATGTGTATTTTTGCAAGTCACAAATCACCTACTAATCAGGCTAGTGGAAGGGGGACCCCAAATCTTCATTCCAAAAATCAGGGTCAACATCACAACCATTTGGCAACTATTTTAAATTCCAGTTGTAGTCCCTTTGCTGGAAAAAGATCAGGAAATAAGCATAGTTTCTCCCACCCGTATGAGAGGGAGTTTTTGGGGGTAGGGGTGGGATAGAGGACAGGGGGCTAGAAGAATATGCTCTCTGTGGAAAAGGATCCCTGGGGAAGTCTTTTTGATAAGCAGCCTGGGTGTTTCTGCCTTTTAAGTGCAAAGGAGCTGTAGGGTGCATTCCACAAAGGAGGAAAATTCATGAATGTCTTCAGCTGAGCCAGCCTTCCCTTTTACCTGCGATTCAAAGCCCCTGCCATCTGGCGCCACAGCCTGCTTAAAGATGCCGACCCAGATTCCCCCTGGGCCTCCGGGGTGGGACCCTGGCCCTACCTACAGGTCAAGTTCTAACATAAGTGCATGGTGTTGGGGCCAAGAGAGAACTGGTTAACAGTTTTCTGTTTCTGTTAGACCCCTATCCTGTCCCGATTTCCACTGACAGTCTGCTGTCGAGGAACACCAAGGCATCTCTGGGTTCGCTCCCCACGCCGATCCCAAAGTGTCACACCAGGTACCGTGTCTAGCCGTCAGTCAGAGTCAATATCGATGGAATGATTATATGAGTGAATGGCATACTTCTCTTCTTCCTCTTCCCTTTCCGAGGAAAATGACTGCGTACTGTCCGAGACAGCCTCTCCTTGAACACCTTGCCCCCAGCGCCCCTGGCACCAGCCCGCCCCTTCATCATCCCTCCTCCCTATCTCCAGGTCTGAGTGTTTTGTGGGTGTGTGGGGGAGGGATGGGGGCAATGTCATGTCCTGGAGTTTGGCATTAGAAAAGTAGGCTAGACAGGTGCCTCGGTGGCTCAGTTGGTTAAGGTTTGCCTTCAGCTCCTGTCATGATCCTGGGAGTCCTGGGATGGAGTCCCCCCCTCCCTGCTCAGCAGGGACTCTGCTCCTCCCTCTTCCTCTACTTGTGCTCTCTCTCACTCACTCTCTCTCTCAAATAGATAAAATCTTTAAAAAATAATAATAAAAGAAGAATAGCGTTGACATTAAAGCCAAGTGATCAGTACAAGGTAGAACTAGGATTAAATACTAGGAAGTCGAATCAATCCAGGTGCAGACTTCCAATTTGTGATAGTAATTCCAAATTTCTGGCTACCAGCTAATGTTCTAGGAGGCAATAACAGCCTTTCTTTAAACACTTTCCCTGAAATTGCCTTTCTTTTACAAAGCAAGTCAGAAAGTTTTCTTGGGGGGTGTGTGTAGGGGGTTGGGATATGTGTCAGGTGTAACACATAACTTGGGTTTAAATGCAAACACAAGACAAAACCATTTTGACCTAAGCCAACAAATCAACAAACCCCGTTCATCTGAGCTTATCTGTTTGGCCACTAGCTACTTCTGGTTCATTCCTAATTTCCATTCCTCTGTTGTCAGAGAAAGTCTTCCTGAATCTCATGGAATTCTTTGGAAGTTGTTTCAATTATTAGAAAATATAAATTTAAAAAAATTATAAAAATACATAAGAAAAACTAAGGTCAAAGAAACCAGCAAGAACTGGAGGAGGCAGGTAATTGATTTTGAAAAAAATGGGAGTAGCTGACAGCGTTTTCAGACGTGACCCCAAGTGCCAGCTAAATTATAAAGTGTAGATGATTAATGCTTCAAGAGACAGAGGTTCCAGAATACATCATTTCTTTCTCCATTACCGATGAGGGGAAGATAGTTCTCTGATCAGATCAACTTCCCTCCTTTAAAAATTCTCAAGTACACACTTTGACCTTACTCCTGATAAGTTGCTGTCGGGAGAGTCAGTGACATGGAGACCTCAGTTAGCGGCACCTTGAGGGAAGGTTGGGGTCCTCTCAAGGTAACGATGTTTATGCATTCAATCCGAAATGGGCCTTAATTGAGTGTTCACTGTGGACCAGGCACAGTGCTCGGCATCAGACCAAAAGAGGTCTCCAAGCCCACTGTGGAATTCTAGATGTTGAAGTAAAGCCTGACTGTTTCCTCTGCCAGCCTTTCCTCACCTCTTCTCTCCCTGCAATTGGTGAGTCAGTGTCTGTGGGACAGCGTGGTAGAGCCCTTGGGGGACCCACAAAAGAGGCAAAGGAAGCCTTTGCAAGATTCAGAACGTACTTTCCACCTTGAGAGTCTCTCCCGTTCCACGGAAGGTTTCTCAGGGGTAGGCTTAATGCACGTTCCGTCAGCTCCCGAAGGTTTTGCGGACGTGCCGATGGAGGAAAGCAAAGGGACACATGTGGAGAGCTTTAAAGGAAAGACCCCTCATGACTCAAGCGTTTTGGGGAGAGGCGCTGTTGGGAGAGACTGGGCCCTTTCATTAGAAGGGAATACTCGTCTCAGCTTCGTCATCACCACACAAGACCCATCGACTTGATTAAGTCTGCTGAGGGACATGTTCCCTGTGCTCCGTTAGAAGGGGACACCACAAGAGCCCTCCTTCTAAGGCAATGGCAAAATCAAGCGGGTCCAAAAAGACCTTAGAACATTTTTGTTTTTGCTGATTAAAGAAAAAAAAAATGATAACAATGGAAGAAAGAAAAAGAAAAGGGGAAAGAAGAATTTCTTCAGCTCTATTTCTCAGTAAATCTGCCAGTTAAGATATGTGCTTTGTAGGTGAAATGTGAGTGCCGGTGACAGGGAAAAACAACCTAATCGGGTAAACCAGCAGCCCGGGCTCCCTTGACATTTTTCTGTTTCCTTGAGGTTTTTCTGTAGTCAGGCTGATCCCACGGGGCAGTGGTGGTGGGGGCAGGGCTCATAAAGTCACTCTTGGCATGTGCTTCTGCCGCCTGTGCTCAGGGCCGGGGCCCCTCCCATCAATTTATTACAAATCTAGTCGATGGCTGTGGTAATTGGTTCTATATATATTGATGTGTTGGGGGCATTTATGATTTTATGTATTTTTATTCGGTTGGCTCTGCCTCCTCCCCCAGAGAGCAGGGAACTCAGCCCACTTCTCGACTCCCCCTGGGTGTTGCCGTAGACGCTGCTCACAGTGGGCCCACGTTCACTATGGATCACAGTAACGTGGACGGGGATGGCAGCAGACGCCGGCCGCCCAGCTTTACCGGCCCCTGCATTCTTTCATAGGGCTGAATTGAAAGGAGACGTTATCGCTGCAAACCGTCCACCATCTCTGGCTTCACGGGTAATTAATATGTTGGGACCTGTACAGACAGGTCGCTGGGCAGGTGAAGGCCATTCGTGATCCACAGATCAACGTCCAAGCCAATTGAAACCCCAGATAATCTCCCCTATAATTCTATCAGGTATTTTTTTTATGCTTTCATTATTTTTTTCATCATTATCGAGTCTCCACTCTGTGCAGGTGTTGGGCAAACAACACCGGAGGGGGGACAGGAAACCTGGTCTCATGGGGGAGACTAGAAACCAGCAAATGAAGAATAAAGAAAATATCAGGAACCTTGACAGCTAGCAGGGTGATGGGGACGGTGCTGTGACAGAAGGTGCCAGAAGCAGGGCCCGCTTGAGAGAGAGCCGTCTGGGAAGGTGTGCGAGGCCCCTTTGCTAAGATGTGGAGGAGGAGCTGGAGGGTAGACATCGCAGGGGGGAAACGGCCAGCGCAGGGAGGCAGGGAAGCAGAGTGCGGTCAGAGCCGCCTGACAAGGAAGCTGAAGGCTTTCTAGAAGCTGGAAAGGCTGAGGTTGGCTATGCAGCACTGCAAAAGCCCCAGCCAGACTGCTGGAAAGGAAGCCACTGAGGCGAGTGCCCTATTCGCATGTATGATATGCTGGGCTCCCTCCTGCACTGGGCGGGGGGGAATAGCTTCAGAGGAGGCCAGAGTGGGCACAGCGACGTGGATGGAGACCTCAACCCGTCACCCAGGCAGTGGCCAGGGAGCGGAATGAACAGAGCCAGGCTTATTTGGGGAACAGAGAAACTTGAGGACAGGGGAGTCTGGGGGAGAGCGGAGCAGGCCGGGAGGAATCAGCATAATTCCCAGAGATTTGCTTGAGCGACTGACTTTGCCAAAGAAGCATTTCTACATTAAGGGGCGGGGCCAACACAGGCCGGGACAGATTGGGGGAGGTTGGGAAATAGGGAGGGTCACGCAGACTTGTCGGTTGTCGGTTTTGAGTCTCCATAGACACATCCAAGTGGAGTCCCGGAGGCTGTGGGACAGGCAGGTCTGGAGCTCAGAAGAGAGGTCAGGGCCAAGACAGGCAAATCCATGAGTCCGTAAAATTCAGCCGGTATCTAACCTTTGCGAAGGCCTGAATGGCTCACGGGGAGAGAGAGGGTAGAGGTGGCAGGTAGAGGGGAGCTCAGCAAAGGGGGCTTTGAAGGAGGCACCAGCAGGTGGGGAGATCAGACAGAGACTGTGGCAAAGAAAAGAGCTGGCAGATGTGTCTTGTCCTGCTGAGCAAAGAGGGAGATTAGCAGGGCAAACATCTTTGCCCTGTTCCTTTAGAGAATCATAACATATTATCACCACAAAGGCCCTGAGAAATCATTCTAATGGTAACTTACAATGATTAGTATTTCACATATACCGTATTTCTCAGCACTTGATAACAGGAAGAGGTAGGTCATATATGATGACCCTTGTTGGTGAAGGGTCTTCTGTGAGCTGTTCTCAGTCCCTCTGAATCGGAAAAGCAAGAAAGCCACCTTGCAAACCAGAGCTGTGTCCCTTGGGGTATCTGCAGGGCACCTGTATCATTCCAGGTCCTCAGGGTGCTGAGACATCTGCCTGCAGGCCCTGTGCCCTTGCAGTAGGACTCTTGCCACCCCCTCCCCACCTGTGGCAACCCAACACCCCTAATTCCAGAGGAGAGTGTTAGGGGCCCATGATACGAAAACACTAGTAGGTGGTCACACAGACGGTCCAGAACTCAGGCTCGGTCACTGTCCCAGTCCCACAGAGCTCTGCATCTGTTTCTCCATATGCTAAACCCACAAGGGCTCTGGGCACTTGTCCACCATCCCGGTGCCTCTCTTTATATTTCTGACCTGCCCATCATGCTGACCCCATCTCATAAGGATGCACACCCCATCTCATAAGGATGCTAGATCACACATGGCATAGCCTACTTTTAACAGCTCTAGTATTGCTAGGCATTATTAGTGTAATAGCGAACAAGATGAAATCCTTATTCTGCCCGGTTCTTAGCTGGCCATCCCACCCCTGGAGGGAGGGCTCCAGCCTGCAAGTTAGCGAGCCCTCGACACCTGCTGCTGGAAGTGTATGGACTGCCGGGCCCCCTGCTGAGTGTTGAGAGTGTATGGATGACTGAGAGCCAGCCTCCACCCTCAAGTCATTCATAAAATATTTGGAAGGTTGGCCGGTAAACTAGAAATTATAATAGTACGGTAAGGGCTGTAAGAGACCTGAGAGCAGGAGGCAGCACAGAGGGGCTCCTATTCTAGACTGGGGCAGGATTGAGCTGGGAGGGTGGGGTGGGGTTGGAGTGGACCTTAGCACGCAGCCTCTGGGGCCAGGCCAGTCTCAGTCGGAGCAAAACAAGGCCCAGGAAGCCTGGGGGTGCAGAAATGCAAGGGCAGGGAGGCTAGAGAAGGGCCAGGGCCAGGGCCAGGGCCTGCTGGCCATGCCAGTTCCCTTAGTTTTACCTTAAAGTCATTTGAGAATTGCTGAAGGATGGCCACAGAGAGAAGGCATGTCCCCCTTGTGCTCTAGAAGCATACACACAGCGGCACCTGGGGGGCTCAGTCAGTTGAGTGTCTGGTTTTGGCTCAAGTCATGATCACAGGGTCCTGGGATCAAGCCCTGTGTCAGGGTCCCTGCTTGGCGAGGAGCCTGCTTCTCTGTCTGTCCCTTATCCTGCTCACGGTCTCTCTCTCTCTCTCAAATACATACATATATATACATATACATATACATATACATATACATATATATACATATACATATACATATACATATATATACATATACATATATATTTTTTTAATTTTTTTTTAAGCACATGCCAGTAACAGTGAAGAGGTCATCAAGAGATGTCAAATCTAGAGATCGGTCGATCATCAGGAAAATTTTGGAGTAGACCAGTGGGAAATGTGGAAGATGTGGACTAAGGGGAACAAATGTCAAGCGTTGTGTGGATGTGACAGTAATTTGGGAAATGTCCCCCAAAAGCTGACTCTTGGTGAGTGGGATAAGCCATGCAAGGTGTACCCACAGCAGTCTTCTAGGTGGACGTAAATGGAGAGCCCATGCGCCCTCCATTTGTGGAGTGGCTTTTCTCATTGCGCAACAGCAAGAATTTAAAGCTCTTTGGCTCAGATTAAACCAGGCTGACGTGGATTTCTGAGTAGCAGAATTTTTGATCTTCAGGACAGGACAGTTTGCTTCTCAATGCTGGGGATCCAGGGGCAGCAAACCCACCTTTCTGGAATGTCCATCCTAGCAATATCTCACTTTTGGGGGGGTGGGGGCGTCCTGAACCAGCCCCACCTGAGATGTAATGGAGGAATGGGGAACCTAGTCCCCCGTGTCCTTGTCTCACAAACAACGTGTGCGGTGGCAGGAACGCCAAGGAGAAGCCCCGTGAGCCCAGAACAGTCCTCTGGCCAAGGGCAGCGGGAAAAGGTCAGCTGTGATCTTTATGATCTTGGGTTCTCTGATCCACATGAGTCCATCCCCCATCACAGCAGCTTTTCCTGGAAAAGCCGTCTGTGGGAAGGTGACCTACGGATGTTGGTGACGGAAGGTGGGGAGCTTCAGATCTGTAAAACCTGCCAGTGCTTCCCTGCAGGAACTAGAGGTCATATTTCTGTGAATACTCTGATTCTTGCCATTCGGAGCGTATGTCTCCTTGTTATCTTTTAATTGGTTTTTATTATAAATTTAACACTAAACAGTTGGTGATGGGAGCGGCTGTGAGCCCTGGCGTGATGCATGTTAATTCTAGGGATGCCTGAGGCGTCAGGACTTACCTGTGCCCTCCGTCTCCTCCCCACGTCACACCAGCCTGCCTTAAGGAGCTGGAGATGGCTCATTGTGCCCTCTCCTGCCTGTGTTGTCATGTTTATAGATGTCAGGTTTGAGGGAACAAAGGTAAGAGTCATCTAAAATGTGAATGACACCACCAGAAGCCCCAGGAAGCAGCAGCTGAATGCCAATACAGCGGAAGCTGCTCTCTGTAGGCCCGTGATGCATGACATCCTGCATCCCGGAAGAGGCCTTCAGAAGTTGTTGAAAGCAAAATGCAGTAATTGGGGTGTTCTGGAGAAAGCCAGAGAAGTCCAGGTTTGAAGACCTCATCTCTTTAGGTATAGAAGGAAACGGGGTGCAAGGTGGGGGAGGAAAAGGATGGGGCTGGGTGATTTTAGGACAAATGACTCAAAGCCTCTGGGCCTTGGTGTCCTCATCTGCAAAATGGGACGATGCTAATATTGCAGAGCATTATGAGGACTAAGTCTTGAGGCTGTTAGAGCATCTGGCCCATAGTAGGTCCTCAATAATGTGAACTCTTAGAGTCTCTTCCAGGAGGGGTGCAGTCCCACAGCAGTCCAACAAGATACTCCGCAGGGAGTGAATTCCATGTTCAGATTATTTTTCTGAAACACTGCATGCAATTATTTCCTTTTTGGAGATTTGTAACACATATTAGAATTCTAAAGGCTTTCTGCAGATTTACGAGAAAACCGCTTAACTTTCACTTGGGTTGTTTGTTCATATTAGAGCCTGAACATCTTTTTTATTTGTCTTTCTATTTGCTATTTTTAATAATGCTAGGAGCGCATCCTAGCATTATTCCAAAAAACAAAAGTTCTATGAAACCTACTTGGGAAAATCATGAGTGTTTATTACACAGCTTCTAATAAGGCATAAGCTTTCGCTTGAACCTCCTCTTTCCAGATGAGGCACCAAATCCTTGTATGTCTTCTGCAGTACCCCCTCGGTTTGCCCCTCCTGGGCGGACACATGATTGCTGTCCCTGAGTGCAGACCACCAGGCCTGCCTCGTTACTGCTGTGCCCTGGCCGGTCGCGTTCACTTCTGGGCTCCGTTTACTCAGACTTTGTTCCAAGTCGGTCTACACTGCACTGCCTGCCTCATCTCCCTCGCCCACTTCCGTGCTCCATGCCTTCCTACTTCTGCGTCAAGCCCGAGATTTCTGGTCTGGCTCTTCAGGGGCCCATTCGGTATGGCGCTACCTGACCTGCGTCACTTCATGTAAAAATCGGTGTCACAGAGTGAAACTCTTTGAAGAACTCTTTGGCCCCCTTCGCCTCTTTTGTTTGACCTTGATGGCCCTGCCCTGATCATCCACGTTGTCCCTGACCACCTCATCAGCAACTCCAATTCGTAAAATGTGGTCTTTCAAGAAGCCTTCCGAGACTTCTCTGGCGCTCTAGACTCTTTGGATGCTGACCGTCTCAACCACACGACGGGGGACTGATTGTGCACCTGGAGTCCGCCAGGCCCAGGGACACGTTCCACCTCCTCCACGTACAGCTCTGTGACTGGGGGCAAAGTGACTTCCTTCTCTGCTGCTCGGGTCTGTCATCAATAAGGGAGGGACAGTTTCAGCACCCACCACTAAGGTCATTGGGAAGAACTGAGTGTTGAACCTTACCTGGACATGAACAAATCCAGTCATCCTTCGTGTTGTGGAAAATGGCCTACCACGAGGAACTACCCTTCCCCGTGAGGTGATGAGAAGACTCATGGTTGCCTCTTTCGTTTACAGGAAGGATACAGACTCGCAAAATCCCCATTCTTTGCTCTATAAAGGATCATCTCAACTGCTGTCTCCAGTGATAGATCAGAACAAAATGCTTGCTTATTGACCTTTAGTTACACCCATGATTTTTGGCCCACGATCAGTGTGAATGAGCATATTGTCCCTCCTGAGAAGAGGCTAGCCTCAAACTTCTTCCCCACTCCTCGTTCTTTTTTTAAAATTATTATTATTTTCTTAATTATTGTTATTTTTTTAACAAATAATGTATTTTTTCTTTGGGGGTACTGGTCTGTGAATCATTAGTCTTATACAATTCACAGCACTCACCATTGCACATACCCTCTCCAATGTCCATCACCCAGCCACCCCATCCCTCCCACCCTCCCCTCCAGCAACTCTCAGTTTATTTCCTGAGATTAAGAGTCTCTTATGGTTTGTCTCCCTTCTGATCACATCTCGTTTCATTTTTTCCCTCCCTGCCCTCCATGACCCCCCGCCCTGCCTCAAATTCCTCATATCAGAGAGATCATATAACTGTTTTTCTCTGATTGACTTATTTTGCTTAACATAATACCCTCTAGTTCCATCCACATTGTTGGATATTCCCTGTTGGCCATCTGGATGTCTTCTTTGTAGAATTGTCTGTTCATGGCCTCTGCCCATTTCTCACTTGGATTATTTGTTCTGTGGGTGTTCAGTTTGATAAGTTCTCTATAGATTTGAATACTAGTCCCCCCCCCTTAAAAAATTTTATTTATCATTTGACAGACAGAGATCCAAGTAGGCAGAGTGGCAAGATTTCAATTTTTGATGGCTGCATACTATTCCATTGTATATACACACCACATCCTCTTTATCCATTCATCTGTTGATTGACATCTAGGTTCTTTCCATACTTCGGCTGATGTGGACATTGCTGCTATAAATATTCAGGTACATGTGCCCCTTCAGGTCCCTACATCTGTATCTTTAGGGTAAACCCAGTAGCGCGATTGCTAGGTTGTAGGGTAGCTTGATTTTCAACTTTCTGAGGAACTCCATACTGTTTTCCAGATTGGCTGCATCAACTTGCATTCCCATTAGCAGTGTAGGAGGGCTCCCCTTTCTCCGCATCCTCGCTAACATCTCTCATTTCCTGACTTGTTAATTTTAGCCATTCTGACTGGTGTGAGGTGGTATTTCTTTGAGGTTTTGATTTTTATTTCCCTGATGCCAAGTGATGTTGAACACTTTTTCATGTTTCTGTTGGCCATTTGGATGTCTTCTTTGCAGAAATGTCTGTTCATGGCCTCTGCCTATTTCTTGATTGGATTATTTGTTCTTTGGGTGTTGAGTTTGATAAGTTCTCTATAGATTTTAGATACTAGCCCTTTAAAAAAAAAGATTTTATTCATTTGACAGACAGAGATCACAAGTAGGCAGAGAGGCAGGCAGAGAGAGAGAGGAAAGGAAGCAGGCTCCCTGCTGAGCAGAAAGCCTGACGCAGGGCTCAATCCTAGGATCCTGAGATCATGACCTAAGCCGGAGGCAGAGGCTTTAACCCACTGAGCCACCCAGGCGCCCCGGATACTAGCCCTTTATTTGATATGTCATTTGCAAACATCTCCTCCCATTCTGTCAGTTGTCTCTTGGTTTTATTGACTGTTTCCTTTGCTGCACAAAAGCTTTTGATCTTGATGAAGTGCCAGTAGTTCATTTTTTCCCTTGCTTCCCTTGCTATTGGTGGTGTTTCTAGGAAGAAGTTGCTGTGGCTGAGGTCAAAGAGGTTGCTGCCTGTGTTGTCCTCAAGGATTTTGATGAATGCCTGTCTCACCTTGAGGTCTTTCACCATTTTGACTCTATTTTTGTGTGTGGTTTAAGGAAATAGTCCAGTTTCATTCTTCTGCATATGGCTGTCCAATTTTCCGAGCACCGTTTGTTGAAGAGACTATCTTTTTTTCCATTGGACATTCTTTCCTGCTTTGTTGAAGATTCATTGACCGTAGAGTTGAGGGTCCATTTCGGCATTCTCTGTTCTGTTCCATTGATCTATGTGTCTGTTTTTGTGCCAGTACCATACTGTCTTGATGATTACAGTTTTGTAATAGAGCTAGAAGTCGTGAATTCGGATGCCACCAACTGTGGCTTTCTTTTTCAGCCTTCCTCTGCTATTCAAGGTCTTTTCTGGTTTGATATAAATTTTAGGATTATTTGTTCCATTTCTTTGAAAAAATGGATGGTATTTTGATAGGGATTGCATTAAATGTGTAGATTGCTTTGGGTAGCATAGACATTTTCACAATGTTTGTTCTTCCAATCCATGAGCATGGAGTATTTTTCTATTTCTTTGTGTCTTCCTTCATTTCTTTCATGAGTACTTATAGTTTTCTGGGTACAGACTCTTTGCCTCTTTGGTTAGGTTTATTCCTAGGTATCTTATGGTTTGGGGTGCAATTGTAAATGGGATCGACTCCTTGATTTCTCTTTCTTCTGTCTTGCTGTTGGTATATATAAATGCGTCTTATTTCTGTGCATTGGTTTTATATCCTGACACTTTACTGAGTTCCTGTGTGAGTTCTAGCAGTTTTGGAATAGAGTCTTTTGGGTTTTCCACATAAAGTATCATATCATCTGCAAAGAGAGTTTGACTTCTTCTTGGCTGATTCGGATGCTTTTCATTTCTTTTTGTTGTCTGATTGCTGAGGCTAGGACTTCTAGTACTATGTTGAATAGCAGTGGTGATAGTAGACATCCCTGCCATGTTTTTGACCTTAGCAGAAAGGTCTCAGTTTTTCCGCATTAAGAATGATATTCACCGTGGGTTTTTCATAGATGGCTTTGATGATATTGAGGTATGTCTATGACCATACCACCCTGTCCCTATCCGATCTCATCTGATCTCTGAAACTAAGCAGGGTTGGGCCTCATGAGTACTTGGATAGGAGTCCTGGTTCTTTCTAGCTTTGTTTAGTGCTTTCTGTAAAAGGAAAGTTTTTACCTAACTCTTGAGATGCTTGCAGACCTCATCAGAGCTTTCTCCCTGTTGTAACAATACCCTCTTCATATTACCATAGTATCCCCCCCAACCCCAGCCACCTTTCAATAATCCTTTTGAATGATACTCTACTTACTAAGTCTGGGTTTGCTTTTACTGGACAGAGTGTATACAAAGTATTTAGTAGAGTGCTGAGATGTCTGATAAAGAACAGCTATTATTAATATTACCATTATTATATGTTTGTTAGTCTTGCCACCCCAAGGAGATTACAAACTCTTGGATGTCAGTATCTTAGACTTTAGAGCTCTCCACAATCCATAGCATGGTGCTGGTCACATAAATGTATGCTGACACATGAAGCTGTTGGTATCATATCTGGAACCAATGACCCAGTGTGGTCTGCAGATTGTATAAAGGACACTTGGCTCTTTTCAGAGAAGGAAGGTAATCAAAGAAGGATTGAGACTCCACCTGATGTCCTCCTAACAGGTGCTTGGAAAACATGGCAAGTCCTGTTTTCTTTCTGTCTTCTCTATTACATTAAATCACTTTTGAACAAGAGACAGTAGAGAAGCCATGTGCAAGAGAACCGCTGCTCAGAATGTCCAAGAAGTTAGCAACTTTGAGAGAATCACGTCTGAAGCACACACATTACCCACAGGGACTAACAAGACCTTCCGCATTTGGGTTCCGGGCAGCCATGAGGGAAGAGGGGGTCAAAGGGTTGGAATGAATGCTAGAAGGCTGTACTTTTTCCCTTCAAATACAGGAGAATATATATTCTAGAAAGTCGAAGTTATCAAACACTATATCCACCCCCTGCATGACTTGTGAAGAGAAAGAACATGATGATAGCAGAGATCTAAAATGAGTTCACTGTGAGCCAGCCATGATAGCAAGCCTTGTATTTGTTAAAAGAGTTTTTAGAATTGGGAATGCCTCTGGCTGAAGAAAACCTATTAATTCCACCATTCCTTAAGCTCCTTACCATTCCTGGGAGGCCATATGGCCTAGTGGTTCAAAGCAGGGTCTTTGAAATCTGTATGACCTAAGCCCTCTGAGTTCTACTTTGATATCTGGAAAATGGACTGATAACATCTACCCTGCAAAACAGGTGTAAGAATTCAATGAGATCCCATATCATAAAGCACTGTATTTCTAGTGAGAACTCAGGAGATCAGGGGTCAGCAAACTCTGACCCACAAGCAAATCTGTGTTTGTACGGCTTGCAAGCTAAGAATGGCTTCTGCCTCCTTAAATAATTGAAAAATAATGATGAAAAGGGAAATGACATTTTATGACACGTGAAAATGACACAAAATTTAAATTTCAGTATCCATAAAAAACATTTTATCAGAACAGAGCAATGCCCGTTTACTTGGGTACTGTCTGTGGCTGCTTTTGCACTAGAAAGGTGTAGGTGAATCTTTGTTTCCAAGACTGCATGAGCCACAGGCCTTAAAATCTTTACTTGTTGGCCCTTTGTAGAATTAGTTGCCAACTCCTACCACAAATGGTAGCTCTTGTTATTAAGGATGCTCTCATGTGGGGCACTTGGGTGGCTCAGTTGGTTAAGCATCTGCCTTCAGCTCAGGTAATGATCTCAGGGTCCTCGAGTCCTGCATTGGGTTCCTTGCTCAGTGGGGAAACTGCTTCTCCCTCTCCTTCTGCCTGCTGCTCCCCCCACCTATGTGTCCTCTCTCTCTGACAAATAAAATATTTATTAAAAAAAATGGAATAGATTCTTTAATTTCCCTTTCTATATTTTCATTGTTAGTGTATAAGAAAGCAGCTGATTTCTGTCCATTGATTTTGTATCCTGCCACATTACTGAATTGCTATATGAGCTCTGGTAGTTTGGGGGTGGAGTCTTTTGGGTTTTCCATATAAAGTATCATGTCATCTGTGAAGAGAGAGTTTGACTTTTTCTTTGCCAATTTGAATACCTTTTATTTCTTTTTGCTTTCTGATTGCTGTTGGTAGGACTTCTAGGACTATGTTGAACAACAGTGGCGAGAGTGGTCATCCTTGTCGTGTTCCTGATCTCAAAGGGAAGGCTGTCAGCTTTTCCGCATTAAGGATGATATTCGCTGTGGTTTTTCATAGATAGATTTTATGAAGTTGAGGGATCTTCCCTCTATCCTTATACTTTTAAGCGTTTTAATCAGGAATGGGTGCTGTATCTTGTCAAATGCTTTTTCTGCATCAATTGAGAGGACTGTATGGTTCTTCACTCTTCTTTTATTGATTTGGTTTATCACATTGATTAATTTGCGAATGTTGAACTACCCTTGCATCCCATGGATAAATCCCACCTGGTCATGGTGGATAATCTTTTTAATGTACTGTTGGATCCTATTAGTTAGGATCTTGTTGAGAATCTTGGCATCCATATTCATCAGGGATAATGGTCTGAAATTCTCCTTTTTGGTGGGGTCTTTGCCTGGTTTGGGGATCAAGGTAATGGGAATAAACCTAACCAAAGAGGTAAAGATCTGTACTTTAGAAACTACAGAACACTCATGAAAAAGATTGAAGAAGACACAAAAAGATGGAAGAGCATTCCAGGCTCATGGATGGGAAGAATAAACACTGTTAAAATGTCTATACTGCCTAGAGCAATCTATACTTTCAATGCCATCCCGACCAAAATTCCACCAGCACTTTTCAAAGAGCTGGAACAAACAATCCTAAAATTAGTGTGGAACCAGAAGAGACTCTGAATTGCTAAGGAAATATTGAGAAAGAAAAACAAAACTGGGGACATCATGTTGCCTAATTTCAAGCTTTACTACAAAGCTGTGATCACCAAAACAGCATGGTGCTGGCACAAAAACAGACACATAGACCAGTGGAACAGAGTAGAAAGCCCAGATATGGACCCTCAACTCTATGGTCAAATAATCTTCGACAAAGCAGGAAAAAATATACAGTGGGAAAAAGTCTCTTCAATAAATGGTGCTGGGAAAATTGGACAGCTATGTATAGAAGAATGAAACTCGACCATTCTCTTACACCATACACAAAGATGAACTCGAAATGGGTAAAAGACCTCAATGCGAGGCAAGAATCTATCAAAATTCTAGAAGAGAACATAGGCAGTAACCTCTTTGATATCGGCCACAGCAGCTACTTTCAAGACATGTCTCCAAAGGCAAAGGAAACAAAAGCGAAAATGAAATTTTGGGACTTCATCAAGATCAAAAGTTTCTGCGCAGCAGAAGAAACAGTCAACAAAACAAAGAGGCAACACACGGAATGGGAGAAGATATTCACAAATGACACTACAGACAAAAGGCTGATATCCAAGATCTATAAAGAAGTCCTCAAACTCAACACACACAAAACAGATAACCAGGTAAAAAAATGGGCAAAGACATGAACAGACACTTCTCCAAAGAAGACATACAAGTGGCTAACAGACACATGAAAAAATGTTCATTATCATTAGCCATCAAGGAGATTCAAATCAAAACCACATTGAGATACCACCTTACACCAGTTAGAATGGCCAAAATCAACAAGACAGTAAACAACATGTGTTGGAGAGGTTGTGGAGAAAGGGGAACCCTCTTACACTGTTGATGGGAATGCAAGTTGTTGCAACCACTTTGGAAAACAGTGTGGAGATTCCTCAAGAAATTAAAAATAGAGCTACACTGCAGTTGCACTACTGGGTATTTACCCCAAAGATACAGATGTAGTGAAAGGAAGAGTCATCTCTACCCCAGTGTTCATAGCAGCAATGTCCACAATCACCAAACTGTGGAAAGAGCCAAGATGCCCTTCAGCAGATGAGTGGATAAAGCAGATATGGTCCATGTATACAATGGAGTATTAATGCCTCCATTAGAAAGGATGAATACCCAACTTTTGTATCAACATGGGCGGGATTGGAGGAGATTATGCTGAGTGAAATAAGTCAAGCAGAGTTAATTATCACACGGTTTCACTTACTTGTGGAGCACAGGGAAGACACAGAAGACAATTGGGAGATGGAGAGAAGAGAGTTGGGGGAAATTGGAGGGACAGACAAACCACGAGAGATTGTGAATTCTGAGAAACAAACTGAAGATTTTGGAGGGGAAGGGGTGAGGGGGTTGGGTAAACCTGGTGGTGGGTATTAAGGAGGGCACGTATTGCATGGAGCACTGGGTATGGGTATGAATTCTGGAACACTGAAAAAAAAAGATCAAGTTTAAAAGGAAAAAAAAAAAGATGCTCTCATCCCTCATGGCCTTGCCCAGCAGCTCTCTCCTTAGTGAAGCTTTCCTGGTCTAATCCAAATATCATCTGGTCCTTATCTGACCGTTTTAAAAAAAAAAAAATGGCCCTTAAATTTCATATATCTGTCTTATCTCCTCTACAAGATAATACAGCCTTTGAATGTAAGGATTACACATAATTCATTTTGGTATATTCAAAAGACCCACACAGTACCTTGTAAATAGACATTCAATAACTTAGTATTTGCTCTATCAAATTGAATTGAGTTCCAGTTTGGGTCTTTTGACTTTTGCTTGATGTCAACCAACTTTTTGATGGAAAGAATGTCCTGAGAGGCCGAAGTTAGAAGCGCAAGAGGAGTCTAAAAAGATTTGCACTCAAAAAAAATAAATAAATAATGGCAACAACCTTGGGATGAGTACTTACCTCTAGATACACAACATTTCAGCATTAGTTGCTTGTTGACAACATTCCTTCCTGCTGTTTCTGAAAGTATAGTTAGATGTGCCTCAGGGTGGAAATGCTAATGATGAATTTTCTTATCAAGCATTTTTTTTTCCAGCATAACAGTATTCATTATTTTTGCACCACACCCCGTGCTCCTTATCAAGCATTTTAAAGGAGTTTCTTTTTTGCAGCTTCCTTGGCATCACTTAAGTTCCTGACACTGGGGGAAGATTGTGTTTTGTTAGGGGTGTGTGCACGTACACACACACGCACACAGGCAGAACATCGATGCGGTTATGTGGCTTTATTTGACATTAGACTGAATTGTCCTCCAGTCAACTTGTTACTATAGGAATGAAAATTAAATCCAAGATTCTATAGCTACAAGCTTTAGAAAAAGATAGGATTCATGACTTTATATATCTGAAGTGGTTTATTTTCTGTATTTCTCAGTGGATTTTGGATTCTGGATTGATATGAGGGAACGACACCCCTGGGGTCTTGCTGATACCTAGGAGGGATTTGCTTTTTCTCTTTCCTGTGAAAATAAAAGAAGAATCCAGAAATCCTAGCACTCTATTAGTACTAACCCCTAAGTATTAGACAATGTGATTCAAGACTTGGAATCAAGGTCCTTAAATGCTGCCATTTATATACCCCGACCCCCACTGGCCCTTGCAGGTCCTATCCAAGTACTATTGCATTTCAGGGAGAAATATTTTGTATCTAGAAAGGTTGGATCAGGGGATCAAAATTTAATCTTATTCCACTAGTGTGACTTTTTCTTTTTTAATAGTTAAAGCTCAGCACGGTCAACAGCATCTTTTCTACCCATTTGTCCCCTAAGGTTGATGAAAAGATCACCCAACTGCTAGAGAGTTGGTTTGCCAGCCTTGAGGGTCACCTTGCAACCATGGGACCATGTCACTGAACAGTCATGCTGCCGACAAGGATGCCTGAGAGGCCACCGTTAGGCAAACCGGCCGTCTCTTTTGATTGTCATGCATCAAACTGTACTTGGAAGTACGTTGTCACAAGCTAATTATGAATTTAGCTTTTTCTTTTCCTTCCCACTCTCTCATCCTGTGGGGCCATCGGGGACTCTGTGGCCCCAGAACTGAAGCCAGTGGGTCAGCCACATTCCCGCTCCGCTCCCCCTGCCATCTCGGGCGGGCAGCTCAGTGTGGCTGAGGCCTGCACCCAGGCATACCTTCCTCAGGGGAGCCCTTCCTCAATCCTAGCTTTGTTTCCCCACGATAGCGGGGACTTCTGATCCCTTAACTGTATAGGAACTGACCTCCTGGCAACCTTGGTGGGCTAATTCCAGCAGGTTTGAAGCCTGCAAGGGTAGCCTTACCACTGAGTGTTCTTATTCTGTCTCTAGTTCATGGAGATCCTTGTGTTGTTTTTGAGCCTTGAAGTTCATGTGTATGTTTTTCCTTCATTTTGTATGTCTCGAGTCCCTTCCGGGTGCCAAACTGTGCTAGGTAACAGGGATATAATGGTGAACAATGGCTACTGCTGAGAGCTAAGATATTGGAAGCTGGGCTAGCCATTTTACGTGTATTATCCCATCTACCTCTCAGAATCATCCTGTGAGATAAGTCATGTTATTAGCCAACTTAACACATAAAGAAACGAGCCCAAAGAATTTAAGCATCTTACAATATGTCCCAGAGCTCCGAATTTGAACCCAGGCCAAACTGCCTCCTCTTAGGAGTTGAGGAATTCTGGGTAACAACAGTCTTTGCCAGCTGAGGTGGTGGCCTGGGGTAGGACGTGCTTACAGTGTCATTCTCGGCTGCTCGTGCTGAGACACATGGGCCTACCTCATGCCTCTCTGGCCTTCCCTTCATTTGCCAAGACCAGACATCTATCTGCTTTTCTGCTTTCCTTGTTCCCATAGCAAAGGTCCCAGAGACAGGCCCCCTCATAGACCATGTCCTCACACACTATTGGGTCCAGGAGCTTCTGTTGGCTCAGTGGCTGAGTAAGGCCATTTCTGTCTTTCTGACTAACTGTTTGCTGTTGTTTTCTATCCACCTTTAGTTTCTTTACTAAAATGAGAAAACTGAGTGTGTGCAAAAGAAAATAGACTTTAAGGGAGACCACGGTGTCAGGGGCTTTAATGGCCCAAGTGACAAGATGGGGGCACCTGGGTGGCTCAGTCACTTAAGCATCCAACTTGACTTTGGCTCAGGTCATGAGCTCAGGGTCATGGGATTGATGCCCGTGTGGAGATCTGTGCTGGGCAAGGAGCCTGCTTAGGATTCTCTCTCTCCTTCTCCACCTCACCCCAAGCTCGCTTGCTCGTGCTCTCTCTTTTTCTCTCTCAAAACAAACAAAACAAAACAAAAAAACTGAAGGTGACAGATGGCTATCTTTATAGGTGGTTAGAGCTGGGCCTTGCTACATGAAAGCCTCTCTTTTCCTTGGCAGGGGCCCCTTCAAGAAAGCTCTGGTCATTTTAATACTTACAATTGTTTTTTTTTAGTTATTTAAGATATTATTTTTTTATTTGACAGAGAGAGAGAGACACAGCAAGAGAGGGAACACAAGCAGGGGGAGTGGGAGAGGGAGAGGCAGGCTTCCCGCCCAGCGGGGAGCCCGATGTGGGGCTCCATCCCAGCACCCTGGGATTATGACCTGACCCAAAGGCAGGTACTAAACACCTGAGCCACCCAGGAGCCCCTATACACTTGTATACACTTGTAACTGCTTTAATATCTACTGTTGCTATATGTGTGCAGGGAAGTCAGGTAAAATCACAGCGTCACCTCAGTCGAAGGTAATGATAACATTCTCTTTATGATTTTTGAATGAGAGGAGTTAATAATGGGAAGTGTTTATATGCGCACCTCTCTGCACTCGTTGAGTCTTGGGTCTGGCTTCCACATCTGCCCCTCACTTTATTGTCCCCTGAGCCAAACTCTCTACAGAGGTGTTGCCTTCTTCTCATGTTTCCATCAAGTCCTTTCTCTATGAGATGAACTCGCATGATTGACTAGGTCTTGGTCTATTCATTCTTGGTCGAGAGTATAATAGTTTTCTGACTTTCATCATTACCACCTCCGCAGGACTGAGCGCATAGTGCTTTTTGTCTGATAAAATCCAGGAAGCAGAGTCTGTAGATGGCCCATATCGAACTCTGCTGGTGGTGGCATTCTCCTTCTCAGGGTCAGCATGCGGTCCTCACGCCTGGGGAGCACGCTTGGTTACTTCTGGAACAGCTCAGGCCAATGTCATCGGAGTCTGAATCAGTAGTTTTCAAATTAGGCTGCTTGTGCTCTGGGGGCTCTGATAGATGCTTGAATGGCTCCATAAACAATAGAGCTGTTTATTTTTCCAAACAATAATGATGCCACGGGCCTGGGAGTCTATTCCCCTGCTCTTATCTCTTTTACATATTAGGGTGACTCGAAGAATTTGGAAGAAGGGTTCTGACAATATTTGTAAAATAAATGACTCCTGTTTAGAATAGCAAATCCCAATGTGTTATCTGAGCCCTGGCACGTTATCCTCAGTCAGCATCATTTGGTGGGCTGGATAGAATGCGGGTCCCCAGCCCTGCTGCTCCGATCACTTGGCGGAAGTTGGAGAAGGTCAGGTCACAGAATAATAGAAGTTTAGCACCTGGCTATTAGAGGGGACTCAAGCCCTTCTGAAGCACTCCCCCAGCTGCACTGTCCCTGTCCCTGACGGTGACTGTCTTGCTTCCACGGGGACGTATCTGCAAGCCCGCAACCAGCCATTTCAAGGCTGCCCATCTTACTTTGTATCGCTTTTGAGTTCCTATAGAACTTGTCCCCAAAGGAATCGAGAGTCTTCCTTCAGTATCCCCCAGCCCCAGGAAGTGGATTTCAAAAATTCCTCGTAGGTGTGCTGGAAGCCCATTCCCAATGCCTCTAGCATCACTCCTCATCCTGTCAGTGTCTACTTTCCGACCCACTCCCCTACCGCACACACAGAGAAATGAACTTAGAGAAAGACGTAGCCGTGTACCTTAGCGGTCTACCTGACATACGGTACGCTCCCCATGAAAATATGCGATTCAGTAAACTCCCTCCCTCTCATTTCCTTCCTTGGATCTTAGCTGTGCCCTCTGAAATGTGCAGAAATTCATGTGATCCCACTTGGCGTGACAGCCCTTCAAATACATGGAGAGAGAGCTCCCAAGCCTGTTTCTAGGTCTTCTCGAATCCATTCCAGATTCTCCCGGTTGTTGGTAAGACAGTGTTCACGTGCCCTGGGATCCTGACTGCCCCTCCCACCGACGAAGTGTCCGAGTGTATCTCCACTCGGTGCCACCCAGAAGTGAACCAACTTGTGTGGCTTGACACGGCGCCATTTCTGTCCCTCACCTTGGTCACCACACTCTGTCAGACACAATCTAAGAAGGCATCCACGTGCCACACACTGCTGGCCTCTTCGTCTTGTAACCCCTGCTTGCTCGTGCGTCTGGCTCTCTCCACCACAAGCCAAGATGAGCCACGGAGGACCCTTCACAGACCAGCGTGGGTCGCAGCTCCGGGTGAAACCACATCTCCTAAGGAGAGTTTGATTAGGGCTGGATGGGCAGCTGCAGGGACCACAGTGTCTGAGAATAGAGCGCAGGTCGCCGAGAGGTGAAAAGGGCCTGGTCCACTCAGCACATTTGAAACTCAAGAGATGAGGACCAAGAGGTGAGGGACTTCAGAGGAATCCAAATCACCACCAGGAGCCACAGTCTATCTGAGCGGGTGGCTCCAACGGGCAGAGAAGCGGCATAAATTTCAGTGAGGCAAAGCTAAGTGGTAACGGACTTTAAGTTCTGTCATATATAGTTAATTTGCAGAATAAATTGGTCAGGGCAGCGAAAGGATTTAACATCCAAATTCATTTGAAAAACAGAAGCTAGATGAGTATCAAGAGGAAAATGGAGACCGTTACAACATTCCCTTGCTGGCTGGAGTAGTATTATTATTGAATAATATTTTTATTAGAAATTTCTAGACCGTTTGGTAGTTAAAGATATTTATACGCCAGACTCCACAGTGTCTCAGCAAGGCACTGAATCTCTCACGGAGGAGCTACATAAGCCCCAGGAGGCTCCCACCTGCATGTAACTTATGTCTGCACCTGCCCCCCACCCACATACACACACACACACTGTGCACAGCCCGGCTCTTGTCACGTGGGGCCAGGGCAAGTCCTGGGCACATGTCATTTCTCCCCATTTCAGAACAGTCACGGAGTTTCTCCCGATTATGCTGGCCTTTCCCAGATGTGAAGCCGGAAAGAAAAGGCGATGGGGCCTGTCTGAGCTGGAGCCTATAGGGTGGGCGACCGAGTGAATGGAGAAGGAGGTAGAAGGAATCACACAGAGTGTCCCCGAGGGGATGGTTCTGGCAAAGCTAAGGGGACTCCTGGACACCCTCAGCTGGGAAATAATGCTGCCCAGTAAAGAGAGGGAAGCATCATTAATTCCATGCCTAATCCGACTGGGAGCTCAAAGAGGCCCCCAGCAGAGCCCTCAACATTAGCAGAGGCACACCCCGGGGCCGAGAGCCCTCTGTTTCTCTCTCGTCCAGCTTCCTCTCTCTCCTTGTGCCTGGGCCACGCCCTGGAGCAATCCCGGCTCCTTCTAGGGGAGATCCCCGGGTGGAGGGGTGGGTGGGATCGTCTGCTTTTGAGTGGTCTGAGAGGCACACTTGGCTTCTCAGCTCAGCTTCCCAGACAGGAAACACAAGAACGGATGGCAGAGCGATGGGGGGCAGGGAGGCCTTAACCTCCAGACAAGTGCACCGGAGGCTCTTTTCTGGGAGCCGCTGAGCGTGCTCACTCACTCACGTGGTCTCTGCTAATGGAGATGTGCAGAGAGCCATCCTGCAGGTGTCCCTTATTTTCACCTCTCTCTAAGCCTGGTCCTCCTCCTCCCTCCCCGTGCCACTCTGTCTGGCAAATCAGCAGGGAAAATCCCATGCAGCTCTGTGCATCCGGAAGGCTGTGACTCTGAATCTCTATGTCAGGTTTATTTTGATGTTGACAAGAAGCCACACACAGCAGCCGTGGGGCCTTGGGGCACCGAGGGAGCTGGAAACGCCATCCCTCTTCCCATCGCCTGGTGCCCTGGGAGGAAGTCCTGCAGAGGAATGGTCAGCTCCCAAGTGGCCAGCAAATGAATCGTTGCTGGCGGTGAGTTCAGGGAGGGCTCTGTGGGTTATGTCACAGTGCTAAAGGCCGTGGACATTGCAGTGGGTCGAGTGGTGTCCCCCTAAATTTCATGCCCACCTGGAACCTCAGAATGTGACCTTATTTGGAAATAGGTTCTCTGCAGGTATCACTAAGATGGGGTAATCTTGGACTTAGGGTGGACCCCAAATCCAGTAACTGGGGTCTTTAGAAGGGAGACGGAGATTTGGACACCCAGGAGAAGGCCACATAACAACTGAGGCCAGGACTGGAGCAAGGCGCTTCCAAGCTGAGAGTCTCCAAGAGATGCCCCCAGCCACCAGAAGGTGGAAGAGGTGAGGAAAGTTCTTCCCAAGCGCCTGCAAAGGGACTGCGGCCCTGCCGACAGCTGGACGTTGGACTTTCGGCCCCCAGAACTGGAGGAATAAATTGTTGTTGCTAGAAGCCACCTCCTTTGTGGTGACTTGTTTTGGCAGCCCTCAGAAATGAAGGGGGAGGGACTGGATAGGAACAGAACGGGGGAGCCACGCAGAGTTGTACGAAAGGCGTTTGGTGAATGAAGACCGGGACTGTAAGAGGCAAATGAAAAAAATGGAATCATGTCAACATCACAGAAGGGGGTGCTGGACAGTGTACCCCTGCATTTATGACGTTCGAGACAAGGATGAGGGAACACCTGTGGGGTACTAGGTGCTGGTTCTAGGTACACACGGATGCGTAGGGCCCCATCCTGGACAGACATAGGACACATAAAACATAAAACCAGAGCCTGTCTGACACAGTGCTGGGTCCTCCTCTGGATGTGGGCTCCAAGGTCCAGTGGAATTACTTCTTGAAGGGATGACGGGGGCAGAGAGGCACTGGGTAAACCTATAGGGAAGCACAGAAGGAAGGAAGGAAGGAAGGAAGGAAGGAAGGAAGGTAGGTAGGAAGGAAGGGAGAAAGACTCTTCGGGCGTGGGAGGAGAACAGGTGGTGCCAGCCCGGTCTCCCATACCCAACACATGTGTGCACTTAGTCAATGCTCCCAGATAACCAACCCCCCCGCCCCGTCACCTCAGGTTACCTGGCCTGGCCTTTGTGGCGAATCCTAATGAGGCTTTGGGGTGCAGACCTGAGTTGCAGGCAATGAGACTGGAGAGAGATAAAATCCCTCCGCTTCTTGCCATCTCTGAGTATGTGCTGAATGCGTATCAAGCACCCAGCTTTGGGGGAGAGCCACGACAGCCCACTAGAACCACAATAGCCCACTAAAACATCAGGCAGCTTCTTGTCCATTGGGGACTAGCCGTCAAGCAGATGAGAAGGGCTCATTTCTGAAGTCAAAGCTTTAGGGATTCCTAGGAATTCATGGATTTTATTTTTGATGCTCTTGAGACCCACAGGCTGTGGGGAGATGGGTCTCCGGGCATCTCAGTGGTTCACCGAGCTGTCTTCATTTTCCCCTCTTTACACGAAGCTTAAGATTAAAAGGGGCGCAGTGGGAGTCACTACGAGGCCAAGACTATCTTTGTGTTTTTATTAGCCCCGTGGTAGATGCTGCTATACCTTTTCTGTACCTAGCCTCTCCTAGACGGACTGTCACTATGACTGACCAGAAAAGAGGCCGACTGAGGCTCTGGTGAGTTCTGGCCAGAGGTTTGGTCAGTCTGTTACTCCGCTAACTGTTCCCATACCAGAGGGGACTAACTCCTTCTGGCAAAGACAAAGCCCTGCGCGGACTCCAAAACTTCAGTCTCACACAAACCTAATCAGCCAGGAGCCTCAATCAGGTGGTTGTTTGACAAACATGCCTGTGAAGGGAGGGGGGCAGTCTTAAGAAAATGTAACCTTATGTTATTGATCAATTTTTAAAAGCCTTCTGGGGTGTGTATACCGCTTTATTTCTGTCTCCTATAGCTTCCAGATCTGCATAGTCATAATTGATGAACAAAATGATCACCTGGAGGGGCCTTGGGGAAAGGTTTAATTCTGTTTGGTAGGCAATGCTTCACGAGGCAGGCAGAAAATTGGAAAACTGCATTTTTAGAGAAGAAAAATGTCAACGAGAATTGGAGGAAAAGTAAGCAGTTTCTGGCTAAGTATCAATTAAACAAAAAATTCAATTTTCCAGAAGACACCTTTTCCTCAACCTCCCAGTTAATGGTGCTTGGCTAAGGTGCCCAGTGGATATTTGAGGACTGCTAATTACTTACACTGGACCTCACCACACCCAGAAATGTTGCTCACCCTTATAAAAAAGGCCATTTGCTATTTCCAGAAACTTCCTGAAGAAATACCAAAGAATTAAACCTGAAGTTCCATAAACTTTAATTTTAGGACAAAAGGTAAGGAACATATTCTGAAAAAAAAAAAAAAAAAAAAGAGGATTTCTTTAAAAAAAAAAAAAGGGAATTCATTTGTAGGACAGGACAGAAACATAAACCCTGTGGAGTTAGGACTGTTTCGGAACACGCTGGACAGTCGTGAACTGGTGGTTTTCTAGCATTGAATCCCAAAAGCACATCCCCAAAGATGTGCTTCCTCTGAGCTAACAGGTAGTGATGAATGTGAGGCTGGGAACTCGGGTGGGTTCCTGTGTACAGGCTGAGCTGAGGCAAAGCAGGAAAACAGCTGAAGACCGGGGTTTTCCTGTTTCACCCCACCCTTACGACCGTTCTCGGGTTCCAGAGTGTCACCCGACTCTTGCTGTTACAACCACTTTTTTTTTTTTTTTTTTTTTTTTGCTGGGGAAGAGGAAGGCGATGCTGAATTCTGGTGCCAGTGCTGTTGCTCAGCTCCCAGTGCTGTCCACACCCCCACTGTGATGTGCCTTCCGCCTCAGCTGCTATGTGGTGCTCATGGCCCAGGGCACCGATCAGCCCCTCTAGCTCCTCTGCGACACCTAGTGCCTACAACTTTCCCGCATTGACTAGTCACAGGAGAACCGCCGTCTTCTCCTCGATGCCACAATTGGCCGCTCCTCTTCTTAAGCTTAAGTCCTTCAGCCCCAAGGTAGATAACTCCGTGCACATCAACAACCTTTGGGATGCCTATGTGTGTTTTGCACAGTTTGCAAGCTGCCTTTCTGCAGTATTTCCTGAAATCTTTGCAACTACATAATCTCAGGCCAGGTTGCATTTGTACCTAAAAGATGGGGAACTTGTTCTGGATTGATGCTCCTCTGTTTAGGAGGAAACTAGAAAAATCTCCAAAGAATCCAGGACATCAAGGAGGGAAATGAATTGGAACCCAGCCTGTCTCGTTAGTACCTCGTCACTTTGTATACAAGTCATTATGAATGATTTATTAATTCGACAAACATTTGTAGGCATTCAATAAATATTTGCTTAATGAATTGCCAAATACATTAGCTACTTGTTAGGCACTGTGGGCTGTGACACTGGAAGAACAAGACACCGTTTGGCCCCCAAGGAGCCCATCCGATGGTGCGGCTGGTGGGTGGGGTAGGCAAGTAGGCAGGCATTGTGAGAAGAATTAATTTCCAAGAGTATTCACTCCATCCCAGGCTCCTCGAAACTCTCTTCGTAGATTATGTCACTTAATCTTTACCCTAGCTTTACTACATCAGTTCAGTTTTTGTCTCCTTTTTATATATGAGAAAGCCAAGGCACAGAAAAGTTAAACTCACCCCCAAATTGTACTGCTCACAGGCGAGAAGTTCAGAAATCAATCCTGGGCAGTCTGAATCAGACCTCACACTGTATGCTGCGGTGCCCTAGGGCAGCCGTGGGCGAGCAGAGGAATGGACGGTTCGGGCAGATAAAGGATGTGAAGACCAAATGTTTGGTTGGGAGGGTGAGGGAGAACCAACAGGGAAGCTGAGACTTCACGCTGAGCAACGAGGAAGCTGGGGCGGTATGCTGAGCTGGCCCCTTCGCCCGAGGAGTAGGTGGCTGGGGACAGTGTGGAGGAATGACCACAGCAGTTGGGGACATGTTGAGTATGAAGTCCCTGTTGGACATTCAAGTGGATTTCCAAGCAAGCTACTAATGATACTAATAATACTCACAGAAGAGGTCTGGGTAGAGACAAGAGTTGGCTGTTGTTGGACGAAAGTTTTGTTCTTGCCACTTGATGGTTTAAAGCTTTAGTGAGGGGCTAGCAGTTCATAAATGCTTTGGTTGTATTATTTGTTTGGCTTGTGTTGAAATTTTAGACCTATGATCATGAGTTATTATGTTCACCCCCTTTACCCTTCCCCCAAAAGCATATACCCTTCCCCCCAAAACATATACATGTATATATACATAGAGGGAGGAGAGACAAAGGCAGGGAGGGAGATGATGAATATGGATACACCTGAACTAGGGATGCAGTTCCCACGATAAAGACACAGTTACTGGCCCCAAACACTCACTGTCTCATACAGAGGAGTAGAGAGAAGTGGCCCATATATGCCCTCTCTTCCTTCCCCTGGTTATTAATCCGTCACATTGTACTTAATTCCGGTCTCAGAGACTGGCTTATGGCAAGTCTAGGAGTTCAGTTTAAGTCATCCAGGGTGACTTGAACCTCTCTGTCCAAGGATGTAACTATACATCCCCAGACTGGTCCGGGCTCGAGCGCATGGATGGAAATGTGAATTCAGAGACCCACAGGACGCCCTGTGGGAAGAAGAGCGGGCTGCGGAAAAGATGAAAGGCGGGGTGTCGGTGGGCTCCTGGGCACAGCTGGCCATGGCTGTGCTTTATTTGCCCCATGTCAAGCTTTCTTTCCTGTAGATCGTGAGTTGTCTCTGAGAGCGAGTGTCTAATTAGTTTCATTTGATTTCTTGGCTGCCTAATGAACTACCTCTGTAGTTCTAGCTGTGATGTCATTAGCATCTCATTGCCTTGGGCACCAACTCAGGAGAGAGAGTCTTAAGCAGCCCCAGAGTCCTACAGGAATCATAGCAATTTACTTCATCCCGTCTCCCTCCAACTCCGTGACCTGTTGGTTCCTACCAGCAGAGCAGACCTTCCATGAGGACGGGCCGGTCACTTTGATCATCTTCGTATGGTTCGTGAGCCTAGGTGGGTCAGGGTGCACACGGCAAAGGCCACGGGCACATCCACAGTGAGAGTCTGAACATCGAGGATGCCAATATTCTCATTCCACAATATTCTATTGGGGAAATTCATCCACTGTGTGCTGTAGGATACAGATTTAGCCTAAAGCAAATGGCATTTATTTATAGCAGACTGTATTTGCAAAATGCTTTGCAGTTTTGGGGCTGTTAACTACATTCCAGGTTGGCTGTTCTTCTACTTATAAGAAAGCGAAGTCTCATTGCTGGACTGCAGCGCCTCCGTGGGAGCAGTGAGATGAATTCTGCAACCAGGGATCAGAGGGGGTCGCACCTGGAGCTTCTTGATCACAAGGCACCTTCGCCAATTATAATCTTTTAAGACTTCAGCTGTAGCTCCTTCCTTATGTCCAGACACTTTGTAACTTGTTGAAATCGTATGTTCATTTTACTAAAAGACTGCATAGTGTCTTAAAGTGCTCAGGCGTCTCCACCCAGGAGCTAGAGGGAGCTAAGAGGCAAGAAGTGCCTATGGAACGTCATCCGAGGGGCCAGTGCAGGGGGAGCTGCTGAACCATAAGGAAATAAGGCGGGGTCTCCTCCCCGTGACTCTCCACACACCCACTGCTCTTCTGCCTGCTGCAACATGGAGGGGGAGTTAAAAGCAAATGTCAAAGATCAGACTCTCCTGGAGCTTTTAGGATTTGAACTACTCTTTCACAGACCACAGAGATGATGGTTATAGGTGCTCTCTTTGGGCAAAGGGAGATTTATTTGGGCTTTCACCACCGGACTCCATCATTTTAAGGGGTATTTCCCAATTGTGTCTTCAACTGCGCATGGAAAATGCATTTCCTCTTTGAAAAATCTCTCTCACACACACATCTCTATTCTTCTCTGTAGCCTGAATAGATGGCTTTGGGAGTTCCCTGCTCATCACCTCTGTATAAATCCGGCTCCTCTCCAGACAGCTCCGTACAGCATGACGAGGGAACTGGAGGGGACTTCAGCAGGCCCCCTTTCTAAGGAGCAGAATATTTTCAGGAGAAGGAAAATTGGCTTCTGGATTAAAACAGGAGTTTGGCGGTCTGCTCCCCTCTTCTTTGCCATCCTCCTCCCCATGCCTCTCTCCTCCCTAACCTTGCACCTGTCCGGGGCCGGGAGATAGGGAGGGCGATTCCCGAGTTTTGATTTTAATTGGGATCGTCAGAAGACAGCAGCCAGGGAACAGCCCCTCAAATGTTTACAGCAATTACAAGCCTTAATGAATGAGCGCTGGAGGGCAGGGAGGTGGTCACTGTGCTCCACTGTGTTTGGGGATGCAGTGCCCTCTAGTGGCCACATCTGTCTGTGCACCGGTGCCTCGGAAATAACGGATGGGCCGTAGTCCCACACAGGGATGTTTATAGGGTTTGTGGTGGGGAGGAGGGGGCGGAGTTCTTGGGTATTAGGGAATTAAAGGGTGAGAGAAAAGGTGACCTAGTATTTCTCCCTTGAATTAAATTTTACTTCATGTGAAGGATATCCAGGGGATTTTAATTTTCTGTCTCTCAGTTACTTCTGTATCTCACTGTGGATGTTTCTCCTTGGGATACATTTTATGGAATGACGTTACTTGTTAATTTCATACTATTTCTTTGAAAAAAAAAATGGTACCACAACTTTTTTAAGTAACCAGGGTTACTTCTCCATAAGTTTTTGTGTGGTGCCCAAGTGGCCACACAGAATTCATCACAGTGAGTGTGCTCACGGAAGTCATTTTAGACTTGCTGTCCCCCTCTAGTGGTCATTTCCTGGGAACTCTCCCAGCCCCTGCTGAATCCTTTCTCAACAAAAGGAGGGCTGTGGGTTAATGAAATGCTTCTGACTCTAAGGGCCATGAGGGCCCTCCAAGAGACCCTCAAGCTCTCTGGCATGGTTTCTTGCACAGCAAGAATTTTTTAAACTTTGTCTTGGAAAGAAACACTGTGTCTTTTCTGATTTTTTAAAAATTTCATTTACTTTCTCAGTGAAAGAAGGCCCGTTTTTCTAGAAATCATTTCAAGAATCCAAACCTCCCTTATCTCTGCCCAGTCCATAAAGCCTATTGAAGAAGACTGAGGCATGGCCAGGGCCTGGGTGGGGAGAGCCCTGCTAGACTGTGCTCACCTTACAATCACTCCCAGCCAGGGCGGGGGGGGGGAGCGGCGTTGCTGACCAGGGCACCTAAACCTGAATGTGGATCAGGATTTATAGGTGGCAGTGAGTGCCTCTGGGGCTGGCCGGTGTGGGCTCCTGGGCCTCCCTGTTAGACCTCATTCTTCTTTATGGTGTACGCACTTATACAGTTCTTATAACCTAGGGAAGTCTTCAGTTCAACTCTGGGTTTGTTATTAAACAAATTGCAAATGTGAAATAAATGATACCTCACGTTTACAGTCACCGAGTGAGTCCTTCACGTTAGTGTGAAGGAGTTTCTGGAGGAAGCTGCCTCATCTGCGTAACGAGGGTGTTCATTTGGGAAACAACAGTGTCGTAATGTCTCGTGACATGTCCAAATGGGCTCAGATTACATAGCAAACCCAGGGGAGGAGTGCAGAGAGCTCCTTGGACCCCACAAAAGAGAACCCTGTTAGAAAGTCTGTGAGCTGTAGCTTGCAGTCACCCTGTAAAACCCCTTTACAAACCCTTCTAGTCATTTTCCCTCAACGATCTGGCCCATCAAGTACCACGTTCCTGAGCAGTCCAAGATGACCAGAACGAATGTTCTGTATCTGCCCCTTGTTTCTAGAAGCCCACTGGTCTCCATGAAATTGTTTCATGTTTGGATCTGTAGCTGTGTCGTGAAGGGTCTGGGATCTCTTACGAGGCCCAAGGGCTTTTGGTCAGTGGACTGTACTTCCATCTTTGTCTAGCATGAATAAGTTAGATGGGAAATCATGAAGGCTTGGAACACAAATTCCCAGCCGTGTTTCCTTCCACAGGGAACAAAGTATTACTTATTTGCAGGTAGGCATTTCTCATCTTTGTCACCAAAAATAAACCAAGAATTTCTCTAACTACCTTTCACTCATCAATCAAAGCCTAATGTTATAAATCTGTCTCTTTGCTTTGGAGGGCCCCAGCTCCCTCCCATCTTCCACACACTGAAGAATAAGGAAGCGGAAAAGTCCTCTTCCTTCCCAGTAACTTCAAGGCTTTGGAATCGGACGAACCTGGATTCAAACCCCAGCACTTACAACATCCTCGCTGTGTGACCTTGAGGGTGTTGGCCTCGCTTTCCTCCTCCATAAGATGGGTGCAGTGGTGGAACTCCATGCAGAGAGCTCTTGCATGGGTTCAAGGGGGCCCATGACAGACCTTACTTCACAGTTTAAGTAAACTTACCTCTCCTTCTGATTAAAACTCTTATGATGATGACTGGACATGTACTAGCCACTGTGTTATGTGCTTTAAAAACATGTTGCCATTTATTTATTCCTCACACTTCACCTCTGGGCACATTGAATATCTTCATCTTACGGATGAAGAACTGAGTCCCAGAGTCATCACTGTTGTTACCATTTGGATTGTTGACAGTCGCAGACTCCGCACAGACACCGCCGAGGCATCCCTCCGAGGAGGGGATGGGGGGAGCTGAGGAGTCTCCAAAAGGAAACAACCCGATCTCACATATGGAAGGTCATTTGAACCCTAATAGGTTAGAGGGAGGACGGGTTCCCCGCATTGACGGGGACATCAGAGTCATGTCCCTAACAGTGACATTTTGTGACCTTCCTAAGATTTGACTCCAGCACTCAGGGGCCGCGAGATCATGCAAGACCTTGCTCTTTCGCCTGCCTCATTGTCCCTTTTCATTTTGGGTCTGGCAGGCAACTCCCCATCCGACGAGTCAGAGGAGCGGGAAAGAGACCCCAAGGTGCTGACGTTCCCAGAGTACATCGCCAGCCTGTCAGAGTCCGGCACCAAGCGCATGGCAGCTGGGGTCCGCATGGAATGCCAGAGCAAGGGACGATGCCCCTCCTCCTGTCCCCTGTGCCACGTGACATCCAGCCCTGACACTCCGGCTGAGCCAGTCCTGCTGGAAGTGACCAGAGCAGCCCCCATCTATGAACTGGTGACCAACAACCAGACCCAGAGGGTAAGAGGCCCGGGACTCGGGGGACTCAAGGAAGCATCAGCAACAACAGAGGGCTTTCGGGCAGAGGGTATAGCTGAGCTCCATGCTAGCGTATGGATACTGAGATGTTTTGTTCAGCTAATCCAGGCACATAATTTGCTTAGATTTGCATGTTTGCATATTAAGTCAAAGCAGGGCATCCACAACCCCCAAGGTAAGGACTAGGGAGTCACAGCTCAGCATCTGTGGAGGTTCTCGAGCGGTAAGCGCTGGTGGGGAGGAGGAGGATTGGGAGGTGTGGCGCTCACAGCCACCAGAGCCGCCCTTCAGAAAGCCTCAGGGACAGTCATGGGGGAAGGCTGGCTCCCCTAACAGATCCCGAGCCCGGACTGGCTGCAGCGAGGCTAGGAGGAGTGTGTCCGGCATAGGTCCTAGAGGGAAGAATCTGATCTTAGCCCCAGGGGGATGGTTCCCTGCCCATGGCTCTGACTCTAAGAACAAAGACCACAAAACACCACATCCGTGCACATCTTCTGCCTTATGTTATACTGCGAGGTCATGACACGTTGCAAGCACCCCTCCGTTCTCTGTGTGGCTTCCTTTCCAAAAGTGCGGAGAAAATGAATGGAGCCAAAGGGACAAGCTGGAGAACTGTGGCAGAAGCAGGGGCTTAGCTCAGTCCCTAGCTCTCTGATCTCCTCAAGGACACAAAAAACAGAGCGGGTCACACTGACGATAGCAAGAATAAAAGCAGGAAAGCTCAGGGTGTGGGGCTTCTGACACCACAAGCAAAGATGACCTTGAGGGACAAGACATGGTAGACTCAGAGCAGAGAGCTCCTTACCTGCCTGAGAGCTCCGTCCATCCAGGTAGGGTGATAATTGCTTTCTCTTTCCTCTTTTAAGGGACACCTGGTGTGTCACAGTTGTTTCATAGGTGATGCTCAGACCAGCAGGGAGCGATTCTGCACGTGTGTGCTGCTCTCGCCTTTCTGCCTCTGCCGATGATATTTCACTGAATGTTTGAAAATAAGGTTCCTCACAGGAACAAAAGGATAAGTGGTTCCTTTGGCCTATGAGCCCCTCTTCATTCTGGTGGAAGTGACGGGGGAAGAAGAGCTTGGGATAAGAGACCGTGGAAGGGGGGCTTGCAAGGATGACAAGCAGGAAGGGTTGATGTCACCATGGAGATCCGGCGTTGCAGTGGCTTTAATCCAGCACCCTCCCTGTCCCGCTTTATCTCCTGAGAGCACCCAGGGCTGCTGCCGCTGGTGCCCCAAGAGCTCTGAGCACTTACCCCAGTGCTCAGAGTGTACCCAGGGGTACACTCACAGAGGTGGGGGTACACGCACAGCACCACCCTGGGAGACAAGGCGGCAAAGCTGCAGAGTAAGGAAAAGCTGGGGGGGAAGAGGATGACAAAGATTCCCAGCGTCCCGCAGGGGCGTTGTGGGTTAAACGGGGAAGCTGGGAATCTGTGTCTTTGGCATCTATTTGTGGGAAGCTAAAGGAATTTGTGTCGCTAGCATCTCCCTCCCTGGATCTCCTACTGGCCAGACCTTGGCCCTTCCCTGTCTCCCTGCACAGGTTTTAAGAGAGGGCTTGGGAGAGACCATCCATCGGGCCATATTTGAACATGGCAATTTCTAAATTTCTAAATACATAGACAAGGTGGCCCAAGGTGCTTCCGTCCCCATCCCAGGATTCTTTTCTCTTACTCCTTAGATATAGTCTGTCGTCTCTCTTCATTCTCTCTGCTCCTCTGCTTTTCCTTCTGATTTTCCCTTCCTCGCAAAGAATGTGGATGTGGAATGAAGAAGCCAAAGAAGAGGGGTGCTAAGTCATGACACTAACTCAGTGTGTGTTCTTCTCTACTCTTCTGGTAGGAGTGGGGCCAAATTTTCCAACCTCTCTTGGGTTCCTTCTGTTGGACTAGATCACCCATGTCACATTTCAGTCTACTGATGAGCAGCAGTCTAGAACCCAGGAGGTCCAACCATATAACCCATCAGGTATCTCCAACCCAACATCTCCCAGCCCAAATAGGCACCCTTGTGCCTCAGTCTCAGGGAATGGGATTCTTTTCTACCAAGTTGCTGCAGCTGGAGGCCAAATAGGCTTCCCTGACTCTTCTTGTCACTCCCCGACATCTGCCTGTCACCAGGGGTCACAGATCCTTTGATTCCATCCCCCCGTGACTGTACCCGCTCCCAGCCACCCACTGCAACAACAGCGCACCACCTCCTCGTTACAGTAGCCTCTTGCTGGGGTTCCCGTGAGGCCCGTCAGAGTTCTCTGTCCCATGTGGACGTCCGATCCTGTAGCTGCAGGGCGATCCAGGGCTCTGCAGGATCTGCTAAACACGATCTGAAGTCCTTGGCAGATCGTTAGAAGGGCAGGTCATTGTCCAATTTGGTCCTTGCATACGTGGTTGGGTTGTGCCCCCACTATGCTTTGTATTCTGTCCTCCAAATTTTAACTCCGGGTACCTCCTTAAACACCACACATTTTCTGTTGTGCATCTGGCCCTTCGGACTCGTCCCTCTCTCTCCCAGGAATGGCCTCGCCTACACTTCTGCCACGGGCAAGCTCTTGCGAGGACAGTGCTTCCAGGTTTCAGCTCCAGCGTCCACAGCTGTGCTCAGCCCTCCCTTATTCTCCAGGCCAGCCCCGTTCCTTCACGTGGCTCCCACTGTCTGTGTCCCTACATCTTCTGAAACACGTGTCACCTGCTGTCGCGAGGACTCGTGTGTTTGTTTATGGATTTGTCCTGCAGAGTCTGCGAAGCACTCATTCGTCTGTGGAATCCCAGTGCCGAGCAGCAGCTGACACATAGCGAGGCTCCGCTGAGTAAGCGAGTGAAAGAAAGAAATGGAGGAATGACCAGATGAGTGAACGTGGCCTGAAAGTTCAGCTGCTTTCTCTAAAACAAAATAAGAACAAAAAATGGGAAAATCCTGGTTCTTTTCTGGAATCAGGATTAAATCCAATAACAAATGAGAATCCCCATGCAATGCTTTTTTTTTTCCTCTTCCTTTCCAGAAGGGCTCCTTCTTGAGTTCCCCGCTTCTACCCCATCCTACCTTCTGTAGTGACCGATAGCCTAGGGTTCAGGAGTAGGAACTTGTAGAATTGTGTGAACTGAAGGTGGAAAGTTAAAGCTTTTGAGGAAATGTCTGTCATCCTAAGTGTTGGTCCTTACTCCTTGGGGTTGAAAATCTGATCACACTGCTCCTCTGTTTAAAACACTTTAATGGCTTCCCCCTGCCCTTAGAATGTGACACTGCCCCTTACCATGGACCCCAGGGCCCCTGTAACTGGCCCCGCCCCCTCCCACTTGCTGAGCCCGTCTCCACCCTTCACTCTAGCTCTGACAGCCAGAGGAGCCTTTTCTCAGTTGACTTTAGAGGTCTAGTTTCAACCAGGCTGAAGGCATCTTAATACTGGTTTTTCCACCTGGGACACTTGCCCATCTTTTCTGACCGGATAACTCTTGATCTGTCCTTCCAAGTTCAGATAAAAATGCACATCCGCATGGAAACCTTCCCAAACCCCTCCGTGACATTGTCTCCCTTCCTTGTCCCTCCTGTCCTAATTCACCCTTCTCCTTTAGAGTCCTTGCCACCAGTCCTAGTAATTTGGTTACTTACGTAACTTCTGCTTGTTTATTATTTGGCTGCAAGATTATGTGGGCAGGGGCTGAGTATATCTAAGGTCCACTGTATCCTTAATGCTGAGCCCAGGAGCCGGACCCTTACAGGTGCTCACCTAGTAATTGTTGACTAAAGGCTGTATGCGGGCCGTCACAATTTCCTCTTTATTCTGCTTCTCTCAGGGAAAGTCGGTTTTCTTAGTTTAAGAACGTGTACTTTTGATTCGAATTTGGTTCAGTCAGGCAAAGTATGCAGTGAGCACCTACGGCACACCGGGTTCCCGGCTGGGAGCCGGCCGGGGACCCGTCACATGGAGCTCAGGCTCTGGTGCGGGCCCCCACTCACTAGGCGAGTAAGTCGCTAACCTCCCCGACTCTGAGCGTCCTCCACTGTAAATCCTGTTTACCACGGAGCTCAAACTACAGTGTTAGCCCGAAAAGGGCCTTGAAATTCTAAAACTACACACAGATTATAATGATAATCAAGAATTGGTCCCTGTTCCCTAGAAGCTCCCAGTCTAAAACTACACACAGATTATAATGATAATCAAGAATTGGTCCCTGTTCCCTAGAAGCTTCCTTGTCAGTCAGGGGGTGGGAGGGTGGGAAAGGGGTTAATATGGAAGTTTATTTCAACTGTTCTAACCTAAGATGGCCTACAGGAAATCCTGGAGGCACATCACTTAGGGTATCAGCTTTCAGCTTGGACATCTCAATTTTTATAGAGTTATCTATCATTTTTTTGCTTATTCTCGTGTTTTCTCTTTTTCTTCCTTCCTTCTTTCCTTCCTTCCTCCCTCCCCGCTCCCCCGCCCCCCGCCGCATCCCCTCTTTCCAATTTTTTTGGCCTAAAATTTTCCGAGATGACTGCTGCTTCATTTCTCTAATTTACTAATTCTGTGTGGGTTTGGTAAGAGTGGGTCGGAGAGAAGAGACCCACAGGAAAACAGAGGCTGCAGACAACGAGCCGACCCAGAGAGAAATCTGATCTCGGCCACAGTGGATGGCCACATGCCTTGCAGCCAGGCTTGCTTGCCCTCTCCCTGTCCCCGGGCTGGGGTTGAGGCAGCAGGGCCCCACTAGAGAGTCCAGTGCCCATCAGGATCTGTTGCACCAGGGAATTGCCCCATCTCAAGTTCTGTTCCCTGATTTGTCAAATTTTATCCTTTTGTCCGTTCACCAATGAGGTCAGTAGCAGCTGTGAAATCACTGTATGTAAAGAATTTTTCTAGGCTTTGTGGCATTTGTTTGCTTCCATAGAGGACCTGAGCCTGTCATCCAGACACAGTAATGATCACTGATGTTTACTGATGACCGAGGCACTATTTATATGTGACTAATGCGTGCAGTGCACAGGTCCCGCGCTCTGCCCTGTGGCATCTCTCGTTTCGTGGAATCATCACCACAGCCCAGTGGGGAGAGGGCTCTTTCTGTCCCGTGTTTCCCATTGAGGAGACCAAGTTGGTCTAATTTGCTGCAGGTCCCACGGCAGGGGCTGGCCAAGCTGAAGTCCTCACCCAGGGCGGGGGGCTCTGGAGCGCGGTTCTTCACCTGTGCGTGGCACGGTGCCTGATTTCCACCAGGAAAAAGAGGCCTCACAGGCACGCACAACCCAAGGAAGAGCTGCCTAAATACTGTATGTGAGGGACAAGGCACGTGAAGGAACGCAGCGGAGGCCGTGCTGCGCAGGACCCAGAGGGCAGACGAGACTGCCCGGAGAGGCATTTGAGAAAGGGCCGAGTGCTTCAGGGCAGATGGAAGAAGGGTCAGGCCAGTGTGTGGTCAAGAGGTTATTGTTGCTAGGGCCCTGGGTGTGGCGTGACGGATGATGGAGAAGGAGGGAGAAGTAAGACTTCCTTCCAGGGTGACAGCCCTCGACCACAGGGATGAACCGGTACACTCATGGGACAGCAGCGCCCGGGAGGTCCTGTGAGGGCTGGCTTCCCAGAATCGGTCTCTTGGGGTAGGAACTGTAGGTCAAGGAAATGGTGACATGGGGCTCCAACCTACCGGCTGGAAGTTCTCTAGAACCAAGCAGAGCCTGGATTGTGTCTCCTGACTCTAGCGACACAGCCCTGGCTCCTGGACACTCACCCTTCCCTCTCTTACAGCTCTTGCAGGAGGCCATCATGAGCTCACTGTGGTGCTCGGGGACCGGAGATGTCATCGAGGACTGGTGTCGATGCGACGCCACGGCTTTTGGAGCGGATGGACTCCCCACCTGCGCGCCTCTCCCGCAGCCCGTGTACGCCTCCCGTTCTCTGCCTCGGTTGCGTGCCCGCTCCACTGGGTTCTGCCAATGTCTCTTAGAGAGCGTCCACTCGTGGGGAAACAGGAAGCTGGGTGCCCGGAACAGGAAGAAAAACGCGAGGCCTCAGCGAGCCTTCGATCTTAGGGGAGGCTACCCACAGAATGTCACCGTAGAAGACATGGTCTGATGAGGGTTATCAGAGACATTTAGGTCAAGTGTGAAAGGGAATGGTCATGTCTGAATTTGGGGCATGGTGAAGGCTTCACGAAGGAGATGGCACTTGAATTTCTCCCTGAAGGTAGAGAGGGTAGGGCAACACGGGCAGAAGATCAGACGGGGAAAGTGACGTGGCAGTGGAGGAAGTGAGAGATCGGTAGTGAGACTCCACGAGGCCAGGGACACATTTCCGGGGTAGCAGCACTGTGTGGAGCCGTTAGGTACTGTTACCTCTTCTGTTTAAGAGACAAGGAAATGCATTCAGATGGGCTGAGTGGTTTTTCCAAGGTCATCAAGAAGAAAGCAGAGATGCCGCCCCTAAGAGGCTGTGATCTCAGCCATGATAGTGCAGAGAGGACACGATGAAAAGATGTCTTTGGGTAGAACCAAAGGTGGTGGCGGGGGGGAGGGGGTTGTGGGCGACTTACTGGTGTGGGAGGGAGTTGAGAATGGACCTATGACTTCGGCCCCGGTGGCTGGGAAGACGAATAGGTCATAGCTGAGAAAAGAAGCACCAGGCGATATGCAGGTTTGAGGAGGAGGCGGGTGTCTGGTTGGACTCGTCTTGGAGACAGAGCAGGGAACTTCTACCGAGATGTTCAGTGGTCAGAGGGAAGGATGGCTTGGAGAAATAAACCCTAGAGGTAAGAAGATTTAAATCAACCCCAAAGAAATGAGCAGCAGAACCACAGGTAGGAGAAAGAGAGAAAGAATGCTCCCGAATAAATATCAGCTGGGAAGAGGAGAGGGTTGGAGATGGGCAGTCGGGGCTGTCTTCATTTGAGGGGTGAACAGAACACAGAGGGCTGCAGAGGTGGTTCAGGACGAACATGTCTAATTTCCTTGCTCTCAGGGGAAGGCTGGACAGAACTGGGCAAATCCCTGTAAGCCCTGACAGGCTAAGGCCTGAGGCAGGCACCCGCTTAGCCTCTACTGTGGCGTGTGCCCTGGGAGTGAAGCACAGAAATATGGTGTCTCATAAGGAGTCTGGCAGGAACAGCTGGTGTTGCATGGCCCCATGGGTGGCTAAGGCAAAGAAAGCCCAAAGGGAGGCTCAGGACCCTTGGGAGTAGGAGGCAGCAGGAGCGAGCCAGCAGGAGGACACCAGCAAGCGAGAGGCTGGTCCTGTGGCTGCTGCCCTCCGGCCTGTTGCAGGGACGTGCTGGTGGGCCTCGAAGAGCCAGGACTGACCAGAAGAGACCCGAGAAAGAGGAGGGCACAACAGTAGACAGCGCAAACCAACGTCTTCTCTTGTCTCCATGCCCTCTCTCTGTGGGTACTTTTAGATACACCAGTGCTTGGATTCCTGCTCTTTTAAGAGGCCATGACTAGGGCCTCTTGAGTCAAAAGAGAATCAAGCTCATTATTAGTCATAGTCCTTTCTTCTGGTTTCAAGGGAGCCACTAGAAGCGGATGGTGCTTCTGGATGGATTCACCCACTAAGAAAATTACCTGAATTTTGACACAACACTGAAACCACTAAACAGTTATCATCAAGTAGACACAAGATCCCACCACTGGTGTCTTAGGGCTGATTTTCTTTCTAAGCCTGCGTTTACAGTATGTTATTGATAACGATCAAATTGGGCTAAATTTCCATAAACAGGAACATTTATTAAGGATTTCACTTCTCTTGTCAACTTTAATCACTTCCTTTAGTAGCAGACCGTAGTTTCTTGAACGTTTCTTGGTAATTGGAAAGAGAAATGCTCTCTGGTTTTACACGAGTCTATGTAAATCACTCATGCCGCTGTTTTCTCAGTAGAGGCCGGCGTTAGTCCACATTTTCACAGAATCTGACTTCTCAGAAAGGCTTAGTTACGTACTTAAGCTTCCTAATGCTTTTTTCTTGAAAATAGCACCCGGCATATGACTCTAATTAATGACTTTGTCAATATCCTCTCTGTTTTGGGTCTAGTCCATCTTCCATGTCATATGCAAACTATGCAGTCCTTCATAGCAAGCCACTAAGCCGCATGTGTTTTGCGTTACTTTCCCACTGGTTGGATTCCTTGCTATTGCTCCCACGGCCTCCCATGCTTTCTTCTTAAAGTTCTTATCACACGTTATTACAGTCACATGTATCATTGTGTGTTTTCTGTTGACCACCCCACGGGAGAAGGTGGCTGGAGCCGGCTCGTGCACTGCTCCTTCTTGAGCACCAAGCGCATTCTGATACGTGATCGGTGCTCAACAAGCATTTGCTGAATTGAAATGGACCATTGCCTTGGTGTGCTCTGTCTGTAGCACCTGGCACAGTGACCCCCTGAGACCAGAGACAGACATCTGTGGGCTGAGTAAAGAGCAGAGGTCGATGGTTATGGGAGGTCGTGAGATATGGGGACCAAGGACGAGGGTGAATGGCGGGGATGGTGTGTGACAGACGAGACTGGAATGCGCAGGGGCTTGGAGAATCCCCAGAAGTCGGTGGTCTAGAAACAAACCTGGAACTGGAAGCAAGTGAGAAATCTGAGATACACCTGTGAAGTCCGAACAAGGCAACAAATTGAAACCACTTGGACCATGAGGAAATCCATACCACAGACGTCAGTAACGTGTAGGGAGTCTCCGCAAGGCACAAGCATGTATGAAATGGCAAGGCCGAAGAATGGACAAAATGGATAATTTCCATGGAAGGAGGAGATTCTGAATTGGGAAAAGCAACGAAAGACTGGAGTTAGGAATCAGGATGTTCAACGAAACCCAAGAGCAGAGAAAGAAACTGAAATTGGAGCCCAAGTTTGCAGCCATAGGACATCAACCCGAGGAGAACCTGACCTGTGGGCAACTTTCTCTTGCCCAGTAACGCCCCCCAGGAGCATGGCCTCCAAACTGAGCCTGTCGCAAGGCCCAGCGAGCAGAAGGTATCAGGAAGAAAATCTATTAGTGTTGATAGCGAGAGAGGAAGCTGGGGTCCCCCCACAGGGCAGATCCTGATAACGCTATGGAAACTGAGCTGACCTTGGCCTTGTTAAGGCAGGGCTCTCCCAGATACCGCCTCAGTGAGCCATGGTATGAACTTTATCGGCACATTCTCCTATTTTTAAGAGCAAATCCAGAAATTACATTTCCAGGCCCTATACACAGCCACCGAGAAGGCTCTGTGCGCTGACCCTATAAGAGGTAGACGCTCATTCATCTTTGATTCACCTACTTATTGACTTATTTGCAAACAGACATTGAGTTCCTAATCTGTAACAGACAATTAAGAGTAATAAAGTACAGATTCCAGGGATCTCCAAGAACCATGGCTCTCTAGTAACGGAGCCAGGTGCTCAGAGAGACCCTTCCAGTGGTTGGTTGAGAAAGGTTAGAAGGAAGACCTGAGTGTGTCACCATTGAGAAAGTGGCCAGCATCGGAAGGGCACTGCAGGGCTCGACAGGGTCCTCATGTCATGTCTCTTCCTGTGTTGTACTCAGGCTGAGACTCTCCACGGTTCATGAGCCCAGCAGCACCCTCGTGGTCCTGGAGTGGGAACACTCAGAGCCTCCAATCGGGGTGCAGATTGTAGATTACCTCATTCGTCAAGAAAAGGTCACGGACAGGATGGACCACTCCAAGGTGGAGACAGGTGAGTTTCTCTGACTTAATGGGTTCATCTCAATCCGTTGGTAAAAGGAAGAGAAAAGAAAAATGTCCTGCCTCCTGGTCTATGCTCCAGGTCCCCGGTGTCCAAGGACAGTGCAGGAGAAGCTGGGGTGAGGGTGTGTGCAGGGAGGGGGGAACAAGAACAGCCATCTCATCCATTTAAGAGTTTTGCGTGGTGAACCTCTGACAGAGTCTTGTTTTGATTTTGTTTTTCTTTTTGTTTATTAAAGAGGTGTCCATTTCATTGCCGCTAGGCACACTCACAAAGAAACAATACAGTACACTAGTTATCCTAGCCCACAATTAGGAAACAATTCTGTGCTAACCACTGCCATGATTACAGAAAAAAAAAATTCCTTTGCTAATAACCCCCCTCTGGGCAAAAGCATGAGCAAACAGATGTGCTTACCCCATGTCTTGTCCTAAAGCAAACTCTGCAGTTGCCAGGTCCCGCTAGAAGAGGGAAGTCTTCAAGAAGTGGAAACACCCCATGAACAATGTCCCATGTCTTAGTATTTTGCTGCCTACACGTAGGGAAAGGTCAACATAAATCATCCCTAAAACCCACGCGTGAGTGTGGTCCCCCACAGGATGGTGGCGTCCGCAGTCTGAGCAGGGTGAAAAAGCTCTCCCGAAATGGTCATCGAGCTCGGGAGACACATGCACGGCCTTCTGGCACGGAGAGCCGTCCATTGCTACCTCCGAGGCCGTCTCTGATGTGTACAGGTGCTGCAAAGGGCTGGCAGGGACCGCTGCCCACAGCAGCTGCTCCCTGCCTTTGCCAAGAACATTTCATAAAAGAACTCACACGTGTGCGTACATCTTGCCATAGTTGTTTCTGAACTCACTCTGGACAAATGGCTCTAAATTGATTAAACATGAAACAGAAAAGACAATTCCTTCTAGGTCTTTTTTCTCTACGAGAAGTTCAAGAAGACTGGGGACCAAGAATCAAGCAGCTCTAACGTTAAGTTCTCAGGGAACTAGTGCCGTCTCCTTGCTTGGCCAGCGTGTTTCTCATGGCCTTTTCCATTCCTCCCCACCCACCTACCCCCGGACAGAAACAGTGCTGAGCTTTGTGGACGACATCATCTCTGGAGCAAAGTCTCCTTGTGCCATGCCCGCGCAGGTGCCAGACAGACAGCTCACCACCATCTCTCTGATCATTCGATGCCTGGAACCGGACACCATCTACATGTGAGTGACATACGCTTGCCTAGCTGTTTCTTACCCTGAATGTCCCATGGCTCTGAGCTCCTTCCTTTTTGTGCTTGAGTTCCCTCAGAAACTCAGGAAGATATTTTGCGTTTCTCAAGTCTTATCCTGATTGGCGTTATAGAGAACTTTCTAGAAAGGGAGGATTAAGAAAGGCAGGAGAGCCCCATCCTTCAAAGAGTTTGCAACACAGAAAGGAAATATACAAACAACTCACTTTAATATCAGAGAGGAAGACATAGGGGCTAGATGGAAGGGCAAGGATATGTGGAAGAGAAGAGAAAGGAGTGGCTCATTCTGACGAGAGTGGACATCACTTCCTTGGGTCGTGTAGAATTTCAGTAGGTAGAGTGATGTGGGAAAAGGCAGAGCAGGCTGTGGAACCAGCAAGGGCAAAAGCAAAGAGGCATGAAGGTGAGTAGCAGGAAGTCCAATCGAGTGGAAGCAGATGGTGAGTACAAGGGAATGGAAGAAAGTGATTCTGGAAAAATAGAGCGAATGCTCTAAGTCAAGGGAGATTATTAATTTTTTTTTTAGATGAAAACTGCAGAATAGCAAGAACTCTGGTTTAGGAAGCTAGTTCCAGTGACCTTGAAATAGTTTATAGAGGCAGAGATGGTCAGCACGTTTCTCCAAAGAAAACACTGTGGACTCCTATCTCCTGGCACTTGGAATAGCCCCATTCTCCCTGGAAGTGCTTCCTCGTTTCTCCCTGTGCTCCTGGAACAATAGGAAAGTAGTTGTGAAGCCGAGACATAAAAAAAAACAAAACAAAACACCAAAAGAGGAGAGAGACTGAAAGAATCCAAGTCATGATGAGAAAATTGGGAGAAGGGGGCAAGGCAGAATCCCTGGTGATGTAGTTCTGGGACCTTTGGACCCCATAGGTGTGAAATACATTTTACAGTTTACAGATGAGGTCACAAGAATAGAGTCAAAGTAGCCAGAATAAATCACTTCCATTTCCACAGGTAAAGAATTCAAAGGTTAAAAACAAGACAACCTACCAGAAATGTGAGTGGCATAGATTCCAAGATGAACGTAGATGCTTAGGCTCAATGTCTTCCTTCGAGGAAAGAGATGTAACTGGGGTCCCTACTAGTAAGATACATAAAGGCAAGGGATATTCTAGAGGAGCTGGAAAATACAGAGAGATGGAAATGTTGATACCAGGACAAGGGAAAGCTGGCCTCCTTGGGATTTTAGCTCTCCTGTTACTGGGCAGCTATGGCCCTTTATGAGGAGGGAAACAGGCAGAAAGAGGAAAGATTAGAGACAATGCAGTAAAATGCCTCAAATTCAGTGAAACTGGAATTCTCACTTATAATAAGAGCTCACTAATTCCTGTCACTTAGTCACAACTGTTAATTAGGAACTGTGAAATTCCTGTGGACCAGCCCTCACCGGTCTTGGGACCCTCCCCACTTTGGCCTGATTTGGCCACGTTTCCTGAACAAAGACCCGACACGGATACCTTCTCCGAGTCCGCTGTCTTCGGTGAACCTCCAGCGTTGCCCTCTTAGGTCTCACAAGCACCAACTTTCTGTGTGTTGAGGACGTTAGAGTCCCGGACAGTGCGTGGAGCTGCGGGAAGAGGCTGCCGGCTAGGGGACGCTCCACTAGGTGGCGCCGCAGATCACGCGAAGACGGCAGCGGAGGGCCTAGGGGCGCCGGTCCTCCTTGGAGCTCAGAGGGCAGATCTTCAGAGCCTGGTACGAGGAGAAAGGCCCGGGTTAATTGCTGGAAACACATGGCCCCAAGCCTGGTTCTGTTTCTGAATACTAGCCATTGTAGCCAGGATTGCAACGAAGTTCCCTTATTATTAAAAGGGAGAGTGCAGCCTTGGTTTATGGGGTGCTTACTGTGTGTGCGAGTCCCTGGGGACCCTTGCGGACCCTGCGAGGTTGGAGTCTTACTCTCGTCTTCTAGTTGAGGAAGCTGAGCTTCAGCAACACAGAGTGACTTCCGCAGAATGGCAAGCTGGTTGTCGGAGGTGTGGCAGAGGTTAAGAATTGAGTCGCGGCCTGCCTCCTTCACTGACCGCCTCTCGCTCCGCAGCCGCTCCAGGCTGCTGGGAGGATCTAGCAGCACGATGGCAGTGAAAGGCACTTTCACGTGAAAGCGTGGAGCTGGCTCTTCCCCTGGGCTCCACGGAGGTAGCCGTGCGTCTCAGCGTCGCTGGCTTTTTTGTCTTCCTGCCCATTTTATTAAATGCAGTTAAGAAACATGATACGGAGAATTCTGGGCCCACAGTACATAAACATTTAAGAATTCCGTGGTTGAAAGGGATCTTAAAGTGTGCCTGGTTCAATACTTTAGTCTACAGAGAAGGAAACTGAGGCCGGAGCGGGGAGGTGGCTGCCCTTCTAGCCCACCGGCTCGTCACAGCCTGTGCTCCCAGGAGAACCACTGCCTTCGGGCGCGTGTGGGAGCGGACAGATAGTTTGGAAAAGGGGAGCTGACCCGGAGCCATCCGCAGAATCCGCCACGCTTGCACAGGGATGCGTGCAAGTAGCACACGAGCAGTCAGCCCTGGACACAGGGCACCAGGGTGGTCCTTGCACACCAAGTTTTAGGAGCCAGAGCCAGGCTGTGTTCGTTCTCACTCACATACACACCATACACACTCTCATTCTCACAATCACTCTCACACACACCTTCATAGATCACTCACACACAGCCATGCTCTCACACTCCACACACTCACTGTCGTATTCCACACACTGTCATGTCCCACACACACTCATATATCCCACGCTCTCTCACATCCACATCCACATTCTCTCTCTCACACACACACACACACACTCACACACCCACATACTCTCACACCCACAAACACTCTCCACCCACACACACACCCTCTCTCACGCACACACTCACACCACTCATCAAAGGGTCTAAGGACAGGCTGAACAATCCGGCTGGGCAGTCTCGGACGAGGCAGTAACTGTATTTCCACACCAGCCCTCCAGCTTGGGAGTAGGGCTTCTCTCTCCTGGGCACTCACTCCAGCTCACCTTCTTACTGTCCTGTGAGTGCTCGATGGTGGAAACCACAGTGCTGACAATGAACAGAGCAGCCCTTCCCGAAGTTAGTGCATGTGCTACTTCCCCATGAAAATACGGAAAGTGCTCCCTGGGCTTTGGTAGTAAATGTAAGCTGGCTGCCGTCCGCATCCCCCAGGACCTGCGGAGCCGGCCCGCTGAGGAATGGCTCTGAGGATAAGCACCATCTCTACTTAAAAGGTTAGAGGAAGCATCTTCTTTCCTAACACCTCGCTTTGCTATTAAAAATAGTAGGGCTCAGGACTCTAAATTTTGTACTAATTGCCCCTCTCAGAATAATTGAGAATTGACTTAAGCACAGGCATTTTCATCCTAGCTGGGGATCCAATCGAGTGAGTGGGGAGCTTACTGCGAGGAGGGCTCGGAGCGACGCTGCCCAGAGGAGTGGGAGCAGCTGGGATGGGGGTGGGGGTCACACCATGCCAGGCTCCCAGGCACCGAAGCAGGGGGTCCCGTTGATAACCAGTTTGGTGCCCGAGGCTTTGGACATTTCTCACCACTGTCCAGGGACCCTGCTAGAAATTAAAGGGTTATGTAACGGTGGACCACGACAAGTGGCGGGAAGCCAGCTACAGACTGTCTAGGGCAGGTGATGTCAGACAGGTAAGCAGCATGACATCAGGCTCCTCATCAGCCGTGCTCAGGACCCTGGAAGGTGGAGGGGAAAAGATAAGGCAGAGCTGTCTCCCAGAGGATAGCGCACCAGGCAGGCTGGATCGCAGCCAAGGAAAACCAGGGCAGGGACGCAGGAGCAGGACTCAGACCCGTGGTGGGGAGGGACAAGGAAGGAGGAGAAGCTGGTGGTGAGAACTGGGGCGTTGGGCCGCCGGCACTAGCAGCATGGTGCCTGTGTACTGGCCAGGGAGAGAACAGGGCTTCCTACTTCCTACTTCCCGACTCTGGTGAGAAATGCCTGCCAACAGCAAAGTCACACAGAGTCTGCCACAAAGATCAGGTGGCCCACCCTTGGAGGGGGAGCTGGACTTCTCAGGCCTCAGGGTCTTCTGGGAGAGAGGAACGTCACTCGGACCCTAGGGGGCTGTTCCAGCCCAGCTTGCAGGATGGTGGCCATCCTCACAGGCTCTCCTTTCTCTCCCTAGCAGTCCTGCTCCATGGAGGGGCCGCAGGGGTGTGTGGGCGTGTCCATGTGGGACACAGACATGTGGGAATCCCAGACAGCAGGTGTGGGTCTGCAGGCTGCACTGGCCGCCTCCGGGCCCATCCCTGAGAGACTTAGCTTGAGAGAGTCTGGAGTGGGCAAGCAGCGGAATAGAGCTGAGACCCGGCCTGAGACCCGGGTTGTAGGACAAGACTCAGGATCAGAGCCAGGTCAGGATCCGACAGGCCGATCGGATGCCCCAGCTGCCGTGTGGTGGCCTCAGTCACAATTCTAGGAACAGCACGTACCAGGTGGGCTGATCAGGTGTGTGGGAGGACTAGATGAAAACATTTCGGGGGGCTGCCACTGCTAGGGATCCAGGCAGCCCCTGGGAGGCTGGGAGGGGCTGGTGTGGCACAGGGAGCCCCCTCAGACCAAGGAGGGAAGGGGCACGGGGACAGAAGGGATGCAGGGTGCTGGAATTTGGACCAGGGTCATGGTGGGGCTTAGTACCAGGCAAAGAAGGTGGATCTGACCCAAGGAGGAAAGGCCAGTGAAATGGGCTGAGCCTCCTGGGGCCAGGAGGAGGGCAAGCCCAGCGCTGGCCCGGGCCCGACGGACAGCCAGGAGGCCAAGCAGTCCCACGCAGTCCCCTGCTGTGGTCCCCACCCCGCCCCCAACCAGATCATCACATTCTCAGCAGCGGTCCTTCAGACCCAGCCCAAGTTCTGGCCCAGGTGTCTTCAGATACATATGCCTCAGGCTCAGATGCCTCAGTCTCCCCGAGAAGGGAAGAACCTCTAGAGGTTCTGCCGTAGTCGGGCTGGGGTTGGGCAGGAGAGTTCTCGTTGCTGCCAGGTGCCCAGGGCATGCTGATGCTGCTAGTCTGAGGGCGCCTAGTTGGGAACCACGGCTCTGTGCCCTGCTGCAAGCCCGTCCCTAGAGAGTGTGGCCATCAGTCGGGGCCTCAGCTCCTCTCTGCTAATGACGCCTTCCCCTGTCGGCCAGGTTCACCCTGTGGGGAGTGGACAACACTGGACGGCGCTCCAGGCCCAGCGACGTCATTGTGAAGACGCCTTGCCCCGTGGTGGATGATGTCAAAGCTCAGGGTAAGTGACACTGAGGCCAGCAAAGCCTGCAGAGGGACTCCCCTGGGGCCTCCCCTCACTGTGATGGAAGCGGGAGCAAGGGAGTCAAACAGAACAACACAGGGTTCAGCGGGGAAGGGGGAGAACTCAAGGCCCACCCTGGAGCAGCCCGTGTCCGGCAGAGATCCTCCCAGTGCCCCCATTATCTCACACAGTCTGGGAGTCAGGGAGCCGGGAGGACGCGCTGATGGAAGCCCTGGGCACACACGGTAGCACACCAGGTGCTGAGGTCCATGGAGTCCCTGACCTCTGCCCTCAGGAGTCCTCTCTTCATATGAGTGTGTCCATCTGCAAAGTTCTTTTGAAAGAAAACACAGGCTACGGATGTGGACATCTGTGCAAACGGCACACTTGCTGGAGCTCCCTTTCCTCACAAGGCTCCCCGGCGGGTCTCGATAGTGTCCCCTGCTCGGAGAAGTAGCACATGCCCTCCGCAGCCAGGATTTGGTCGTCCCGGGCACCCCTTCCGGGCAAAGAACAAGAACAGAGCTCTGGCCAAGCACTGTAGGCTTGCCGGGGGACCAGGCCTGATGCGCACGTGAGCAAGGACTCGGGCCATCGCAGGGAGCTCAGGCTGTGCAGGTCTCAGCAAGGGAAACAGTATGGCCATGCTGACGCCTGGTCCCTCACATCGCCTGAGAGATGGCTCCAGGCTCCAGGGGCTTCCAGCTGCCCATGAGGGGCACAGATCTGCAGGGATCAAGGGGTACGCACAGTGATGCAAAAGCACGGGGTGGGGAAAGGTCCACATTAATGGGGACCAGGTCCACATTAACTAACCACCAATGCTGCAGCACTTTACAGCTTCTGGAAGGATTCTCAGATTCATCGCCTCATTTGATGTGTATGACACAGCTCTTTTCAACCTAGGAATCTGATCATATTAAGGTCCTGCCTTAAAACTCGTGAATGGATTGCCATTCTTCTGTGACGAAGACCAAAATACTTAACAGACACATTAGGACCTAAATGAGGTGACCCTCGCCCACTTTTCCAGCTTCTTCTCATCCACTCTCCCCATCAATCTCTGCAGTTCCGCCTCACTGCCTTTCTCAGGTCCTCCACACATTCCCACTCCTACCACCAGCCCTTTGCACGTGTCCGTCTCATTACTCAGACCTTCCTTCATCCCCACCCCTGATTAATGATTAGCTCCTCTTAGCAGCAGATTTCAGGTCAAGTGTCCCTTTCTCAAGGCAGTCAAGACATCAAGGATCAAGTGATCAAGGGTCACTGCCAGTAACAATATCATGTTACTTTCCTTCTGCACATTCGTCTCTGTTATTAGAATCATGTGTTCAATATCTACCTCCCTGGACAGCGAGTTCCAGGAGAGCAGAGTCCCTTTTGGTTTACCAACTATTATGTCCCTAACCCTTGGAAGGAAGCACGATGACTGGTTACCAACAATCTTGGGCTCTGGAGTCAGACTACCCAGCTTCAAACTCCTGCTCCGCTATGTACTTGACCTTGAGCAGCTTATTTCACTTCATGCCTCAGTTTACTACTCTATAAAATGGGGGAAGGGATAATAGTTCCCTACCTGATATGATGCTAGTAAGAATCAAATGAATGAATTTACATTATTTTTTTTAAGTGTCCATCCCATAATAACTGTTCAGTAAATGCTGGGGAATATACATCCTAACATTGTGCCCCTCATAGTCAACCTGACACAGCAGCAGTCAGGGGACATAATGAGGTGACTTCAGCGGTACCAGCAATGTGCTTAGCCACAAAATTTCCCTGACTGAAACTGGCTTCACCTAGAACCCCAGCATCAATGTCTCTGCTAGTTTGGAAATGCTACCACTACCATGCAGAGTCTGCTTTCTGAGAGGGACCCAATGAAGAGGTACTGAATGGATAGAATACTGCCCCCATTTTGTAGATGTGGAAATGGAGAAGCGGAGTCGAGTGACTAGCTGACCAGGGTCACAAAGTGAGCGCTGAACAGAGTCAGCACACAGACGCATTATTGGATGTCAATTCCCATTTTGCCTGTGATGTTAAATTAGATATTTAGAAGGTCAGTGTGTAAAAGGGTGAAAACCTTTCTTCGTCTCTGAATGAAGAAAAGACCTAGGTTTAAAAAAGAAAGAAAGAAAGGAAAGAAGAAAGAGAAAGAAAGAAAGAAAGAGAGAGAGAAAAAGAGGGTTCAAATTAGGTAGAAAATAAAATTCTCCCTTTCAAGAATTATTAGAATCCACTGTGGCATTCTGGGGAGGTGGAGACTTTTCTGTCTAAGACAGATGTGCTTCTCTCTGGAGTGGGTGCTTCCTGGCTTATAGGGTGGGGGCCAAATGACTTTTGAAGTTCTCAGAATCCCTTGATGATGAAACAGAGTCTGGAGTTGAAAGCCCTCAGATGAGAGGCTACCTGGAGAGGCCCGTGGCCCCCTTCAGTTATCATCTGTTGATTTCTTACTCCAGGCCAGAGAGGAACAGGTGATGAAAAGGTGCCCTGGCTAATTCTGTTTTGGAGAATTTGCTAATGGCCTTACCGGCCGCAGGAGGCTCCTGAGACTTGCTAAGTAGGCAGCAGCCTGGTGGGGGTGCCTCGAGGGGGTCATGAGCGAGGAGGTCTGCAGCCCCGTGCCTGCAGGAATAGAGGGACAGACAGCAGCTCTGGAGTAAAGAGGGGCTGACATCAAGTAGCCTGCCTGGGAGCGACCACTCTTCTGTTTCTCTGTGGGGCTCCCTTAGGTTAATTCCAGCCCCCAGCGTGAATCAAGCTGTGCTTCTGGCCACGTGGGCTGCCCGACAAAGGAGAGGGTCTGAAAGCCCAGCAGAGCAGCTGGGCGCAGGCGACTCAATTTCCCACTGAGAGAATGAGGTAGCATCCCCTCGTGCTTTTCCTCTTCCCCAAGGAGGGAGTCCTGTATGCCGACCATGAAGATTAACGAGGCGGACCCCTTGAGGGGAGCCTCAGAAATTGATACAGTTCAAGCCGCTCTCCCAGAAAACCGTATGCTTTGCCTCCTTGAAACCCAGAGGGTGATAATAAATAGAGCTCACTTGGATCTGAATTTAAACCTAGTAATAAGTGGGAATTAGCTTTTAAGTGACCCAGAGCAGGACCTCAGCTCCTGATTACCCAGCAGGAAGCCAGACTAATCCTCCCATGAACACTCTTCCTAAACCAGATACTTTCTGGTGGTGAAGGATTTCACCATGTCATGGCAGAAAAGCCACCGAGCAAGTGAGGTTCCACCTGTATTGTACCGACGGCGTCCTTCCCGGGGAAGAGCAGCCCAGTGTCGGCAATGAGACCGGCCTCGTCTCCCGGCCGGGGGTGGCCTTGCCGGAGCTCTTTGCGGAGCTTCAGGAATCAGGGCTAGCTCTCACCCTTCGCTCCCCCACCGCCGTCCTTCTCTCCTGAGGCTGAACATGAATTCTGTCCTTTCCTTCCTGTGCCATCTACGGAGCCCCGGGATTAGATACTACAGAATGTGTTTTCTGGAATGGTGTAATCAGGTTTCGTAAATGCAGCAAATCATACTGCATATATTAAGCCCCGACTACATACATGGTTTAGGCATTAGGGGACAAAACGCCTGTCTCCTGGAGCTCCGAGGTCAGCAAGGGCAACACGTTCCAAAAAATAGTAAAGCAGATATTTCAGATGGTGAATGTTATGGAGACTGACTAGCAGGGAAATGAGGTAGGCAGTGCAGAAGGTAGAATTTTGGGGGAAGAGGGTGAAGGAGGAAGATACCAAGATACCCAGGGGAAGATCATTCTGGATAGAGGAGCAGCAGGACAGAGATGTGTGGTGTTTTTGAAGACGAGAAAGGAGGCCCCCTGCAGTGGCGAGGGATGGGGAGGAGAGAAGGTGGTGGGGAGCTGCCAGGGGCTGGGGGTGGGGGTGGATCCCATGGGGCCCCAGCGCAGGGTCTGGGACTCGGCCTGGGACTAGGCAGGGAAACACTGCGTACTTCAAACAGAAGAGAGACATCATCACGCTTACTGTTTCACAGGTTCATTCACCTGCTGTGCTGGGAGTGGACTCCAAGTAGCAGGTCCAGGGGCCACCAAGGCGATGGCAGGGACAGAGGAGAGAGGATGCTTGTGAGAGAGGTGGCGAGAAATGTTCTGGCTCTAAATTGTTTTGATGGCAGAACCAAAAGGATTGGCTGGTGGCTTGGAGCAGGAAAGAAAGAAGTCATGCCAAGGCAGGCTGAGCAGAACTGCCTAGTTCAATGGCTTGTGACTGTCCCCCAGCAGAACCCAGCATCCTAGATGGAGAGAGAGAAGAGGCCAAGGAGGGAACAAGCTGGTTGAGGGCACAGGCCATGGGCCCTGTGGATTATGTCAGGGAGAGAAGGGTGTAGATGCGGAGTTGATGCCCAGAGGGGATGGCGTTGCTGAATACCTGGGGGCTGAAGGACAGGCTTGCGGGCAGGGAGTACAGGAGGCTTCGAAGCAGGCTGTGTTCACCACGTGTGATGCTGGGGTTTACGGTCTCAAAGCTGCAGAAGGTCTCCAACATGACGATTGAGTCTAGGTGGCTGGGGGCCTGGGGACAGGTCTAGTCTTAAAGAGTTTTTTCATATGGACAGCGAAGCCACCCAAAATGGTGATGAGAAATGAAGTGGAGAATGAACCGGATGCCAGGTTTTCCCACGGATGTGGAAGACTGGCTAGTAAGTGAGCGGGTGGAAATAGGAAGAGGCAGGTGAGTTTTTAAGGTGGGGCTTTTTTTGTATATATACATAGAGAACAGTAGATCGTTTGCAGGAGGTCCTGAGAGACTGAAAGACTGGGGCATGGGAGGGTTCCGCTGTGTGGGAGAAAGCTTCGGGCAGGTTTCTGCCAACACAGGGACACGGAGAAAAGGAAGAGTGTTTGCCAAGGTCAAGGGGAAGGGGAGAGCTGTTTGCCATATTGCTGGTCCTGGAGGAGGCAAGGGACGTCTTGAGAGAATGAATTCCTAGAGAGCCGTGGTTCCCTAAACGTGACCCGGATGAGCAGCAGCGGCACCTTGGAACTTGTCAGAAAGGCAAATTCTCAGGTTCCTCTGAGACCCACTCCATCAGGAGCTCCGGAGGGAGCCAACAATCTATGTTTTCACCGGCCTTCCGGGTGGAGATCAAGTTTGATTCCCGAGGTTGAACGTCACGGCTGTGAAGGCAGCACAGAGCAGCCCGGAGAGGCGTGGCAGGAGGCGGGTGCACAGGGCTGGGGTGGGGGAAACGACCTTGTGGTGGGGACAGCACCAAGAATGACAAGGATCATTGCCCTCGGGTTTTCATAGGGAATTCTGTGAAATTCAGTTCAGTGGGGGCAGACTGAGTTCTCAGCCCCACACCTCTACCCCTACCCAGCAACTAATGAAAGTGGTGACTTAGGACTGCCACTCGGGGGATTTTTGCTACAGCATCAGGGGAGCTTTTAGGTGGTATGGGTGCCTCCCAGGATTCTCATTTCATAGCGAATTTCACAGCCACTGCTGGGGAACAAAAGCTCACTTGTGCCCCAGAAGTCACTTCCTCTCACTCAAATAAGACTCTTTGCCCCAGCCTCTTGCACTCGTTGTTCTCATAGCACTGGGGAAAGCATGATCTCCTGGAGAACCAGTAACGATTAATCATCATCATAAATAATAATAATAAAATAACATCTCCTATTGTCTGGCTCTTCTCTCAACTCATCTTACTCCAAATACTAGAATGGCTTATTTGCTATTTTCAATTACGCAGCCCAGAGGCTGGGAGCTCTCCACTGGTCTTGCTTCCCCCTGGCAGGCTCTTCCCCACACATCCCTGCGGCTCATCTCCTCCCTTCCTCTGGCTCTCAGCCCCGGGGTCATCTCTTCCCTGAGACCTCTCACGGCCACCCTGTTTAAAATCTCAGGGCCCTACACAACACTCCCATGCCTCCCTCTCCTGCCTGACTTCCTCACAGAAGATATTGTCCAGGTGATATATGTTGCTTCTGGAAAAGCCCCCTTCCACTAGACTGTAAGTGCCTCGGGGGTGAGGAATTTTGTTAGTTTTTCCTTGACCTGACATGTGCTAAGTCCTCAGGAAAAATTGTATTGAGTGAATGAATAAAGGTGTGCTTCCTGGGTCCAGATGTTATGCTGCAGAAACGGTTTACATTTAAGGTTAATGTCACCATAATGACCTTTTAATGTCACCATAATCTTAGAAGGTGTGTATCATTCATCGTCATTGAACAGAAAAGGAAACTAAGACCCAGAGAGGTTAAGTGACTTGTCCAAGGCCATACAGCTAGTCTGTGGCTTGCAAACAATGCTGTGGTGCCAGTTCTTAACCATAACTCCGGGCCTGAGGACTTCAGTCCCCATGGTTTATTCTGCTGTCTGAGAGGTCCTGGCTCCCTTCTAATAACGAGTAACTCAGCTTCTCTTTTCCCTGATAAGGCCCTGTCTGCAGACTCCCTGCTGTTTCTCCACATGCATTTGAAATTTGTTTTTTTAAGATTTTATTTATTTGACAGAGAGAGAGATCACAAGTAGGCAGAGAGGCAGGCAGAGATGGGGCTGGGACCGGGGCGGGGGGGGGGGAAGCACGCACCCTGCTGAGCAGAGAGCCCAATGCAGGGCTCCATCCCAGGACCCTGGGATCATGACCCGAGCCGAAAGCAGAGGCCTTAACCCACCAAGCCACCCAGGCGCTCTCTCCATGTGCATTTTAACTGGTCCTGAGCACCTTGCATTTTAAAGACAGGGAAGACAGATCCTTATTTTGGATAGCCCAAGACTTCTGTGAAGCTGGAAACTGGGTAAAATGACAACTCAAAATACCTTGTATTCTTTTCCGTTCTCTGAGTTAGTGACTTCTTGAGATGCAGTGAAAGCTAATGAAATAATATCCCTAAATTTTCTCAGTGGAAATAGGAGGAACCAGAAATACTCATGCACTAGGAACCTAGCGTTTATCCTTCTGAATATAGCATGCCGTTTATGGATGTCGGCTTGTAAGCACACCCCAGAGTTAGATTATCTTGGTTTTAGGAGATTTATGGTGGTGCCCGGGCTTCTCCACCTGGTCTCAGGCACGCATGCTGCTGCTGGGGGAAGGATCAGCCTCTTCTAGCTAGATATTACCGTTGTGTTATGAGAATAGTAAATATGCTGGAAAACACCCCTTCAGCCATCTCTGTTCCTCAGCGGAGACAGTTATAACTGGGGCCCGGGGTTTGGGATGCTATTTCTAATCACTAGAAATAAAAACATAGAGCCATCAACAAAAAGCCTGGGAAAAGGAAACCTAGACTCCCTATCCGGCCTGTGGTCTGATCGCCCACATTTTCCCTCCCCCGTCCTTTCATCGAGTACATGTCCCCCTCCTCCCGTTGAAATCAACAAAGCTCGGGGAAGCTGGGTGGCTCGGGCAGTAAAGTGGTTGCCTTCAGCTCCAGTCATGACCCCAGAGTCCCAGAATCGAGCCCGCATCCGGCTCCCTGCTCAGCGGGGGAGTCTCCTTCTCCCTTTGCCCTTCACCCTGCTCATGCGTGTTCTCTCTCTCTGTGTCTCATTAAATAAAATCCTTAAAACGAGAGAAAGAATGAAAGGAAGGAAGGGAGGAAGGAAGGAAACACAGCTCTTAGACTTGTCCTTCTGCTTCTGTCTGAACTCCAGGAACAAGGAGCCCCGTGCATTCTTACCAAGACTCCCTCTTACTTGGCATCTATGGGCCAACTAGGAGAAGTCCTCTATGAGAAATGGTCGCCTCAGATTTGCATTCCCCAAGACTCTGCCTCCTATATCTTCTTAAATTGGCCAAACACTACCATCCCCTGAGCATCGATACAAAAGAGCGAAGGAAGATAGACACAGTTTTAAAACTTGACTTGAGCCCACACTGGCTATACGACCTTGGGTAGGTGACCTGGCCTCTCTCACTCTGAATGTCCAGATGTGGAGGAGAGGGACACTCGTCTCCATCTTGCAGTGTTGGTAGAAGATTAGAGTTCACTATATGTGAAGTTCTTGACAATCGGTAGGCCATTAATAAGTAACGGGCGATATCATAGACCTTTATGTTCTAAGGCATCGTCCACTTGATCCTATTTTAACAACCTGAGAATTTAAAAATCCTGCAAATCTGAATGGATTTCTGGACTGAAGTTATTTATAATGCAGTTAAGATGCTGGCTATGAGAGTTTGGTTGCTAAAGGATTGGTATAGCCTGGGGTAGAGAGAGATCACTGGAAAGATCATGAATTACATTAATTTAACTAACACTTTTTAAAATCTACTCTGTTGTTGGGCCTGTGCTAGTCACTCAGGACATGGAAGTAAGATCTGGCACCTGTCCGCATAGACAATGGGCAAGATAGAAAAATAAGGAAATCATTGCAGTGTCTGGACAGAGTAGGTAGGGGTAGAAATTTTCTTCCTTCCAACCCAGAAAACCCCTACAATGGTGACTATGTTATTACCAACAGCCCAAACTTCACTTGGAATTGTGACATGGCATGAGGTTGCTATGCCTTTTGGTTGACAGGGGGTCGAGTGGGCAAAGTGCGGGCTTGGAAACCCGTAGACTTAGTTTCTTTATTCCCAGATTTAACACTGGATTGGAGTCAGAGTTCTGCTCTCCAGATCTCAGTTCCCAGCTGTTGTGAAGGGAAGGTGAACAAATCTCCTTTCTGACAGGTTTAATACAAAAACATTTAATGATAAAGGACTTCAAGCTCCGTAGGAAAAAATGGCCAAGGCTATACAAATTCATCGCCACTTTGCCACATCACCAAGTTCGCATGAGCAATGTATGCCTTGGAGGAGAAAGCTAAGAGTTATAAATTAAACTGAAAGATTACTTATTTGGAGTTGCAGGATGTACCAGGTTCTGCCTCTGTGTCACACACAGCTGCGAGCTTGTCTTTATATCTGGTCCAGGCAGCCCTAGCAAAGGCTCTGCCAGCCTGTAGTCATGGGGGCCACTCCTGGTTCTTCACGTGGCTCAAGCTTCACCTGACAGTGCTTCCCTCCATCCCTGAGTCAAATTTTGGTTCCCCTGGGCTTCCCTGTGCTTTTGCAGGACCCACTTGGTACCCCAACATATATAATCTGGAAGTTCAGGGGAGCTAATACTTCATGGGGCTGAATGTGAGAAGTCCCCACCGGGCAATCCGAGATGGGAGCAGACGGTAGAGTCTTCCTTTCTCCCCCTGGACGGACGGACCAGCGGGGATCCAGCAGCTTCCTCTCCCGCAAAGCGCACCACCTGCTTCTTGGCACGCCCCCTACCTTCCCTCAGACTCCTCTCTGGCTTCATTTCCTTCTCTCCTCCCTCCAGCTTCCCCGGGACCGCACTTGCCAGTAAAGTCTTCATCTGTGATTTTTTTTTTTTTTTTTTTTTTTTTTTTTTTGCTGCAGGCACTGTATTTTCAGGAAACATGGGTAAAGACAAAGAATATTATAACTGAAGTTGACCTGAGATATTCTAGTTGAAGGTTTTCATTGTTTTAGAAAAGAGAGCCACACCCGGTGGGGCTGAGATAAAAGTGAATTACTCAAACCACGGTCTCCAGGCTCCAGGTTCTTATTCTTTAAGCCACACATCACACACACCCATGCGTATATGTGTAAATACAAGTAGACACATGTCTCCATACACATGCACACATGTATGTTGTGTGGCTACATCCGTGCATTTAAAATGTTCTTTATTTGCCTTTTCTGCCCTCCTCAGAAATAGCAGATAAGATCTACAATCTCTTCAATGGCTACACCAGTGGGAAGGAGCAGCAGACGGCCTATAACACCCTCCTGGACCTGGGCTCCCCCACCCTACATCGAGTCCTCTACCACTATAACTTGCACTATGAGAGTTTTGGAGAATTCACCTGGCGGTGTGAGGACGAATTAGGTCCCAGGTAACCAAGAAACTCCATTGCCACTTACAACAACCTCGGCTCTTTGAAATTCTGTGCCTGTCCTCCTGTACCCATGGATTCACAAAGATTTCCTGGGTGACCTTAGGAGCTCAGAGAAATATGTCCTGTGCTTTTATACAGCTCAGTTCATAGAGATTAGTTTTGGGTAAGCTGTATTTAAGTAGGGAAGTCATGAATATATTTCCCGAACTCTGAAAAAAAATCTTTGCCCTTGACCTGTTTCAGCCACCTCTTTACCACGCTGACATAGCATTCCAAATACTAAAAACGGTAGACGCTGGGAGCCTCCTCGCTTTGTGAAAGAAAATTAGGAATTTTATTGAAGAACTTACACGAAAGTATTTATTACGTATGAGCTTTGCATATACAATATGCATTTGACAGACGTATTTTCAGCTAAATTGCACATCCTTTGGAAAGACAACGTGGAGGTAGCCCAGACCCACCTTGACATCTTTGTTGACCAAAGTTAGGACAGTACAGTGTTTGCCAGCTTCCCCTGGCCCCGAGGCCATGACTTTTCAATACTCAATACCCACTGCTTTTAGGTTCTGCAACACAGCATTCTTAGAAAGAGAGAAATCGGAAGAGTGTGTACAGATAACCACCTTCCTTTTGTTCCATTCATCACGGCTACATACTCCTGCTCTGAGAAAAACAGATTTTGGTGGAAATACTGGAATTATCAGATAGAGTCAGTGAAAGAGGCTTGCATGGAATGTTGGTACCTATATGTCCTTGAACTATTTAGGGGTTCATAAGGGATAAAAAGGGGGTGGCTCATTCCTCTGTTTAAGGAAAAGAAAAATGGAAAGCAAATGAAGATTATCAACACAATGGAATGGAATTCTCTGGCACTTAAAGAATTCTTGCATTCCTGCCAAGATGCTGCATGAAAACATCACCCAAATGTTGTCCCATCTATCTGACCGCTGATCGCACTGGAGGGAGACCAAGTGTCAGTGTGCTTCTCGTGACCTGAACTTATAAACTCTCCAAAATACCACTGTTCAGGACATTCCCTTCTATTCTCTTACTTTTTTTTTTTTTTAAATTTAATTTATTTTATTTTTTTAACTTTTAAAAGAAGGAAGAAACTCAGAATTATCTTCTGAAACACAGTGATTTCATGTGTAAGTTTAGGAAGAATCTTTCTGCATTCCATAGATTATTTCCTGCAGTTATTATAAAAGTTGATAGTCCTCAGGAAAACAGATGCCACGGCTGTGGACCAAAACACAGAGGGAAATATGTAAGGGACTTCTCATTGGCTTTGTTTCAGTTTCAGAAGAAATCGAACCCTGAGTTAGAAAGTAGATACGGATTAAGATATGTCCTCTCTGCTCCCTACCTTATTACTCCTGCCCTCATAATCACTTATGCTTACTGTTATCCTCTCTCGGCTTCTCTCCCAAGCTGCCCTCCCCCTCCCACCTCACTCTGTTTCTTCTCTGCTCTCTGCTCCCCACCCTTTCCTCCCTCCTTCTGACATTTATTGACTATATATATACAGTTCTTGGTTAGGGAACATAAATGTCACAATTTGAATAGCACTAACATTGCATATATCATCTTGATTTCCAAGGGCATTAGGATTGCTTTTAAAATTTCTCTCTTGTAACTCAAGAGTCGGAAGGAAAATTGGTTAATAAAGCAAGTGAGCAGGGGAAGAAGTGTGGCTCCCCCTGTAAAGTAAGGCATGCTGCTGACTTGACATTCTCTTCCCAGACTCTCCTCCCTAGAGACCCTTTCATGTGTGGTGCTGGTTTTTCAAGGCTCTGTATTAGAAGACAGTGTGTAATTTCATTAGCTTCTGGAAATCAAGTTTTACTCTCCGGTGTCATGGGGGAGAACCACCAAAAAGGAAAAGCCTTCTGCCTTGAGATGCATCCATCATCTTTGGAGTTGGTTGTGAGTGTGAACAGAAGACGATCTGTGGACCACACACTCCCTTTGAGCAGGCAGAAACGACCCCCTCAGTTCAGTTAAATCCCTTCCCTTAACTTTCACAGAGGCCTCCAGATTGACTTGTGGGTTGAACTACTTTGACAACAGCATTGGTTGCATTGCTGCTAAGAAAGAAGAAATCCACAGGCTCTGAGATGATCAAGGGCAGACACAAATAAAATTTTTTTTTTTAATTGAGCTACGGAAGTAGCCACAAGATCTCCATGGGCTAATCTAATCCTCTCTTTTCCCATGTCCTTGTCCTGAGGACGATGTTCACGCAAACTTCATTCTCCCTTCACTTCACTCCCTCTCCCTCCACCTTCCAAGAATTTGTCAACAACTAATGACATAAAGTAGGATAAATTAAGAGGAAGGGCCACCAAAGTCCCATTGATGACGACTTTTGGAAGCCTGCTTGGCCCAACTGCAGAGGCCAATAGACGGAGGAGAGGCCATCTGTAGGAGATGCTACGTAGGTGGCAGGCGGAGTCTTGGACTTCCTCTGACCCACCACTGAAGTAGGAGAAAATACGACTGCCCTCCGATGACCTCGCGTTCTCTCCGTCCCTGGACGCCGCTGCTGGATCTCCACACCTTCCCTCCAGCTTCCTCTCTGCCCCTCTCAGCACGTCCTCCCAGGAATGTGGTGGTCACGGCCAGACAGAAGGGGAGGAATGAAACGAATGTGCTTATTGTTCTTTGAAAGGTCATTCTCAATGGAGTGCAGAAACTTCCATTTTCTGGAAAGAACTGGTGACTGAATTAGAAATGCATTGCTTCTTCCCATGAGAAGTTAGCCGAGCAGCTGGTAAATCCTGTAAGGGTCGCTGATCATTGAGCTTTTCAGAACGGCATTTTATGGGAGGGAGCTCATTCAAAGAAGAGAAACTTTGTGGGTCTCTGGGCACTTCGGGGTTCAAAGAACAGGAGGAACAGAACTGAGTAAGGGAACGCTGCTCCGTCGCTCAGAGCTGGTGAGGTCTGACAGCTGGCTGTCAGTAGCCCCTGAGTCTCTCACGGACAGGGGCACGGGGAAGAAGGCTGTGCACCAACAAGACGAAGACGATTGTGGTGACCGCCTCCTTCCCCAGGCTGCACGCAGAGGCCACCAGGCTCTCGCACTGGCCCGGAGGGATCCCTGCGCACCAGGGTGTGCGAGCTTGGAGCACAGGTCTCCTCCACTCCTTTTCCTCCCTGGTGATCTGTGATCCTTCTCCTCCTCTTCCCCCTCTCTGGACTGGGTCTCTGTGGCGGTGGCCTCCTGGCTTTCCAAGGGAGAAGGCGGAGTGCAGCGGGAGCACACCTGCACGCTAATTAGGTCACGTGTGCCTCAGAGAGTCTGCATTCCCCCCGGGGCGGCGGGGGAGGGCTGTGTCAGTGTGCACCAAGGGCACTTGTCTTCACTCGGATTTCGCTGTCACGCCCTCCATCCGGGCATAATTAGTTACATTTGATACCCTCCAAAGTTCAGTATATCAGCTGTTTCTGCTTAGTTCTAAAATAGCCTTGAAAAGGGAAATGTTCACTCAAACACATTATTTGTCATTTAGCGATGGTAAATTGCTGGCTGTAAAGAAAATGGATTTGATTTGTCTTTCAAAACTGCCAACTCTATGATTTTAAAAGGGCATAAATTCCCACTAAAATAGTAGTTCTTTTCCTTTATTTTTCCTTATGGCATTTTATTTCTCTCTTTTGTTTTGCTGCCTGCCCCTTTTACCCAGCCAGTGTTCTTGCATCCATCCGCCCATCCATCCATCCATCCATCCATGTATCCATGCATCCGTCCGTCCCTCCATCCATGCATCCGTCCATCCATCCATCCATCTGCTAGACAGGTATTTATGGAAGACCCCGCCCCCCGTTCTGAGTGCCCCTGATAGAACAGGAAGCAGGACACACCAGACTCTGCCCTCCGGGAGTTTTAAGTCTCACTCTAACGGTGCCTGTTTGCCCTTCCCCACCTTCTCTTCTTTCTAATCTAAGTATCCTCCATGCTCCATCCATAGGAAAGCTGGCCTCATCCTTTCCCAGCTGGGGGATCTCAGCAGCTGGTGCAATGGCCTCCTTCAGGAACCCAAGATAAGCTTGCGACGTGGCTCCCTTAAGTACCTGGGCTGCCGCTACAGCGAGATCAAGCCCTATGGACTTGACTGGTCAGAGCTCAGCCGGGACCTCAGGAAGACATGCGAGGAGCAGACCCTGAGTGTCCCTTACAACGACTATGGGGACAGCAAAGACATCTAGCTCCACGATGCCAGCTGGTGGCTGCCAAAAGGAAGCAGGAAGAGAGGAGAGGAACATCTGGGTTGGTCTGTGGATTTTTAATATTTTTTAATGGAACATTAAAACCTCTAAACCAGGGAGAGGCAATATCTAAACCAGGGAGAAACTGATCCTTGCTCCCTGTAGAACTTTGGTATGATGTTCTCCATCTGCATGATCAGTAGACCTGCGAACCAGCAGCCTCATGCAGTGTCATTCCTCTTTCGGGGATTACTTTGGGGCTTGTTTTGTAGTTAATTTGTTTCATTTATTTTTTATTCCCAAAAGGTTTATCACAATTCTCAAGAGCTCTGCCATGCTCCCCATGAAAGGTCTACCAGGTTAAGGCACCCTGGGCTCGCTGAATCCCTGAGTCCATTACAGCTGGGGACAGAAATGAGGCCAGAAATTCATCCGACTGGCCCCAGGCCCCAGCCATAAGCATTTATCAAGAAGCTTTTCACTCTGGGAGCCTAAGCTCAGCTCACAGAGAAAGACAATGGGAAAATCGGGAGGGTGGCCTCTGTGGAGGCCACGTGGTTCCCCCCAGGCCTTCTTGTTGCTCGAGTCACACCTCATAGGTGAACTGAGCCTCCAATACGGGTCCCAGCAGGCCTTCGGGATTTTTAGGTCCTCACCCATTTTAAGATGGGATTGGGATGAAATCTCCCTCTGGCAGATCTCTGCCTCTCCTCCAAACAGTATGAGATCTTTAAGAAGCAACAAATACTCCTTGTCAAATGTACCTTCAAAACAGTCTACCTGGGAGACTAGTTAGCAACCCATTCTAGAGAAGAAGTAGGACTGATTGTCTAATAGCTCCTGTGCCTCCAGGATGAACTTCTCCAGACCACCAGTGTGCATCACACGCCTGCATTCTCTTAACACCTGCGTCTCTCACCCCGGACAACACCTGCTCTGGGTCAGGAGGTGCTGATACCCCCACGCCAGTGTTTCTGTGAATGAAAGCGATTACTGATCACAAAAAACCTAATGTCTGTTTCTCCCTTGCTCAGTTTGCTTAATTATTTTGCTAGTTTTGCAGGTCCTCTCTCTGGATGGCCATCCACAGGAGAATGCCACTGTCTTCTCCTACCTAGCTGCCAGGCCAGCAGAGGTTCTGTAGGTGAGCCCCGACGGCGAGTAGGGGCCCAGCCCTTGATTCCACCCCATGACCCTAGTGTTGCTGCCACGGCCGTTAAGTGGCGGCCCAGCCTTCCTGCAAGAGCTTTGAGGGCCACGTGGCCCACCAGTGACCTTAGCTGTCCCCACACACCTCAGAGGCCTGAACACACACCTTCAGCCACCCTGCCTTTGACCAGGGCTCCTCCTTTGGAAACACAAGGGAAAGGTCAGGAAAGAGATATGGATCTACATTGAATTATATGGATTTTTTTCCAAGTAGTAATGACAAATAGCATTCTGAAGGGCTCACTGTGGACCAGATGCTGCTCTGAGGGCCTCACATGTCACTGACTCCTCATGACATGCCCCCTGCCCCAGCCCCATCACCAAGGAAGGGCTCTTCTTGTCTCCGCTGCAGTGACGGGGAGGTGGAGGCAAAGAGCGGTCAGACAGCTTGCCCCAGATGTCTCCTGGGGCACTGCCTGGGCCACCGTATGAATGCAGGCTGTTCCCTCTGCCACCCTCAGCCCTGGGCCAGTTTGCCTGTGGCACGCGGCCGTCCCATCCATCAGCTCCACGCAGACCTGCCCAGACAGCTCTCCTTGCGCCCCGCCGCCCGGGGCAGATATGCCCACGGTGCGCCCTTAACCTTGCAGCCGGGAGCACCCTTTGGGCTCACCAGGTCTGTGGTGGGAGCCCTCCCCTGGGGCCCAGGAGGGAGCCTGCGGGGAGACTGCTGGCTGCCCTGCTCCCCACCCCACAACTTTCCATAAAAAGCTGGACAGATTTGTCTGCCATTCTAGAAGGTACCTGCTTCAGAAACGCCTCCACTTTCGGAGCGAAGGCTAGCAGAAACCTCGGCCATACCACCCGTGGTCAGAGCAGGGCCTCCAGCAAAATGCCTAAAGGGACATCCCTGACCATCCCCAGAGAGGACGGTGCCACAGGCCGCTGGAGCCCAGCCAGCAGTCCATGCCGAGGGAAGAGCTGTCCTTGCTGCTGCCACTGTCCTGCCCCCGTATTCAGTCTGCCCACAAAACGGGCTCGAGGCAGCATGGTGGGAGTCCCGGGCTGTGCTGCTGGAGGAGACCAGAGCCAATGGGCTGCCGAGAGAGGACAGGGAGTGTCACCCTCCTCCGTCCCCTCCTTCTGTTTTATTAATATAAAGGAGGAGCTTCTCTCCCCCAAGCCCCTCCAGCTTTTCATCTGCTTTTTCTTTTTCTTCTCCAGTCCCACCATTCCTCCTTTATCCCTTCCTTCTCCATGACCCTCTTCCTCCTGCTGTGTCCCTTCGTGTCCCCCTCGTGGCACAGGTGCTTGCACATACTACACACTACACACACACACTGTATATATACATTACACATACCTGCATTATACACAAAACACACACACAGTGTACACATGCACGGCACACACACATTATATACACACTGCACACAACACACATTACACACACAGCACACATACATTATACACACTGTATACACATACAACACACACTATACACCTACATTACATAACACCCATACCTTATACACACACATTACATGCACTATATATACACATGCTACACACACAACACACATTGTGCACATACATTACTCTCACATATACACATACATTATACACACGGCACACCCACAGTATACACCCACATGACACATACTATACTCACTATACATGCATACATTATACACACTTCACGTACACTATCACACACTATATGTACACACATTACACTTACATGCACTATCCCCATATATTACACACACACTCTACACACAGCCTCTATGGCTGGGTCCCATCAACTCTCAGGTGAAAAATAAGGCCCATATGGAAGGAGCAGGAGACAGTTTTTTAAGTTCCCCCGAGGATTTAACGACAGGATTTGGCCCGGGGAAGACACCATCAATCCCACCCCGATGACATTTCCCAAAGCTTGCCTGGAGGGACCCATCCTGACCTAAAAGTGTGACAGTACTGGACCAGTATTAAACCTCAAATTTCTAAGCTGCCAAACAGGTCTTAGGGAGTCACTTATACTCACCACAAACCCCCCAAATCTGGGCTCCCCACGAGACCATGGTGTTTCCTCTTGAATGTATGTGACCCCTGGAATAGCATTAGACCTTTAACTGAGTGTGTGATCATTTTTCACAGAGTTTGGTCCGTTTGTCATTTTCAGTTAAGTACACTTCTTGATATTCAAATGTTCTATTAAAAAACTGAGTGTGAAAAAAAAAACCCCACTTTACTACTATAGAAGGAAGAACAGATAAAATGTGACCAACTTCAGGTGTAACAGTATTGTTTCAAAGAGAATTATTGTACGATTATAAAAACATGGAATAATCAACTAAATAATAAACAAAGCTGTTAGTAAGTGCCAGGTGTGTGCATGTTACCTTAAGTCTTGAGAATTGGAGTGATCTGGTTGGACCCACCAGGGAACTATCCCTGTTTTAAATGCTCCACCTCTGGGAAATCTGGGTGGCTTGTCATTAAGCATCTGCCTTTGGCTTGGGTCATGATCCCGGGGTTCTGAGATTGAGCCCCACATCGGTCTCCCTGCTTAGTGGGGAGCCTGCTTCTCCCTTTGCCTGCCACTCCCCATGCTACTGCTCTCTCTATCCAACCAACAAATAAATAATCTTAAAAAAAATTTTAAAAATAAAATTTTCCACCTCAGATGCCAAATAGACAGGCCTTATAGCCTGTCATCCCTTTCTTTCTCGTTATTATGTAGTAGCGTTCTCATATTCTCCATCACCGCCAGATAATTAGCCCATGAAATCTATTTATTGTGTATCTACTATATTTTGCATGCAAGGCACGGCGCTGAGGGTATGCTGGTCTGAGGAAGACAAGTTTTTTTCATCATGGAGCCTGGCGTTTTATGGGGAAAAGGAGACACCAAACCCATCGCTCCAGGGTGAAGAGAACCGTGGCAGAGAAGTGCAGGATGATGGGAGGCACCAAAATTTCTCCTGGGGCGTCTAGGGCAAACGTTGCAAAAGTCCCTCCCGGACACTTTCCCGTCTTCTACTCTGTGGTGGCATTTGGGATAGGCTGGCTCTTACGAAACGTTGCATGTGGGGCAGCCCAAGCACTCAGTCACTTTTTTTTCTCTCTACCATATAACTGTAAATAGCTGTCCTCTCTACTGCCCCCAAAACACGTGATTCCCTTTGTCCTCAAAAACCAGACATGAGGAGCCTGCACACTCAGTAGGCCTTCTTGCCAAGTCACGATGAGAGTGCTTCTCCCCATGCAAGCAGGAACTGATCAAAGGTGAACAGTGTGGCAGTTCTAAAATGTGACCACAGATTTTTTGCAACTCTTCCCTTCTAGAAGTGGGTTTTACTGCCTCTCCCCTTGAATCTGGGCAGGTTGGGAACTGTTTTAGCCAATAAATGATGATGGAAGTGACACTGGGTAACTTCCCAGCCTGACTCAAAAAGGCCGTGGGGCTTCTGCCTCCTTCTCAGGAACTCGGGCTCATGGTGTTCTGAGCCATCTCATAAGAAGGCCACCATGCTGGAGAGGTCACATGGGAGCACCGTGGTGCATGGTTCTGGTCGAGCCAGCCCGGTAGATATTCCTACTGAGGCACCAGACACGTGACTGAAGCTGGCCTGGACCCTCTTGATCAGTCTCCCTGTCAGCTGCATACCATCCAGCAACTTCTATCAATGTCACATGGAAGAGAAGAGTCACCCTGCCAAGACTTGCTGGAATTCCTAAGCCCAGAATTACACAACACAATAAAACAGTGATTGTCTTAAGCCATTAAGGGGATCTGCTAAATAAAAGGGATCTGACAGGAGCCAAAAAAAAATCTATTCCATTCAGCCACTGGTGGAGCCTGGAGGTTGCCCTGCCCTAGGCATGAACCCACCACGAAAAGGACAGGAAAATATATACAGGCTTTGACTACATAGTCATAACATGCCTCTCGCCAATAAGGTGAGTCTGTGCTCCAACAGAGGGGAGCAGAAAGATGGGTGGCTCTGTCCCAATACATCTGAGCAGGTGATCCTCAGGAAACTCCCCAGAAATCCTGTTTAAGCCGAGGTGGGGATAGGGAAGGGACCACAGTTCCAGGGCCAGCAAAAGAAAGAAAGAGAAGGGAGAAGAATATTTGGAATAAAGAAGAGATACTGGGAGGGAAGGGTTTCTTCCAGTGCCTTTGCTTTTCTGTCCTTTGTATTTGGAACATCCCGGATGTGATGTGCTCACCCCACGCTTAATGTGTGTCAGGTACTTGTGCTAAACCCATCACTGCAAAAAATTCTGCAGTCTTCACGGCAACCTTATGAAATTAATCCTCTTCAGTAGGAGAAAGCAAAGTGACAGAGACCTGATATAACTTGCCCGAGGTCACAGCTAAAGTGGAAGGACAGGTGTTTCTACCAAAGGCCGTCTAACTCTAACCACTGCCCCCCACTACCCCCCAGCGCACCATGAGTTTGTTTCTCCTTGAGTTTCCTAGAAAGGGTAAGACTCCTCCTGCTGAGATTTTTACAGCTCACTGACCCATGACCCTATCTCAGGAGAGACAGGGTAGCAACAGGACAGAACATGGCTGAATGCTGGTTCAGTGCACACTGAATGATTACCATTAAGAAAACAACAAATTTTCACAAGCCAAGCACATTTTTCCTTTTTTTTTGGTTTCCCCTCGGCTTGGTTTTTTTGGTCTGTCACATGAGTGTCATGCAAGCCTCAAAAATGGTGGCTCTCACTCTCTATGTTCAGTGTAGTCCTGTACCTGGCTTGAGGGGTACTTGAGCGAGTTCCCTGTGTTCTGCATGCATCCAACACTTGAGGGAGAACTTGGGGAATGAAACTTTTTAGGGCAGCCTGGATTGACTTGATTCAGGCTCAGCCCTGAGTTTGCAAACCTGCCTCCAACCTGCTCCCATGGTCGGAGCCCAATTGACTGTCATTTCAGCTGCCCCAAGTCACGAGCAGTTCAGTGTCAAAGGAAACCTCTGCCTTCTATAGAGTAGCTGACAATTTCTCCAGATGCATGTGGGGTCTAGGACACGGCTCACATTTGCTCTTCTCCAACGTGAGAAAAACAAAGTCTTGCTTGTTCTGGCACTTCACAATGTATACTCTGATTGGATTGAGTCCCATATGAATGGACACATTTTGACATTATGGTTTTTTTCCAAAACTGCCCTTTGTTGGAGTTTATGAAAATGCCTGTTCGCGCAGAGCTATGAGTCAGTGTACTGGACCCCTTACTACCTTTCCAAGTAGGAGGACCTCAGCCATGTTCTGTGCTTAATAATTAGGAGCAACTTATTTTGTTGAGAAGGATTCAACTATCAAGTGACCCTGAGGGTCTTGCTGCCGGACGGATCAGACAGTGCTCTGAGACCTACCCACTGAGGGATGAAACCATCTCACACAAAGAACTCCCTGGTGATGTTACAGGACCTAAGTGTCCAAGAGTAAGACTAGACTTTACCTGTGTTAACTGATTTGTCCTAGTGACTATTGAGTATAACATGGTAATGATGCCTGCACTTCTCAGAACCCAACCACCTCTTTGTCCTTAGATCCATTTTCCAAACATTTGCACTTGCCCTGCTCAGTGTCACAGAGTTGACTCTTGTAAACTACATTTCCCAGACTCCCTGCTCTACAGGCTTCCAGTCCATTGGGGTAATGGAGGCTCTTCAGGAAGAAGACTGGAGGACAGGAAGAGGGAGCAAGCCAGCGTGCTTCTCCCTCTCTGACTTGGAGAGTGTCTCCAGCACCTCCTTCTTGATTCCAGCTGCCTGTCTGATCTCAGACTGTCTCCAGCAAACTCCCACCATGCTTTCAGCTCTGTTCCGGCGACTCCACCATCTGAGTTTCAGCAACACAACCTCATCTTCTCAGAGCAGGAGCTGCTTCCTGCTGCTACTTGTCTTTGGGTTGTGCCACGATTCTCTACATGCCATTTCTGTTATTCCGAAATCTTTCTCATTTGAATTTCCTCTATTGAGTTACCTAAAATGTGTGCTGCTTTCCTGACTGGGTCTCAACTAACACACACTTCAAACTAAAAATTGCATAGCATTTGGTAAGGAATTTTGTAACTTTTTAGGGTTTGAATGATGATCTGGAAAATGAAATTTGGATCCTGAAAGTAAAGAAATTTCTCTGAACTCTAAGATTGATTACAGGGTCAGAATATAGGTTTCTACTCAAGCACTAGATTTGGTCAAGGGGTAGCGGTTGCCTGTGATTTGAAAACGATTCGGAGGATGGATCTGAATCTTGCCAGAAAGAGTGGTGACGACCCATGGCTGACATGGGAACACAAATGGTGAATAACAAGGTGTGTGCCATACATTTGTCCTCCCTAATCGGTAGGAACAGAGTAGGCACAGAATAGCTGAAATCAGAACGAGCTATCAGGAAAATCTATTATGTATACATCATATAGGCATATATGATATATGGATATATGTGTATGTATGTATATATGCAAATAATGATACATCCAAAAGTGAATATAGGTTCATTGTCCATTGATAATGGAAATAGTGTGAGAATAGAAGACACATTTCTGAGACCTTCTGGCCCCTAATAAATTTCATAGCATTTCATTCACCTTTCCTGAACTGTCATTTTCATTTCTAAATCTGTATTTTAAGACATCCATAATGGTGTTAATTTGGTATCTTAAAGTGGAATATAAGAAAGGATTTCAAAGTCTTCATCTGTTTTGGCCACTTGAGCCATGAATCACTTGGGAGCCCGTTAAGATTTCAACAGGGAGAATTTAATATAGGGATTTTTTAAAAAGATACTTGAGGATCAGAAAAGCAAAAATATTTGAAAGCCCAGGATAACACAGAGGTATTAGTAAGAACTGTAGGAAGCGGGGGTGGAGCAAGATGGCGGAGAAGTAGGAGACCTTAATATCATCAGGTCCCAGGAGTTCAGCTAGATAGTTATCAAACCATTCTGAACACATACAAACACAGCAGGAGACCAAAGAGAAGAGCAGCAATTCTAGGAAGAGAAAACTCAACACTTTCTGGAATAGGATGTGTGGAGAAGTGAATCCGAGGCAATATATGTGAAGAGAGACCGTGGGGGGAGGGGTGGCTCCCAACAAGTAGCAGAGCAGTGGAGCACAAAATCGGAACTTTTAGAAGTCTGTTCCACTGAGGGATATTTCTCCAGAGGCAATGGGGCGGGAGGAGTGGAGCCCTAATGGGGACAGTATGGTCTCAGGACCCATGGAGTCACAAAAAGACTGGGGGTGCCTGAGTGTGGCAGAGGCCCCAGGCATGGGAGCAGGAAAGTCGGCTGCAGAAACGGAGCCACAGAGTGAGATCTCAGCCCGGGGTTGTCAAACCGTGATCCAAGGCACAGTCAGTCTTCTCCTCTTTGAGCAGGGACCCCACAAGTGGCATATCTGGGGAGACCCCCTCCTTCCTTTTCTGGAAGGAGCAGCAATGGAGCACACTGCAGGAATCAGTTGGGTTTGGAGACTCCAAATGGGGCCATGCACCAGAGATAGAAATGATCAGTCACAGACTGGGTGAACTCATAGTGTGGTCAGAGACCAGGGAGATGGGAGGGACTGACTGCTTTTCTCTGAGGGCGTATTGAGGAGTGGGGCCCTGAGCTCTCAGCTCCTATGGGGCTAAATATTGGGAGGCTGCCATTTCCATTCTCCTCTTCCAAAGCTGTATGGAAAGCCTTCAGAGAATAGCTACCAAGAGCAAAACTCAGCAGTTTACTTAGCCTGGGCCCCGGCAAGGGTGCTGCAATTCCGCTTCAGGCAAAGACATTTGAGAATCACTGCAACAGACCCCTCCCCGAAAGATAAACAAGAATATCCAACCAAGACCAAGTTCACTGATCAATGACAACTGCAAAACTTCAGAGCTATGGGAATACATCACATAGAATTCATGGCTTTTTTCCCCCATGATTCTTTACTCTTTCATTGCTAAATTTGTTTTATTTTACTTTTGTCTCATTCTATTTTTAAAAAAATCTTTCCTCTTTCCTATTTTAATGTTTTTCAACTATTTTATCTTATCAATACCTTTTTAAAAATCTTTTAAAATTTTCATTGTTATACTCAAATTCTATCCCTTCATTATATTTAACCTTATTTTTTGTGTACATATAGGTTTTTCTTTCAAAATTTGGGATACAGTTTCTTTTGACAGACCAAAATATGCCCTAAATCTAGTGCATTGCTTTGTTCTAGTCTCCAGCCTGACAACATTTTTTTCCTCATTTTTTTTTCAACCAACTTCTTATCTTATCAATTTCTTTTTTAGAATCTTCATAAATTTGCATCTTTACATTCATATTCAATTCCTTCTTCATGTTTACCCTTATTTTTGTATATATATAAGTTTTTATTTCTTTAACATTTTGGTAGGCAGTTTCTTCTAACAGACCAAAATATACCCAAAATCAAGTGTGTGGCTCTGTTCTATTCACCAGTCATATATATATATGTGTGTGTATATATATATATATATATATATATATATATACACACATATATATATATATAAAATCTTCTATATATAGAATATTCTATAAAGAATCTTCTGATTTCTTTAATGTGTATTTTTCTGGGGTCGTTGCTACTCTTTTAGTATTTTGTTCTCTTGTTAATCTATTCTTATCTGAATAAAATAACAATGTAGAAAAACTGACCTTCAAAAAAAAAAAAGAGGCAGTACAAACAGCTAGGGACCTAATCAATAAGGACATTAGTAAGATGTCATAATGAGAGTTCAGAATGAAGATTATCAAGGTGCTAGCTGGGCTCAAAAAGAGCATGGAAGATACTAGACAATCCCTTTCTGAAGAAATAAAAGAACTAAAATCCAACCAAGTTGAAATCCAAAAAGCCATGAGTGAGGTGCCATAAAAAAATGGAGGCTCTTACTGCTAGGATAAGTGAAGCAGAAAAGAGAATTAGTGATATAGAAGACCAAATGATGGAGAATAAAGAAGCTGAGAAAAAGAGAGAGATAGACAACCACTGGACCACAAGGAGAGAAACTAGAGATAAGTGATACCATAAGACAAAACAGTATTAGAATAATTGGGATCCCAGAAGAAGAAGAAAGACAGAGAGGGGCAGAAGGTATATTGGAGCAAATTATACCAGAGAATTTTCCTAATTTGGCAAAGGGAACAAGCATCAAAATCCAGGAGGCAGAGAGCACCCCTCAAAAATCAATAAAAATAGGTCTACACCCCATCACCTAATAGTAAAATTTACAAGTCTCAGTGACAAAGAAAATCCTGAAAGCAGTTTCTGACAAGATGGCTGTAACATACAATGGTAGAAATATTAGATTGACAGCAAACCTATCCACAGAGAGCTGGCAGGTCAGAAAGGACTTGCATGGTACATTCAGAGCACTAAACGAGAAAAATATGCAGCCAAGAATACTATATCCAATTAAGCTGTCCTTGAAAATAGAAGGAAATAAAAAGCTTCCAGGACAAACAAAAACTAAAAGGACTTGCAAACACCAAACCAGCCCTCCAGGAAATATCTTAGCAAACAGAGAGGCTAAAAGTAACAGACCAGAAAGGAAGAGAGACAATAGACAGTAACAGTCACCTTACAGGCTAATGGTAGCACTAAACTCGTATCTTTCAATAGTTACCCTGAATGTAAATGGGCTAAATGCCCTAATCAAAAGACACAGGGTATCAGAATGGATAAAAAAACCAAGACCCATTGATATGCTGTCTGCGAGAAACTCATTTTAGACCCCAAAAGACACCTCCAGATCTCAAGTGAGGAGGTGGAAAACCATTTGCCATGCTAATGAACATCAAAAGAAAGCTGGGGTTGTAATCCTTACATCAGATAAATTAGATTTTAAGTCAAAGGCTATAATTAGAATTGAGGAAGGACACCATATCATACTTAAAGCATCTGTCCAACAAGAAGATCTAACAATCTTAAATATCTATGCCCCTAACATGGGAGCAGCCAGTTATATAAACTAATTAATAACACAAACCAATATAAAATACATAATATACAATACAAAACACAATACAAACCAAAGAATAACAAAAATCAAAGAAACACATCGACAATAATACAAAAATAGTAGGAGACTTTAACACCGCCCTCACTGAAATGGACAGATCATCTAAGCAAAAGATCAACAAGGAAATAAAGATTTTCAATGACACACTGGACCAGATGGACATCACAGATATATTCAGAACATTCCATCCCAAAGCAACAGAATACACTTTCTTCTCTAGTTGTCATGGAACATTCTCCAGGACAGATCACATCCTGGGTCACAAATCAGGTTTCAACTGGTACTGAAAGATTGGGATCATTCCCTGCATATTTTCAGACATAATGCTTTGAAACTAGAACTCAACCACAAGAGAAATTTGGAAAGAACTCAAATACATGGAGGCCAAATAGCATCCTAGTAAAGAATGAATGGGTCAACCAGAAATTAAAGAAGAATTGAAAAAATTCATGGAAGCAAATGAAAATGAAAACACAACTCTTCAGAAGGAAAGGTGATTCTGATAGGGAAGTATAGAGCAATACAAGCTTTTCTCAAGAAACAAGAAAGGTCTCAAGTACACAACCTAACCCTACATCTAAAGGAGCTGGAGAAAGAATAACAAAGAAAGCCTAAACCCAGTAAAAGAAGAGAAATCATTAAGATCAGAGCAGAAATCAATGTAATAGAAAACAAAAGAACAGTCGAATGGATAAACAAAATTAGGAGCTGGTTCTTTAAAGGATCAATAAGATGGATAAACCCCCACCAGACTTATCAAAAAGAAAAGAGAAAGGACCCAAACTAAGAAAATCATGAATGAAAGAGGAGAGATCACAACTAACACCAAAGAAACACAAATAATTATAAGAACATATTATGAGCAACTATCCACCAGCCAATTTGACAATCTGGGAGAAATGGCTGCATTCCTAGAGACATAAGAACTACCAAAACTGAACCAGGAAGAAATAGAAAACCTGAACAGACCCATAACCAGTAAGGAGATTTAAGTAGTCATCAAAAATCTCCCAACAAGCTCTTATTGGGGGTTCAGGGCCAGACGGCTTCCCAGAGGAATTCTACCAAACATTTGAAGAAGAATTCATATCTATTATCCTGAAACTGGTCCAAAAAATAGAAATGGAAGGAAAACTTCCAAACTCCTTTTATGAGGTCAGCATGACCTTGATCCCAAAACCAGACAAAGACCTCATCAAAAGGAGAATTACAGTCCAATATCCTTGATGAACACGGATGCAAAAATTCTCACCAAAAAGTTAGCCAATAGGATCCAACAGTACATTAAAAGGATTATTCACCACAACCTAGTGGGATTTATTCCTGTGCTGCAAGGTTGGTTCAGCATTCACAAATCAATCAATGTGATAGAATACATTAATGAAAGAAAAAACAAGAACCATATGATCCTCTCAATAGCTGCTGAAAAAGCATTGACAAAGTACAGCATCCTTTCTTCATCAAAACTCTTCAGAGGGTACATACTTCAATATCATCAAAGCCGTCTATGAAAAACCCACAGCAAATATCGTTCTCAATGTGGAAAAACTGAGAGCTTTTCCCCTAAGGTCAGGAACATGGCAAGGCTGTCCACTGTCAGCCTGTTGAACACCACTACTATTCAACATAGTACTAGAAGTCCTAGCCTCAGCAATCAGACAACGAAAAGAAATAAGAGGCATTTGAATCAGCAAAGAAGTCAAACTCTCACTCTTTGCAGATGATATGATACTTTATGTGGAAAGTCCAAAAGACTCCACTCCAAAACTGCTAGAACTCACACAGGAATTCAGTAAACTGTTGGAATATAAAACCAATGTGCAGAAATCAGTTGCATTTCCATACACCAACTGCAAGATAAAGAAGAAAGAGAAATTAAGGAGTTGATCCATTTACAATTGCACCCAAAACCATAAGATACCTAGGAATAAACCTAACCAAAGAGGCAAAGAATCTGTACTCAGGAAACTATAAAGTACTCATGAAAGAAATTGAGAGACACAAAGAAATGGAAAAATGTTCCATGCTTATGGATTGGAAGAAAAAATAGTGTGAAAATATCTATGCTACCTAAAGCAATCTACACATTTAATGCAATCCCTATCAAAATCCCATCAAGTTTTTTCAAGGAAATGGAACAAATAATCCTGAAATTTATACAGAACCAGAAAAGACCACCCCAATAGCCAGAGGAATCTCCAAAAAGAAAACCAAAGCCAGTGGCCTCACAATTTCAGACTTCAAGCTCTATTACAAAGCTGTAATTGTGAAGACAGTATTGTACTGGCACAAAAGCAGATACATAGATCAATGAAACAAAACAGAGAGCCCAGATATGGACCCTCAACTCGATGATCAACTAATCTTCAGCAAAGCAGGGACGAATGCCCAATGGAAAAAAGACAGTCTCTTCAACAAATGGTGTTGGCAAAATTGGACAGCCAAATGCAGAAGAATGAAACTGGACCATTTCCTTACACCACACACAAAAATACACTCAAAATGGATGAAAGACCTCAAGGTGAGACAGGAATCCATCAAAATCCTTGAGGAGAACACAGGCAGCATCCTCTTCGACCTCAGCTGCTGCAACTTCTTCCTAGGAACATCACCAAAGGCAAGGGAAGCAAGGGCAAAAATGAACTACTGGGACTTCATCAAGATCAAAAGCTTTTGCACAGCAAAGGAAACATGCAGCAAAACCAAAAGACAACTGACAGAATGGGAGATGTTTGCAAATCACATTATCAGATAAAGGGCTAGTATCCAAAATCTATAGAGAACTTACCAAACTCAACCCCCAAAGAACAAATAATCCAATCAAGAAATGGGCAGAAGACATGAACATCAGACATTTGTGGAAAGAAGACATCCAGATGGCCAACAGACACATGAAAAAGTGCTCAGCATCTCATGGGATTAGTGAAATATAAATCAAAACCACAATGAGATACCACCTCACACCAGTCAGAATAGCTAAAATTCACAAGTCTGGAAATGACAGATGTTGGCGAGGATGTGGAGAAAGGGGAACCTTCCTACACTGTTGGTGGGAATGCAAGCTGGTGCAGCCACTCTGGAAAACAGCATGGAGGTTCCTCAAATTGTTGAAAACAGAGCTACCCTATGACCCAGCAATCGCACTACTGGGTATTTGCCCTAAAGATACTAATGTAGTGATCCAAAGGGGTACCTGCACCTGAATGTTCATAGCAGCAATGTCCACAATAGCCAAACTATGGAAAGAATCTGGATGTCCATCAACTGATGAACGCATAAAGAAGATGTGGTGTAAATACATACAATGGAATACTATGCAGCCTTCAAAAAATTGAACTCTCACCATTTGCAACAATGTGGATGGAACTAGAGGGTATTATGCTTAACGATATAAGTCAATGAGAGAAAGACAATTATCATATGATCTGTCTGATACGAGGAATTTGAGAGGCAAGGCAGGGGTCATGGGGAATAGGGAGGGAAAAAATGAAACAAAATAGGACCAGGGAGGGAGACAAACCATGAGACTCATAAGGTCACAAAACAAACTGAGGTTTGCTGGAGGGTGGTGGGGGAGGGATAGGGTGGCTGTGTTATGGACACTGGGGAGGGTATGTGCTATGGTGAGTGCTGTGAATTGTGTAAGACTGATGATTCCCAGTCCTGTACCCCTGAAGCAAATAATACAACTGTAGGGAGCCGCCCTTACTCTTGGACCAGAAGAACAAAGTGAGGGAAGTTTGTTTAACAGAAATTGGATGCCCTTAAGCAGGAAAGGCTATTTGCCCAGTGCTGGAACTTCCTGATGGGAGCCTCCCGAGGCTGGTTTTCAAGCATGCAAAGATAACAGAGACTGGAACCAGGGCCTGTTGCACGGTGAGAAGCCATTGATAGGATGGCAGAGACACAAACAGCAAGTCCACTGGAAGGAACCAGTCCCTTCTCTCTCTGCCTTCTTTCCAGTCTCCTCTACTGCCCCCTTGTGGACAAAACCTAACAGGGACTTGACAGACAAAAGGGAAGCTGTGTTTGCAGCCTTCTGACAGCAGCATTACAAAGCAGAATACGCAGGGGTGAGTTTGACCTGAGACATGATAGCTTAATTGCTGCACAGGCAGCGGGAGGCTTGAATGAGAAGAGGCTTTTGAAAGCACTTAGTACGATGCCTGGAGCTCACCTAGTAAGCAACAACAGTGATGCTCCCTGGCCCTCTTCAGTGCTCCTTAGACACTGAAATGGAGCCAACATGGTCCTTGGTATTATCCTTTCCCAGTAGCTTTTTCTTGACAACACTGACAACTTAAGCAACTTAAGGTAGCGAGAACACATATTCCAAGTTTGTATTATGCATTCTTTTTTTTTTTTTTTTTAGGTGACAAAGATCCTTTCATATATTTGAAATGGAACTTTCTCTAACAGCTTTTATCATCTTAAGTGAGATTTCTTGTGTTGCTAGAGATGCTGTTGTGGTTAACAGCAGGTAACGTGTACTTATTGCTTACGATGTGCCAGGCACCATCTGAGAGCCCCTTGACATGGCTTCTCTTGTCTAATTCCCCCAGCAAGCCACCCCATGCACAGATCCTGCTACTGTCTACATACATGGAACTGACGAGGAAGCTCCGAGGTCTTGAGTAACCTGCCCAAGGCCACACAGCAGGTAAGTATGGGAGCCGCGGTGTATGGCTTTGACCACTCTATGGTACTGCCAGGGGGCCCACTTGAGTCACCTTCCCTCAGCCCTGGAACTTGGGACGTATCTTAGGTCACCATGGTGAGTGAACTGAACTAGCAGCAAAATTTGACGGAATGAGGGTTTTCTTGTCTGGTTGTTGTTTTGCAGTTTTGCTGCTGACAGGGAGCAGGGTTTCCTGAATCCAGCGAAACTGACAAACCAGACACAGCACTATATTCACGTCCAATCTGGCCGGTTCACTCTGATCACGGGCACACAGCTCGTCCCCGCCTTGGGGAAGGTGTGACTGTGGCACGGGGCCTGCGCACTTTCAAGCTTCCTTGTGACATGGGTTATTGGCATTCGTGGAAATGGAACTCCTCCCATCTCTGACCTCTGAGTTTTGAGCGAACTGGTATAAGCTGTAAACCTCATCCCCGCTCTCTAGCTTGGTGGTGTTCTCCCACAAACACTTCGGCTGGTCAGCTGTCTAGACAGTTACAGAACAGAAGCATTCTACAGCGGCCCATGTCTCTACCATGTTATCTATCGTGTCTATACCATGGTCATCCCTGACTGAAAAGATCATTCTGATATACTTCAGACCTCTGGACCTTCCAAGCAGCCTCACTTTGGGGTATCAGATGGGGGGAGAGGTTTTGATCCTCACCCTGTAAGCTCTATGCGTCTTGGCAACAGGGGAGGGATGTGAGGAGGCCACCACAGAGGTGCTGGTGACGGTGCTGAGTGAGGAGGGGGAACATAGAAGAAGGGCATTTGGTTGCCATGGTGACACCAGCAAACACTCAAAAGAGAGGGTGTGGTCCAGGATTTAATGAAGTGCCACTGGGTTTGAGCAGCAGCTGGAATGTCTGAGTGTAGCTGCGTTCCTCCCCACAGAGCCTGGGGCCAGGCCACCAGCAAGGACTGCCTGTACCTCTCAGGAATGCTCAGGATGAAGACAGGCATGGAAAAGACAAGCAGGCCTCCCAGGTGTGGGTTTCCGATCCCCAGCCACAGAATGAGGGCCTTCCAGAAATTTGGAAAACTCCACAAAGAGCCAAAGGAGACTTGATCTACAAATTATTTTTTTCCCCCAAAACTCTGAGGCTGACATTCTTCAGGGTATGAGCAGGCACTTTGAAAGTTCTTCCCTGCAAAAGTTCACTGCTCTCTTTTCTTTCACTGCCTGTCCTTCTCTTCCAAAGTGGTGTTCTCACTCTGGATGTGGACCTGGGGTCTCTGACCCTCAGAGTTTAATCAAACAGGAAATGTGTTTTGGGCACAATGTGAGCAACGGGAAGGTGGGTGGCATTTGATCGAAGGGGCAAGTCTGGAGAGATGCAGGAGAGACAAGACCAGAAAGATAGTGAGGGGAGGGAGCTGGTGGGACATGAAGAGTGGGTTTCGAATATCTGAAAGCCTGAGGTCAAGGCAAGGTCTTGTGTCCAAGGTCCAATGGTTAGATGGCTTTTACTAGCCAGGAGCTTCATAGAGAACCTGATAAGACTATGACAGTGAGCTCAATGGCTGGCCAAGCTGTTTGAAGGAGACCTAGAGCTCCCACTAAGGCCTGGAAAACAGATTTTGCCAGAATCTGACCTTACTTTCACCTCCAAGTCTTGCCAGACTCAACTCTTCCCAGATTCAGTTCTCTGTCCTAACTATTCTTCCCCTCAGCCTTAACTATCTGAGGGGAAACTCCCATCTAAAGTACAGCACAACTGGAAGCTAGAGACAAGTGGTGAGATTTTAAGTGTGTCCAAAAAACTAAGAGGGTGGTATTGGGCAGTTCACTAAAAAAGAAAGAAATTCATTCATTAGTAAATATTTATCATTAGTCATTGTTTCTTGAACTTCAGGTAAATTGGCTCTATGGCACATACTTGACATTCATTATAGTAAACCTGCACAAAAATTCTTGAATTGGGAATTAGCAGTCCATTCTACAGGTGGGAAAACTGAGCCTTAAGCCACTAGCTTGCTCAAGATCACTCACACTCACCTTCATCTTGGGTCAAGTTTTTATGCTATAGGAAAGGAATCCACATGGACCACTTTATCTGACAAGTGATTTCAAGCATTACAAATATTGCCCAATCAAATGCACACAACAACTCTGCAAATATAAATCATCCCCTACTTTGCAATTAGGCCTTGGAAGACTCAGTAAACTATCCAAGTTTTCCATGAGTTGGGAGCCCACACTAGGTCTTGAGTCTGAGGTCTATACTCTCTAAACGAGCTAGCATGAATACCTAAGCGCCTAGAATGCCTACCAGAGTTCACTTTGATGACTGAGTCAAGGCTTAAAATCCACAGATGCCCTGGTACCTCTGGGAGCTTCTTTTATACCCAAGGGAAACTTGCTACTCTCCCCTAGCCATGACAATTGCCTGGGGCCCTCTTTACCCCATGAAGGTAAATTGTCTAACTAAAATTATTATGGGTAGATACAGATTGCTCATGTATGAACATGCTGTCCAGGCAGAGCTCTAGGACATGCTTTGGCATTAGTACTACCCTGAGAAATTGTAGATAAATTACATTGTCTTGCTGACGTCGGTTTTTTTGTTTTGTTTTGTTTTGTTTTGTTTTGTTTTAATTTTCCTTCTCTTAATACTTGGAATCAGGTCACATTCTAACTATTTAATCTGGGGCCTCAAACTGGCACACAGTATAGCTTTAAATGAAATTATATTTAAAACCTAGCCAAAGGTTCATAGAACACTTAATTGTATGTGTGTGTATATGTGTGGGTGAGAGAGAGAAGAGAGAAAGATAAACAGGAGGGCAAGGAGAGGGAGTAGAGGGGGAGGAGAGAAAGAGAGAGAGAGAGAGAGACCAACACCAACCAGCCCATTAGAATAACTCACATTAGAATAACTCCTGGGCTAGGAGAGTCCATGGAAACTTAAAAGCCAGCCAATCACTGTCACTCTTCTTCTGCTTTCTTGTGTCCAGGGGACACCTCTGTTTATCTTGGATAATAATACTTACAACCACCATATATAATCTAAAATGCTGGTTCCATGGTATATATTCTATGTTCATTACAGTCAATCTGCATAAAAACTTTTTTTTGCAAAAAAATTCTTTAAGTTGGAAATTATTATTCCATTTCACAGATGGGAAAATTGAGTCTCCACAGCCGTTAAGTAACTTGCTCAAGTTCACTTAACTTCATCTCAGGTCAGATTGCCTCTTAGATTCTCTGTCTTTCCTGTTCAGTAGTTACTGCTTCTTCTAATCCCTGTGGACTACACACCTACAACAGAAATGCGCACATCTGTTAGCTGGGCTAAAGCATTCCTCAGCATAAACTGACTGACAAACCCTGCCTGAATTCAACAGTCAACTTGAAAATAAGTCCTTTGGACACTATGCCCTCACAACCCAGCCTTCGGTGCTGCCCTTGTATCAACACCACTTTTTCAGACTACTGCTAAAGACCAAGTCAAAACACAAAGTTCAAGTGTCTGCAGGTCCACCGCTAACCCCAAACACAACATCCTCTTCCTCTCTCTCTCTCTCTCTCTTTTTTGGTCCTCACATACAAAAAAATCAGGGTTGAATTCAATTAAGCAAATTTCAAAGTTTTATTCAGGCAGGGCGCTATGCAAAGCAGTGCCGGAAATCCAAACCTGAGTAAGACCATGTTTCCTGGACCACCATGCAGACATGTGAAGTTGTGTCCTGCTCAAAGTTGCTTGATTCCAGGAGTGAATGTGGCCAGAAATCAAGGCCAGCCTACCTTTTCAAACCATGGTCTCTAATGCTGGTTTCCTTTCACTCCAACAAAATGGATGCTGTTTTCTCCTCACAAAAGTCACCAAACAACCTAGTGGAGGTAAGCTCACCTGCCTCCAAAGAGTTTACAGTTGATTGAGGGGAAAGACAAGAGCACAGCCAACAGAACACCAGTCACCTAGACTGACCCCCAGTAAGGGGTCATGGATTCAATAAATCTCATCAAAGAGGAGAATGAAGTAGAGCTTTATGAAACTGGGGAATGGGAAAAAGAACTGAGGAAACGAAGTCTGGGACATGAGGAGACAGGAGGAAGGTGGTCAAGGTAGGGAACCGCATGAGCAAAAGCAGAAGGTTCAGAGGCCGGAGAGGCATTCTCTTTCACAGGGAGAAGCGCTGGTTCAGAAACAGTGGAAAGTCAGTGCAATGGGTTCGCTCTGCTGAGACCCAGTTTGTCCATTAAGGACATGCAGAATCTATGAAGTTGTTTTGCTGAGTTGTGGGTGACTTGATGAGAGCTGAGGAATGATAGGGACTCCATGTGCCAGTGGAAGAGGTAGGAGAGGACCTTGCCTGGTGACGTAACCATGGCCTGTTGAGCAGGTGGTGGCAGACAGGGAGAAAGGAGGGTCAGTGAGAAGGAGGATGATAGGTGCGAATGTTACAAAGTCATGGGATGGATTATACACAAGCACAGAGAAGCCAGTGTAGGAAATTCTTTTCCTCTGAGGACTAGCCAGGGTCATTATTGTGGCCAAGGAGACCCTCCATGACCCCTCCCAATGTTGCCATCCCTCTCCCTCATTTTGCCCTGGCACACTGGCCTCAGTGCTCTTCTGCAAACAAGCTGAGTTCTGTCCCAGCTCACAACCCCTGCTCCCTGTGTGGGCTTGTCTTCCCCAGGGATTCAGTGGGCTTCCTCTCTTACCTCCTTGTGCCTCTGAGAAGCATGCTTGGACCTTCCCTATAGGAACAAGTACCTCTCTGCCCTTAGCCACTCCTGGGCCCCTTACCATGCCTGTTTCTTTTGTGGCACTCCTCATCAGGAGACATACATATTTCTGTTTTTTTTTTTTAAGATTTTATTTATTTATTTGACAGAAAGAGATCACAAGTAGGCAGAGAGGCAGGCAGAGAGAGAAGGGAAAGCGGGCTCCCTGCTGAGCAAAGAGCCAGATGTCAGGCTCAATCCCAGGTCCCTGAGATCATGACTTGAGCTGAAGGCAGAGGCTCTTAACCCACCCAAGCGCCCCCGTATTTCTGGTTTTATTGTCTGTCTCTCTTTCCAAGCTCCATGAGGGCAGAGACTGTTTTGTTACTCCTGTATCCCTAGTGCCTGACACAGAAGAGGTGCTTAATTAACCCTTACTGAATAAAACAATATCACCAACTACAGGAGTATTTTTTGCATCACTAAGTTCACAGCAGTCCAAATACAAAATATACAGCCCAAGGAGATGATTCTTTAGTATTAGACCGACTCATGACGAGGTAGGATAACTCATGGAGGAAAGTGTTAGCGTATATTACAGGTCCTTTGGATACCTTTTCACACCTGAGCACCTAGAAAACTAAGTCTTGTGCTTTATGTGTATGGTTTCCCCAGAGAGGGGGCATGCTATTAGAGCACAGTGGGTTAATGCAGACAGCATGGAGCCAGACTTCCAGGATTTGGACCCTGGGACCTCTGCCATTTGTTAGCTCTGCTGCCTTGAGCCTCTCTGTACCTCTCTGAATACTTCCCGTGTCTCATTTTTGTTAAGTGTTTCCCTGCTTCTCAGTCACTGATTTCCCAAAGTGAAGGTCCCAGTGGTGACTCTCTTATCTGATCTGTTAGAAAATGGCATAGATTTTATGGAAACTATATGCCAGTAGTTTTTATTTGCTTTTTATTTCTGGTTTGAGGTTTCTCAGTGTATAAATTTGTAGATAATTTATTAAATTTAAATTTTCCTAAAGTAGAATAATATAATCCAAATACCCAGCTAAGCATGATATACCCTTACTTCAACCATGGGATATAAGTGTCATGATTTAAAAAAAAAAAAATGCCCAAAGCGTATTTTAAAAGCAAATGTGAATAATTTGTCTGTGATATTCTAGAACTGTACAGTCCAGTATGGAGTCTACTACATGTAGCTATTTTCATTTAAATTATTGGAATTGAATAAAATCTAAAAATTTAATTTCTCAATCATGCTGGTCACACTTCAGGAGCTCAATCACAACTCCTGGCCAGTGACTGCTACATTGGACCATGCAGATACAGAACATTTCCATCATTGTAGAAAGCTGCATTTAATTATATCAACAGTACTCTTCTACGAACTCCTTATATCCAGCAATTCAGTGATTTTTTAAAGAAATAACCAGCTTTCCACATAGCTACTTCAACTTTCCAGAGATATTCCAAATATCTGGAGCTTTTGCTCAGTGCCATGCTTTATCACCATCATCCTACGATCCATTTTGCTTCTTTCTGAATCAGTAGGCTAGAACGTCTGACAGCCAAACCACACAGGATTCTCTTATCTGCCCTGTCCTGAGAATATAATAATCATGGTGCACATCTCAGAGACCCTCTAATGTCTGAGAATCTGATTCTCAGATGTTTGTCTACAGGCAAACATTG